>NC_056739.1:338247461-338477461 GCF_019279795.1 Protopterus annectens
TGGTAAGTGTGTGAACGAAGGTGCGTGTGTGATTGGGCGTGGGTTAGGTGAGTTCGAGTAAGGGCATGGGTCAGGTAAGTGTGCGATTGTGTGGACGTGAGGGTTAGGGTGGGGTAGGTGAGTTAGGGTTAGGGAGTGGGTAAGGTGAGTGTGTGACAGTTAGGGACCTTGGGGTTAGGGTTGGGTTAAGGTAAGTGGATAGCTAGTGGTGTATGTCTGGTCTAGTGTAGGGTTTTGTGAAGTGTGTGTATGGATTATTTATTTTGGTGTGCTTGTGTTGTGTGTATGTTTGTCGGAATTCTGACTGTTTGGTTTTCTGGTGTTTCGATTGAATGGGTTCGATATTATAACATTCAAAGTTGTAAGACTTCGATGTTATAATATAGACCCAACCGTGGTACCCCAGGGATCCATACTTGGCCCTATGCTCTTCAATATCTTCATTAATGATTTCCATGCAGCCATTCCTAACACTAAGATAGTACAATATGCAGATGACTCAACTTTAGTTTGCCCTGCATCAAACCTCCCTGAGCTCCAAACAAAAACTCAAACTGCCTTCTCAACTACTGAGAACTGGATGCTTCAAAATCACCTCATTTTTGGATGCCAACAAATCAAAAATCCTACTATTCTCTCCCTCAAAATCTCTACCCTCGACAAAACCTCTTTCAATATTATCAGCCATGCCAACTCCACTACAGAGGTTGTTCCTTTTGCTAAACATCTTGGAGTTACTATTGATGAACACCTAAAATTTGATACCCATATTCATCTAAATATTAAGAAAACCCATCAGAAACTTGGCATGCTGTACAGAAACTCCCACTTCATCTCTCCCTCAACAAGACAGACCCTCACCACTACCTACTTACTACTTTCACTAATGTATGGTGCTCCCCTTCTAACCAATCTATCTTCCTCCATCTCTTCTAAGTTAGAAACCTGCTATAACAAAATCTCAAAGTTCGCCACCACTTCCAAATACTCCACTCACCACTGTATACCTCTCCATCAGCTGCAATGGCTAGAACTCCCAACTACTTTGACTACCTCCAACTCATCACTACTCACAAGCTTATTTTTAAACCAACTTTATGCCCAGCACTAACTAACATCTTACCATTATACACCCCTCCCAGAACTCTAAGATCTGCCCACCAAAATCTAATTTCTGTATACATTCCAAATCGTCCCACTGGTCAGCTTCTCCTATCCTTTTTCTTAGCCAAAAAATGGAATTCTCTCTCTCCATCTCTAAGAATCGCTGAGAACTATGAACACTTCAAAACTCAGCTCCATTCTTACCTCTCCCATAAATGGAAATGCAATTGCACTCTACCTACCTAACCTGCTTAATACTTGAGTACATTCATCACACATAAGGTTTGTTCTTCCTTTCACATTAGGGATTAACCCTATGTACTGCCTTCTTGCTAATGTTACTTCTATACTATTCTCAGATGATTTAAACCTCTGTACTAATTTAACTCTGTTCTACTGCTCTCAACCACTAAACTTGTAAATATGTATTAAACGTTACCCTATGTTTCTGTTCAACTTTGTTTAGTTTTTGCTATTTTGTATTTAAAATCTGCTTACTTTGGTTCTATTTCTACTGTGTATTGTACGTCATATTATAGAGCTTGTACTATGTATTATGGAGATTTTCTCTCTGGGCCTCCACTGAAAATGGGCTTGAGCCCAGTGGACCTCCCCGGTCATCAAACTGCAGATAAATAAATAAATAAATAAATAAATAAATAAATAAATAAATAAAATGTTTTGTTTTGGATGGTTTGACTTGTTACCTCAGTACATGCAGCATAATAAGGGAAATCTTTCTTTACGATATTCATGGCTATTTTAAGAACTCTAAAGTGGATTGCTTGTAAGGAGGACTACAAGACTATGGGAACATACACTGTCCCTCATGACCACTGTGGTTAGTAATTCAAAATCCCAGTGCAACAAATGCAAAAGCAATTAAATCTATATAATGCCATCAGTTATATTATGACATTTAACTTAATGCACATTGGTCTGTTAGTTATTTATACCCTTCATCACCTTCATGTGGAGACCAGACTCATCTCATAATGGCCACATGCCTTTGGGAGGCATAACATCACTGCTTTACAAATTCTACTTCTACATTTGTGTCTCAGACCCAGTATTATCTTTCTCTGCTCCTTTCCATGAAAAGCTGCTAGACATATCCTGAGCTCCCAAAATGGCCTGGCTTAGGTTGCATCCTGGAAACTCTGTTTTCTATCAGAGATTATATGCGGTAAGATTAACATGACTGGAGAAGCATTACAGCTCTGACTTATTTCTCTGCCAATGTAACACTGAACCTGATAGACAGCAGGGAGTTGCACTGAGTGTTTCATGCTTGAGACAGAGAGAGATACCCTGCTACTACATCCCTAACAACATCGACAGAAACTGCTCCCTTCTTCTTCGAACAGATATCTGGTAAAGAAAGACCTAATGATTGCTAAAACCTTCTTCTTCCATTGCGATTAATTTCTGAGTCAGTGCAAAAGAGTAAACAAAAGCCAAAGATTAGTGCTGCCTACTGGAGAAGAAGAAGTATATATATATATATATATATATATATATATATATATATATATATATATATATATATATATATATATATATATATATATATATATATATATAAATAATACATATACATATATATTTACAAACACAAACACACACACGCACACACACACACACACACACACACACACACACACTTGGAGGCCTGCTAAAGAAAAGTTAGACATCTAGGCTATGTGAAACATTGAAAAACATCTATCTTCTACTACAGTTAGTCATCTTGACTTCAGAAGTATTGCTACTCCTATGGTCACAACACATGCAATGGTTAAGTGCCAAGCAAAATACGTTGTGCTCCTCCCTGAAGCTGAATTTAAGTAACAATACCATATTGCCTTTTATGGTATTGTTTTAATTTTATTTATTTATTTTATAAGGGTTCGATCAGTTTTGTTTTTATTTCATCCTTTTGGTATAGAAGTCTACATTTCCAACCACTTCAGGAAGCACATTATTTATAGGATCATAGGATCATAGGAGGTTACTAGGCTATTGGCACTGAGGTGCTTATAAGCCTAGCCAATAGTTTGGCCCATGTTTAGACATGTCAGCAACTGATGCCCCTGTCCAGCAGGGACATGGGTGGAATCACAGGGGTATATTTTCTGTTTCCCATCCAGTTATCCAGGTTGTGCTTAAAAAAGGATAAAGAGGTACTCTGCTTGATGTGCAAAAGGTGTCTATTCCACAGATGGGGAGTCTCTGGGACACAAATCTGTCCCTCCAACAAGTTCTGTTGATGTCAAAGACCAGGCTGAGGCTGCATGTGTGAGTTACTCGAGTGGAGCTTGACTTGCGGATATGCAGTAGTCTTATCAAGGTGAAGCCTGTGATCACCTTGTATGCCAGACAAAGGTCATCTCTGAGGAGTTTGTATGAAACTGAGTAGAGAAATAGGGATTTTAACCTATCTGTGTATGGTAGATATTTGAGGCCCTGGATTCTCCTGGTAAGGAACCTCTGTGGTCTCTCCAGCTGCTGCATGTGCTTTGCGAGGTACATGGTGAAAGAGGCATTGTTCTCAATAATGGGCCTTATAATGGAAGAATACAGGAATGTTATGACCTCCTTGTCCCTGGATGAGATACCCTTACTTATGAGGTGGGCCATGTAGAAAGCTTTCTGTACAACGGAAGCAACACGGTGGTCAAAAGTCAGGTTGCTATCAACCTGGGTGCCTAAATCCCTCACGACTGATTTCTACATTTACACATCCATACAAAATGTCTATTTTCCTACATAATCCCTAAAACTATTTATTTATCCATATTCTCTTCATGGAAAGACAGTTGTACTCTTTTCATACACTGGCATTTCTAAGCACGTGACATTTTTGTAGACGACCCCTCATTTTGCGTGACACATCATATCATTTGATAAGGACACAGCTGCAGTTTACATTAGAGTACCAGTTCATAAAGGAAAGCAAAAATGAATAGTTAAAAATCTCCTTACCATATTACTGACTGTGAGGCCCATGATGGCAATAAGAAGTACACCAATTATTCCAATGTAAATGGAGCGATTCATCTCTGTAGTTTTGTGAGATTGTTGATTTTCACCTGGAAAATGATTTGAGATGTGTGGAGAATTATTGCCTTCATACACATTGTTTACTGTACTAGCCAAGAAATCATCAACACTGCCATAAGTTAATGTACGTATTGGATTAACACCCTCAGTCTGTTCTTTAAAGGCCCTCATTGTTAGCATGTCATTGTGTCTGCTCTGAGTGGCTACTTCTTGCTTTAAAGTTGTTGTAGAAAATGAAAGTCTTGCAGCTGGTATACTTAAATGATTCTGAGTAGAATGGTCCACCTCTTTAGTACTTGTTCTACCTCCCCTTGGCAAATTCTTGGGGGAGACGTCTCCAACGGGCATTTTAGACACTTCGTCTTTCAGTGAACTGTTGCTCTGCTCTAACTGCATAGGTGTCACACTGCCTTTTCCATCTGACATTTCTACAGGAAGTTTAGCTGCCATGGTTCCAGTATTAATACTAGAACTAGGAACTTGTGAATATGCTAAGGTTTCTATGCTGTTTGTCTCTTCAGAAATTACAGTAGAACTTGGCAGAAAACCTTTGGTTAGCATGTTGGGTGATGTGGTTATCTGAGCAGGATACTTGTGTGTTGGCTTTACAGCTGGTGACATGTGAAATACTTTGGTGTTTGCTATGTGATATGACCCTTGGCTTAAAATCTTAGTTGTGGCCATTGGGGAAGATACATGGGTTTCATGGGTAGAGACCCTGGGCATGTTTGTGAGAATGAAGGCTGGATTGTGTGATTGAAGAATATTATTTGACCTTGTTTTTGTTTGCTTGACTGCATGCATGGAAGCTGGTCTGTATGGTGAACTATTGGTAGATAAATGTTTGATGCTGGCAGTCAGCCTTTGTAAAGCAGTCTTATGGGTATTTAGTGACAGTTGTTGTGTTACTGTGGTGACTGCCTGGTGTGATGAATAATCAGTATCTTTCCGAGGTGATACAGGATGGGTCTTAAGTTGTTCACTCCTTCCATTGTCAGCTGGAGCATCAGTACGACTAATACTACTTGTTACTGGAGCATCAGTAGGACTAATACTACTTGTTCTTTTATCTTCCTGATCAGCAGGTGGCAATTTACTTGGGTTAACAACAGATAATGCATTGTATGCAGGCATGGTGGCTGACATGTGGTCCTGACTGAAGTGGACAGAATGACCACTTGTTAGAAGACTGGCTAACCTTGTGGTTGGAAATGTGCTAACTAGTTCTTTGTTTGCTTGCATGTCCAATGGCCCACTGACCTGTGCACTGGTGGTTAATGTCCCAGGGGCAGATATGATGGATGGCACATTGGTGACAAGTTTGGCAGGTACTGTTTTGCTAGTTTGTATGTCATTTTTCCCATAGTCTGACATAAGGCTAGTTGATCCTATGGTCTTATATGTAATAGCCTGTGAAACACTTGTGCTACCATTAGGAAGTCCTTTGGAATTAAGTGCAATATGTTTCTCATTTGGAACAATGCTCACTGATGCTTTGTTTGCCAGCATGGTATCTGATGCATGGCTTATTATAACAAGATCTGGTTCTTTTTCTCTAAGAACAGTCAATGGTTCTTGGATTGCAGATGTAGTGACAGCCTGCTGGTACATACTGATGGTTGTTGCTTCATTTTCCAAAGATGTGCTGTGCCCAAAATCAGTTGCAAGTGGACTCTGTTGCAAATCTGTGTTTCCTACTTTATTACTACTGATGTTGAGAATGCTTTCCAAAGGAGAGACAGCAGTATAAGAGTCAGCAGCAGGCTTTGTATAATCAGTCAGGGTAGGAGTCGGTCGGTAGCAGTTGCATGTTGCCAAACCTACAATAGATGGAAAAAGACTATAATGCTTTCTAATGACGCCTGTTGACTTACCTAATTAGAGTAAGTATGTTACACGATAGCACACAAACATGTAGCTTAACATGTGCCTGTGTGTTCCATGCATTGGACGAAGCCTGCAGTATGGCAAATGGCAACAGCAAGACAAGCAAGTCATACCTTTATTTAACAGATACCCCCCCAAAGCAGCCTAACAAGACACAACCCATCAGTGACAATACAGCCACACAAGACATTCTTAACAGGCACGGTTAATTAAAGCCAGAGTTCCCAATACATTAGAGCAACAGCTTGTGCGTGGAAGCAGATAAGATATAAATGAGCAAATGTCAAAATGAAAAGGAACACCGAATGATATAGCTGGACTGTGATAAAACTGCTAATGCATTTGACAAGGGTTTTAAGCAAAATATATAAATGGTATGTTCAGCCAAAAAGGCCAGAAGCCATTCAAAAATTATATTATATCACATAAGATATGTTATGCTGCGCATAAGTAATTTTACTTTAAGCATATTTAATGGTGAATTTTTATTGGACAGTGTTTATAGTGTGAGTTGCTGGGAAAAAAATTGTTTAACATACTGGAACTCTAAATCATTTTCCACAGGTATGTACTATGATCTAGTTCACTGTTTTGTATGCCACAGATCATTTTTTTGCTTCACTGTTGTCTGATGCCAAACTTTCTTTACCTTCCAAATCTTTCTTTTTCTTATAGCTTAGTATATTTAAACTGAAAATGTGTTACTGCTGTGAATATACACCAAACAAGATTTCTAGCAAAGGGAAATGTTAGCAGCTGTAGTTTACAAATGATCTATGTTTTAATCACATGGTTCCATTTGGCACACAGTGTTCATATAGATAGGCAACAGTGTCCAACAGCATAAGCATTATAGGGAAACTATGGACTGTCCAGATGTGCTGCAAGGCCCTTGATGACATGTAGACATCATTTTTCACTCCTAGAAGGTCTATTATTTCCTTATAACACACTCCCTAGAGGGCATTACTGCACTGTGCAAATTGCCTCTGTGTTTGTTTTTTACTGAACTTTTTTGTAAAGTTTTCCAGTTTGAAGTTTTTTCCTTTGCTTCTTGGTGTCTTTCTGAAAAAATCAGCTTTGTTCCTCTTTTAGTTATAGTGGATTAGTTCACACATTGTACTTGTGGAAATGGCTAGATAACAGTCAAATGTATGCCTCTGCCGCTGTGTTTGCATCTATAAGTCTGTGTGTGTGTGTGTGTGTGTGTGTGTGTGTGTGTGTGTGTGTGTGTGTGTGTGTGTGTGTGTGTGTGTGTGTGTGTGTGTGTGTGTGTGTGTGTGTGTGTGTGTGTGTGTGTGTGTGTATGTGTGTGTGTTTAAATAACTCCAGAATGCACTACATGGCATTACAATACTTATCTGACTTGAGATTTGACTTGCATTTTTATCAAATTGAAAACAGATTTTAATAACATAATCCTATTGTGTAGTAATAAATAATACTGTGAAATATTAAAATTATAGCTCTCTGAGTGGGAGAGGGAGTGGAGTCTAACTTGAACTGTGACATTTTGTCCAACACTGAAAAGGTAACACGTTCACAAAACCAGACAGAAACATGTACACACGTGCGCACACACACACACACACACACACACACACACACACACACACACACACACACACACACACACATGCAAGCTCGCACGTATGTGCATGCGCACGCGCACACACATGCACAACAGTTTTATGCTGACACTGCTGGGTAATTACTTTTAACTCTGTGGTTTGATACCTGTTTTGACAAATGTGTAGCAAAAGACAGCTGCTTAGACAGAGGTCAAAAACAACTTTCAGTATTTAACAGCTATTTTGACAGTTATGTTAAACTGTGGCATTTTGGCTCACTTGTTTGCTGAGAGAAATATGGAGTTGGTAAGAAGCTTTATAAAATCATGAATTCACTTTGTATGGAGTTGCATTTATGTTGAACAGCTGTGTTCTTGCTTTTCATTAGAATTTAGGCAGATTTCTCTTAAGATTTTTACCAAGTTTAACCATTTTTGAAGGCCACTTGGAAAAGTTGAGTGGTCTGAAATTCTAAAAGTGGAAGACTTTATGAGTCTTCTTTGTTAGATACCACTTTTATGGCCCTTTTAAGCTATCTCTTTGAATTAGGGTACTGCTTATATCCTGAAAAGTTCACATTAAAATGTGAGAAAAGTGTAATTTTCTTCACTGGAAAAAATAGGTCTAATGAAGCTAAAGTACCTCACACTTTCATAACAGTTTAATTCCTAAGGCAGCAGAGAAACTCATATGTACAAAACAAGTGTGTAAAAACTACAGGAAAAATGTATTAGTTGTGCTAAAGTCTTACTTTGCTAGCTATGAACAGAGTAAACATTGTGAGCACATATGCATGTGTGTGTGTGTGTGTGTGTGTGTGTGTGTGTGTGTGTGTGTGTGCGCGCACTCACGAGTGCGTGTGTTTGTATGTCTGCATGTGCGAGAAGTCTTAAGATCTCAGACAGAAAAAACATAATGGATGTTGATGAGCTAATGATATAATCACTATATATTGCTTGAAGATACAAATGAGGACTCAACTACTCAAATGACACAGGATTCATGGTGCTAGTTTATATTACTCCTGCAGGCAGTGTTCTATCCATATCTGACCTTGCTGTCAAGGTTTCATTTCTATGATGCTACAATTATGTTGTGTGAATGGTTTTGATTGTAATGGTTGATGGTACTGGACATGTATGCTTACATAGACACAGGAGAGTGGGTCTAATATTATAAGCACATTGTGTAAACCAAACAAAAAAACAAACTGAGAAACTATGAAATGGTCACAGAACAAAAACAAGAGCGAACCTGCATAAAAATCACCAAGGCAACTGTTATTTATTTGAAAAGCTTTTCGTTTACTTGCTGAGCACACTTCATCAGAAAAACTAATAAAAAATAATAAAATACACAAGTCAGGTTTATATAGACCAAACAATCAAGTTTTCAATTAAACTTTCAAGTAACCCGCGAGTTACTTGAAAGTTTAATTGAAAACTTGATTGTTTGGTCTATATAAACCTGACTTGTGTATTTTATTAGTTTTTCTGATGAAGTGTGCTCATCGAGTGCACGAAAAGCGCTTCAAATAAATAACAGTTGACTTAGTGATTTTTACGCAGGTTCGCTCTTGTTTTTGTTCTGTGACCGTTTCATAGTTTCGCTATAAGCACATTATTTAATAGAGGTCTGAGCTGTAGTTAAGAAGGAAATTAAGCTACAGATAGTAGCAAGGGGAATAAAATATTTAAGTCTGACTTGCAGGGGTGCTTTTTAATGGAGGGAGTGGTAATTCTAGGAATAAAGTGTGGAAGAATGTTGCTGAGAGTTGGTCACAAAGGGGATACAATAAAACTAGGGATAACAGAAGGATGGGTAGTGTATAAAGGACGAAAATCTGAAAGGGACAAGTTGCAACCAGTAGATAGATTCAGTAGTCTGATGTACTTCTTCCATCAGTTTATTCACCTGTTGATAATATCTACTCTCAGAACACCTAGTTGTAAATCACTGTTAGGCAAAGGCCCATGTGAATGTACTGTGGTCATGAGTGTGATGTGCTATTCCAATTTTAAACATAGGGCCTTGTCTTCAACAGCTAGTCATCCAAGAAAAGTACTGCATATCAATACTGATGTGCCAGGAAGCAAAGAACATTGACTTACCTACTGAAAAAGCAGTATGGCGGCTGATAGCCAACTTACAGAAAAAAGCCAGTACTGGTAATTTAAACTGTTTACTCTAATTTTAACTATTTATGGAACACTTAACAGTGAACATGTTACCTTTTCTGTAATGGCCTATTTTTGTGACCACTTGCAAGGACTGTATTAATGCCACTAAGACTACAGATAAAATCCACATGTGGATCTACTCTGCCACATATTCAGTCTTGATGGTATGACTCATTCTGGAAAGGATCTATGTTCAATGACTTGCTAATACTTTACAGTCTGATTAGTACAGCAGTATATTCCATTATAAGGGTATCTGCAAACAAATTAATGTTTGATGTTTGGGTGATTAGTTAACTTTTGAATATTAGAAAAAAAACAAACAAATTGACATTACATATAAGCATATACACTCACAGTACAAGGTAACATCTCCTCAGTCTAAAGAGTTTTACCCATCTTCACTGAATTTTGAAAATATTTTCATTTTACTCGACTGAAACTCTACATGAATTTTATTTTAAAGTACATGAAGCATAGAACAAACATTGATTAAATACATTGTGTATTACAGCCTCAAAGATCAGAAATTTGCTCAGAAACAGCAGCAGTTAAAAACAAGCGCCATTTTCATGCCAGCAGTGCACTGCAATAGCAAACCATTGTGATAGCAAACCACTGCAATAGCAAACCACTGCAATAGCAAAGCACGTGACAACTATTTGGTTAAAAAAATCAAATTAAAAATCAAATTACAACAAATAAAATCACAAATGTGCATCAACAGAAATACACAAAAGTAAAAATCATTTACTGAAAACCTGCAATACACAAAACACAAATGCTTTACCTTTCGGGGTAGGGGATATTAAAGTTGTCTGCTCAATGACAGTGAGAAGGTCAGGACAGGTCCAGTTTGGGTTTGAACTAAGTACTAAGTGAGTCAGATTTAAGGCGTTAATGATGGTGTTCAACATTTGCTCTACTGTCTCAGTGTATTCTTCTTTCAAGCTGTCACGTACCTGGAAAGAAGAAAGAGAGAGATAAAGTAATAGAAAAAAATGCAATAAATAGAAAGGCACCAAATTACTATTCCTCTGACTGATGCTTTTGTAACTAACTGAGTGAACTATCAGTCACATTTTGCATTTTAAATGGAAAGACTTCGGAGAACCAAACAAAATAATCTTTTTTCAAGAGCATATCTTAAATTGATATTGTTTATATTAAAATTATTTAAAATAAAATAATACTATGAATAATTAGCCTCAAACATCAAAACCTTAACTCTACTCCTTTCATGGGTAGGTGGTCACAAAAAAGTTTTACCAATACATAAGTACTTGTGATATAGGTCAGGAAATGTTGTCAAGCATGTAGTAAAAGTATGTAGTGATAGGTGTTTTTGTGTGTGTGTGTGTGTGTGTGTGTGTGTGTGTGTGTGTGTGTGTGTGTGTGTGTGTGTGTGTGTGTGTGTGTGTGTGTGTGTGTGTGTGTGTGTGTGTGTGAAAGAGAAAGAGAGAGAGGGACAGCATCGATGTGCTTTACTGATATCAAAGCATGGTGGGGATAAGTAAATGGTGTCTGAAGAGTGAGTAAGGTATGAAACCCCTCCCGTCTCCACAGAGAAGCCACAAGAGGATACTCCATGTACACTCCAGTGAGAAATGGAGATCCAGGAGAGGCGCAAAGGTACTGCTGATGCACATCAGTCATAAGAGACTAAAAAAAATATAATCCTTCCAGTTTTACACTGCAGGTCAAACTAAAAAGTGCACAAACACATACTTAAAGCATCACAAAACTAACGGAAAGCAAAGTGGCTATTAACAAGAGAACAGGGTAAGAGAAACAAGAGGGGAGAATGTGCTCTGTTGAACAGAACTCTCTCCCTATACACACAACACACATACACACACACACACACACACACACACACACACACGCACGCACACACAAATTCACTACAAAAACTTAGAAACACACACACATAGATCCATACACAGGCTTATAGCTGCAAACACATATGAGCAGATCTGCATACAGTCACATCTATTCATTGACTGTTATCTAACCATTTCAAAAAACACCACATGTAAAATATTTCACTATAAGTAAAAACAACGAAGGAGTCTGAAGTGTAACCAATAGAAGGAAGTCAAAACTTTGTCATCATCCAAAACAAGAGATGCCAAAATGTGTTCCAGAAGTATAAACTAACAAACTCAAATGATTTCCTAGCTACAATTAATGGACTGTCAGAAAATCACATTTGTGTGAATACCAGGTTCATTTTTAAATTTTTTTTCAGAATTTACATCAGTGCCCCCCCCCCATTTGCTTTCTTTAAAGTTTACAGAATGTACACAAACTGTATGCCCCCAATCACTACTGAGATACCTTACTCTGCCTGGCACATGCAATCTGTTCAGAGCTGTTGCAAGATTGGGTAGTGCCCCTATTTAGCAACCTTCCAGACTGAAGATGAGGTTGAAAAAAAAAAAACCCTCCACTTAGAGTGCATGAAGTAGTCCTTTACTCTATCAACACTTCTCAAACTGCACCTACGAGCTTTAATAGCTCCGTGTTACCTTCATACTAAGGAAAAACTTCTTATGTAGCTTCATAACAGATCTGGGACAAACACTTAGCTAAAACGTTGTAAAGCACTAGATTACCTCCTTGCTGCAGTTAATAACACACAAAATTTACTGACTCGTGTTGCTTAACTAATTATTAATGCTGTTTGCAGGAAGTGACAGCACCTCTTTTGCAATGGCATTCATGCCTCCTAACATTTTATGCCCAGGATGACTGTTCCTTCTCCCTATCTTTCCTATTCCTATGACTCTCTCTCAGACATTCTGCTTTACACTGCCATACTGATGTACTGATGCCTGTTAATGTACTGCTGTTAGACATACTGCTGAAGGTCCCATACTATAGTAGGGATGCCACCCTCACAAACTCAGGAACCTCACATGGCCTTCCTGAAAACACTAGAGGGGATAAATGTATCACCAAACACCATCATACTAGGTGCTAATATAGACTGGGAACACTACTCAAGCCCAAACACCCCTTAAAAGTTCCTGGAATTCATAAACTCAAATGCCATGGAACAACTAGTCACCATCCCCACAAGAGGAGAAAACATACTTGATCTCATCATCACGGACATGGGAGCACAATGTTCAACACCCCTCACTGGTGAGATCAGATCACAAACTAATCTCGCTGGAGGTCCTCATCCCACCCCACCTGAAATAAAAAGACCACAGTAAAGAACTTCTAAGCCGACTTTTACACTTCTAAGAGACTAGTGTGGTCTCCTTTAAGGCCCCCGAGCCGAAGGAAGAAACAATAATCACAAATGAAATGCCTTTTACCAGCACCCTTCCACCACATGGAGCAGGAGCAACAAACAAGGCAATCCCAACAAAAACAATCTTTGTACCCTCTGGTGGACCCCAGCCATAAACAAACTCTACAACAAAAGGAGGAAGCTACTACAAGATAGAGCAAAATCCTTAAAAGGTAAGACACCCTTGATCACTATAAGTAAAAACTAAGAGCTCTCATAAAATCATCCAAAGCAAATTTTGAGAGAAAAATAGCTAAAGACTCAAAGACAATCATAAGGCCTTCTTTAGCTATGTTAGAAACCTGGGAGGAAACTCCCAGATATGCTCAGAACTAGTTCAAAATGATGTGAAGATTACTGATCCTACAGACATTGCCAACATACTGGCTGACAGGTTCAGTGCAAACAGATATCTATACCCCAAACATCTCAAGTGAGAACTGCTCTCCAAAGCAAAAACACAGCATCCATGGGACCTGATGGTGTTGTGCTCCACGAACTCAACGAGGAATTAAACCCACAGCTAGGACAGCTGTTTAATCATAGTCTTACCTCTGGATGCAACTGTGGTCCCACTTCACAAACTCCACCGACCCTGGAAATTACGGCCCATTAGCTTGACAAGCCTTATCTGCAAAGCCATGGAGGATCATAATGGACCTCATAAATAAAGACATAGGAATTTGCAGACTTTGGATCCATCCCAGTTTGGCTTTGTCAAAGGCAGATCATGCCTTCTAAACTTGGTTGACTTTTGAAACAGTCACCAAAGCCATTGATGAGGGAAAGGCAGTCCATACAGCCTACCTCGATCTGGCCTTTGATACAATAGGTATCATTGAAAAACTCATCAGCTTAAATGTTAACCCATACATCACAAGATGGGTTGCAAACTGGCTGAGTGACAGAACCCACAGGGTCAGAGTTGCTGGCGCCATATCAGACTCAAAGCCTGTCACAAGTGGTGTACCACAGGGCTCAGTCCTGGGCCCACTCTTGTTTGGCATCTACCAGGAGGGTTATGGCTGACAAAGTTTGCAGATGACTGCAAACTTAGTAGAAAACACATCTGACACAGATATCCTTCAGAAGGGTCTCACAGAAGCGGATAACTGGTGCCAGAGCCATGGCCTAAAGTTAAATGCCAAAATGCATAGTCATACCCTTGGGAAAAACAAGGTTACTAGCTACCAAATAGGTGGCAATCCACTGAGTACAGAAGAAGTTATCAGGGACCTGGGGACCCAGGTTGATAGTAGTCTGTCATTCGACACCCATGTAGCTAAAGTAGTTAGGAAGACCTTCTACATTGCCCACCTTATCATGAAGGGATTCTCATCTAGATCAAGGGAGGTCATAGTCTCCTATACTCATCACTCATCAGACCAATGATTGAGTACAATGCCCCATTGAATGTATCTGACCCGACACTTGCAGCAGCTGGAGGCAAGTTCCTCACCAAAAGGATAAAGGGTCTCAAACATCTGTCCTATGCTGCCCGACTGAAAGAACTCCAGCTCTATTCAGTCTCAGAGGTGACCTTTGCCTAACATACAAGGCCATGTCAAACCCAGATTTGATGAATATGCTTCACCTCAAAATCTAGATCCGTCAGAGCCACAAGGCGGAGACTTAAACCTCGGTGCTGGAGGGATAGATTCATCACCCAAAGACTCCCTATGCTGTGGAATAAAATCCCAGTATATGTGAGGCAGAGCACCTCGCTGGCCTTGTTCAAGATAAATCTTGACCAATGGATGGGAGATCATGATATACCCCAGGGATTACCTCAGTGTCACTGCTCAACAGAGGCACAGCAAAATAATGGGTATAGTTCCCCATACTAAAGGGGTGACGTAAGCCACAAAACTATGGGCTAGGCTTGTAAATGCCCTCGGGCAGATAGCCTAGTATGAACCTATGAACCTATGAACCTATGTGGCTCCTCGCATCTGTACCGATGACTTGAGGTGGGCAGAGTGATGTGCCCATACTATAGTAGGGATGCTATGTGGCTCCTCACATCTGTACCAATAACTTGAGGCAGTCAGAGTGATGTGCCCGTACTACAGAAGGAATGCTATGTGGCTCCTCACATCTGTACCAATAACCTGAGGCTGGCAGAGTGATGTGCCCGTACTATAGTAGGGATGCTATGTGGCTCCTCACGTCTGTACCAATAACCTGAGACTGGCAGAGTGATGTGCCCATACTACAGTAGGGATGCTATGTGGCTCCTCACATCTGTACCAATAACTTGAGGCAGTCAGAGTGATGTGCCCGTACTATAGTAGGGATGCTATGTGGCTCCTCACGTCTGTACCAATAACCTGAGACTGGCAGAGTGATGTGCCCATACTATAGTAGGGATGCTATGTGGCTCCTCACATCTGTACCAATAACCTGAGGCTGGCAGAGTGATGTGCCCATACTACAGTAGGGATGCTATGTGGCTCCTCACATCTGTATCAATAACCCGAGGCTGCCTCAGATCTGTACCAGTAACCTGAGGCTGGCAGAGTGATGTGTCCATACTATAGTAGGGATGCTATGTGGCTCCTCGCATCTGTACCAATAACTTGAGGCAGTCAGAGTGATGTGCCCATACTACAGAAGGAATGCTATGTGGCTCCTCACATCTGTACCAATAACCTGAGGCTGGCAGAGTGATGTGCCCGTACTATAGTAGGGATGCTATGTGGCTCCTCACATCTGTACCAATAACCTGAGGCAATCAGAGTGATGTGCCCATACCATAGAAGAAATGCTATGTGGCTCCTCACATCTGTATCAATAACCCGAGGCTGCCTCAGATCTGTACCAGTAACCCGAGGCTGGCAGAGTGATGTGTCCATACTATAGTACAGATGCTATGTGGCTCCTCACATCTGTACCAATAACCCAAGGCTGGCAGAGTAATGTGCCTGTACTATAGTAAGGATGCTATGTGGCTCCTCACATCTGTACCGATAACCTGATGCTGGCAGAGTGATGTGTCCATATTATAGCAGGGATGCTATGTGGCTCCTCACATCTGTACCAATAACCTGAGACTGGCAGAGTGATGTGCCCGTACTATAGCAGGAATGTTATGTGGCTCCTCACATCTGTACCAATAACCTGAGACTGGCAGAGTGATGTGCCCATACTATAGTAGGGATGCTATGTGGCTCCTCACATCTGTACCAATAACCTGGTGCTGGCAGAGTGATGTGCCAATACTACAGAAGGAATGCTATGTGGCTCCTCGCATCTGCACCAATAACCTGAGGCTGGCAGAGTGATGTGCCCATACTACAGAAGGAATGCTATATAGCTCCTCACATCTATACCAATAACTTGACGCTGGCAGAGTGATGTGCCCGTACTATAGTAGGGATGGTATGTGGCTCCTCACATCTGTACCGATAACCTGAGGCTGGCAGAGTGATGTGCCCGTACTATAGTAGGGATGGTATGTGGCTCCTCACATCAGTACCAATAACCTGAGGCTGGCAGAGTGATGTGCCCGTACTATAGCAGGGATGCAACGTGGCTCCTCACATCAGTACCTATAATGCAAGGTTGGCAGAGTGATGTACTTTAGTGGATTTCTTGCTAAAGCATGACAAATGTCTCAGAATGACTTAACATTGTATGTTCATATCCCTGCTCCATGCTGTTGTCTCATTGTGTAATTATATTCCAGTAAGTCTTTAATTACACCCTACATGTTAAATCACCTTGATCACCAAGGCTAAAGAGGTTTAAGTGACACACAAAGAACCAAAGCTGCAATAAATTTCACTGTCACTAAATTGCATTGCAAGGCATTTAGACTCTAAAGTTTTAGCCTAGCTTGATCCAGCTTACCTCCAAACTTATTCCCCTTAAAAAACTTAAATTTTCACAAATATTATGATACTTCATAATACCTATCTCACTCCAATCATTAAAAATAAAATATACCCAACCACCTTTCCATTCTGTTCCTATTGTGATAAACACAAGGCTGATCGAGCTGCAAGTGCACCTACAAGCTACGGTGCTCAGAGTCCAACTAGAAAAAACAGGCTATGAAATGTCTAATTACTTTGTTTTCTTCTTCATCACAATCTGCAATCAATTTCTCTTAAATTAAACACAGGGTAAAGCATCTCCCAAATGAGTGAACTGTGCTGTCTAGGTTTTTAATTTTGTGCAAGTAATGGTACAAACATAGGAGATAAGTGAGTAAGAATAAAGGAAGGTTACTGGTCTGATGATACAGAACAGTAATCAAATCTATACCCATATGTCATATACATTATACTGGAGAAGTTGTTTAGATGCCATTTTTTAGTTAATTGAAACAACTTCAAAATGTGTCCCATTTTATCGTTAACAAAAAATGAATCAATTATAAAGCCAAAATTTTGATTTGTCAAAGGGAAGAGAAACTTTTTTTTTTGTTTTCGCTTCTGCAGATTTACTACTATGCTTAATTAATGAATCTTATTATTTATTTTAAGAAAATAATGCCGTGCAGTAGAAAGTGGAAAATCAGATCCATTGAACTAGAATCTCTTCAATCAGGACATCTATGTGGCACAAGAGCAAGGCACATATATGCTCACTAATCTGAGGCTCCATAACAGACCTAATTGAAAAGGAAAGGAAAGGAAAACACAGACAGTTGTTTGGGGATTGGGCAAAGGATCCCCTCCCTCATTTCTAAACGCAATTCCAGGTAAGGGTCAGTGTTTCCTTTCCTGTTGAATTGTTAATAGAATAGTAGGTTCACAGTTGCTCTTTGAAAGACTTACAAGTTTAAAAATGTAAAAAAAAAAAAGATAAATATCAGTATATGGTAGGAAATTGCTGTCTGTAAAACTGCAATCCCTTTTGAGTAATTCATTAGAATAATGCATGTTAAGAACTTGAAGACAAGATAGGCAGAATTATAATATTTAACAGTAGCAAAAGAAAGAAAAAAATAAAAACAAACATGTCGATCGAAAAAAATAAAAACAAACATGTCGATCGATTGGTCTGATGATTTTAAAGGAAAAGTGTTACGAAGTATCTGGACTACAGTAAGATTTGCAGCTACAATCCACGTTAACAAGGTGTGAAGAATACAGCAACTGACAGGGGTGCCCCAGTCACTTTTTTATGGGAATCAATAACACAAACAAAATGATAAAACAAAAAAAAGGTTGCAGATATATACATTGAAAACTTCATATTAAATAAGTTAATCCAATCTGTGTAACAAGCTGAGTAATTCTAGGGAAGGTGTTGCCTTTGAAGAATCCCTCTATTAAAGTTTTTTTGGGGGGGTGACTGCATCTTTTATAGGTTTCTCATGAAAGTATCCTTAATGCTTAATAATGTTTTTACTTTTTCTCATTTTATACACACACACACACACACACACACACACACACACACACATATATATTTTATATATGGATTTACCTCACTTTGTAGAAATCACATATTATTGAATCTCACTTTGTCGACACTCAAAATATCGAATTCCCACTTCATCGAAACAGCAGAACTATAAATATCTTCCTAGGGTAACTAACTACTTACCCAAAAAGAAACAAAACCCAAACTGCACCATCCCTAACCCACTCCCTTAACTAAATATACCAACTCTGAAATTGCACTACAGTTGGGAAAAGGGCAAAGTTCACCATCTTGCACAACAGGTTACTTACCCTGGGAAAATCTTCACAGTTCCGCTGCTTCAATGAAGTAGGAGTTTGATATTTTGAGTATCGACAAAGTGAGATCTGATAATATGCTATTTTAACAAAGTCAAGTAGACCCACATATATATATATATATATATATATATATATATATATATATATATATATTTATATACACACACACACACACACACACACACACACACACACACACACACACACACACATACATATATCATTTTTACTTTGTGTTTCTCTTTACTTTGACTGTAACTGTGAACACACTGTGTAACACAATTTTATTTAATTGTACTCTTCTTCATTTAATTTGGATTTCTATGTGAACAACTGTGTATACTCTGCATATATATTTTTACCTCATTTAATTTTGATTTTTATGTGAATAACTGTGTATAATCACTATGTAATGCATATTTTTATGTGAATAACCATGTATAATCACTATGTAATGCGGTGCTTTTCTCCCCGGGTCTCCACTGAAAATGGGCTCACTGAGCCTTGTGGACCTCCCCGGTCATCAAACTGAAATAAATAAATAAATAAATAAATAAATAAAATATATATATATATATATATATATATATATATATATATATATATATATATATAGTAAGCCACGGTGGTGAAGCGGTAGCGTTGTCGCCTCAAAGCAAGAGGTTCTCCCATTCGATTCTCAGCTGGAGCTCCTTCTGTGTAGAGTCTGCATGTCCTCCCTGCGGTCAAGGGGCGTTCGAAAGACATGCGTGAATGGGCATGCCTTTGTTGAAGGTTGGGTGTCAGGCTGGCATATCAGCACCGTAACAATTGACTGCCAATCATTAGTGGACCGGAGTTCTGCTGTGACGACCCCTAACCTGGAAAAGCCGAAAGAAAAACAATATATATATATATATATATATATATATATATATATATATACATATATATATATATATATATATATATATATATATATATATATATATGTACACACATATATATATATATATATATATATATATATATATATATATATATATATATTTTTTTTTTTTTATGTATCAAGCCACCTTTCTAAATGCACATACAGATATGCATACAGAAACATAGTTTTATTGTGTTCTTAGATCTGCTGCTAGCTCCATAATCAGTATGCTACAGGCATGCAGTTTCAAGCAGTAACAGATCAGACGATTGTCTAACTGACCATTCAGTGGTAACCACTAAGAAACCCATATAAAAGAGAAAATAATAATAAAAATTCTCAAACCCTTTCTCAATAATTCAGTTGCTGCAATTATATGAGTTTTCTAGGAAGGAATTGTTACAAATTTCTGGTTGTTTTAAGTAGCACATTTGAAAAGTGTACAGTGTAGTACACTGCATTAAATAAAGGCATGCTCAGTACCGCTAGACAGGAATGGAGTTTATGCACCACCTTTCAGAGAAATTTGGCATCATTTGGCAATGCAATCATCTTAGCCAGCTTGCAACTGTCTTCATTTCTGGTTATCTAGAGCTCATGTCCTTCGTATATATCTCACGTGAATAATTAAGAAACAAGCAGTCACAATACAGAATCCTGTGGGATACCACCATTAAATGCGATCAGTCACAATACAGAATCCTGTGGGATACCACCATTAAATGCGATCAGTCACAATACAGAATCCTGTGGGATACCACCATTAAATGCGATCAGTCACAATACAGAATCCTGTGGGATACTACCATTAAATGCGATCAGTCACAATACAGAATCCTGTGGGATACTACCATTAAATGCGATCAATCACAATACAGAATCCTGTGGGATACCACCATTAAATGCGATCAGTCACAATACAGAATCCTGTGGGATACCACCATTAAATGCGATCAGTCACAATACAGAATCCTGTGGGATACCACCATTAAATGCGATCAGTCACAATACAGAATCCTGTGGGATACTACCATTAAATGCGATCAATCACAATACAGAATCCTGTGGGATACCACCATTAAATGCGATCAGTCACAATACAGAATCCTGTGGGATACCACAATTAAATGCGATCAGTCACAATACAGAATCCTGTGGGATACCACCATTAAATGCGATCAGTCACAATACAGAATCCTGTGGGATACTACCATTAAATGCGATCAGTCACAATACAGAATCCTGTGGGATACTACCATTAAATGCGATCAATCACAATACAGAATCCTGTGGGATACCACCATTAAATGCGATCAGTCACAATACAGAATCCTGTGGGATACTACCATTAAATGCGATCAGTCACAATACAGAATCCTGTGGGATACCACCATTAAATGCGATCAATCACAATACAGAATCCTGTGGGATACCACCATTAAATGCGATCAGTCACAATACAGAATCCTGTGGGATACCACCATTAAATGCGATCAGTCACAATACAGAATCCTGTGGGATACTACCATTAAATGCGATCAGTCACAATACAGAATCCTGTGGGATACTACCATTAAATGCGATCAATCACAATACAGAATCCTGTGGGATATCACCATTAAATGTGATCAGTCACAATACAGAATCCTGTGGGATACCACCATTAAATGCGATCAGTCACAATACAGAATCCTGTGGGATACCACAATTAAATGCAATCAGTCACAATACAGAATCCTGTGGGATACCACCATTAAATGCGATCAGTCACAATACAGAATCCTGTGGGATACCACCATTAAATGCGATCAGTCACAATACAGAATCCTGTGGGATACTACCATTAAATGCGATCAGTCACAATACAGAATCCTGTGGGATACCACCATTAAATGCGATCAGTCACAATACAGAATCCTGTGGGATACCACCATTAAATGCGATCAGTCACAATACAGAATCCTGTGGGATACCACCATTAAATGCGATCAGTCACAATACAGAATCCTGTGGGATACTACCATTAAATCACGATCAATCACAATACAGAATCCTGTGGGATACCACCATTAAATGCGATCAGTCACAATACAGAATCCTGTGGGATACCACAATTAAATGCGATCAGTCACAATACAGAATCCTGTGGGATACCACCATTAAATGCGATCAGTCACAATACAGAATCCTGTGGGATACTACCATTAAATGCGATCAGTCACAATACAGAATCCTGTGGGATACTACCATTAAATCGATCAATCACAATACAGAATCCTGTGGGATACCACCATTAAATGCGATCAGTCACAATACAGAATCCTGTGGGATACTACCACTAAATGATCAGTCACAATACAGAATCCTGTGGGATACCACCATTAAATCGATCAATCACAATACAGAATCCTGTGGGATACCACCATTAAATGCGATCAGTCACAATACAGAATCCTGTGGGATACCACCATTAAATGCGATCAGTCACAATACAGAATCCTGTGGGATACTACCATTAAATCGATCAGTCACAATACAGAATCCTGTGGGATACTACCATTAAATGCGATCAATCACAATACAGAATCCTGTGGGATATCACCATTAAATGTGATCAGTCACAATACAGAATCCTGTGGGATACCACCATTAAATGCGATCAGTCACAATACAGAATCCTGTGGGATACCACAATTAAATGCAATCAGTCACAATACAGAATCCTGTGGGATACCACCATTAAATGCGATCAGTCACAATACAGAATCCTGTGGGATACCACCATTAAATGCGATCAGTCACAATACAGAATCCTGTGGGATACTACCATTAAATGCGATCAGTCACAATACAGAATCCTGTGGGATACCACCATTAAATGCGATCAGTCACAATACAGAATCCTGTGGGATACCACCATTAAATGCGATCAGTCACAATACAGAATCCTGTGGGATACCACCATTAAATGCCATCAGAATGGAAAGATAAGCCTCTCAGACTCGCTGCTTTCCATTATTTAAGTAGTGCTATCAGTCTTTTACCAATTAAAGTATGAATGGTTTACCATTTACTGCTCTTAATTCGTCACCTACTCCCTTATCTTGGAATAGTGTTAGGTGCTTTACCAAGGTCAGGATAAGCAGCGCACACCAGGCGCTTTACCAAGGTCAGGATAAGCAGCTCATACTGTTCACTCACAGTGCTGTTACTTCTTTATAAAATGCCATAAGATTCAAAAAATAAGATCTCCTCTTAATCTGCCTTAGTAGCCCACATTTACATTTTATGGAAGTAGGACCCCTAACTGACTCTGGATATACTCACATTTACATTTTATGGAAGTAGGTCCCCTAACTGACTCTGGATATACTCACATTTACATTTTATGGAAGTAGGTCCCCTGACTCTGGATATACTCACATTTACATTTTATAGATGTAGGACCCCTAACTGACTCTGGATATACTCACATTTATGTTTTATGGAAGTAGGACCCCTAACTGACTCTGGATATACTCACATTTACGTTTTATAGAAGTAGGACCCCTAACTGATTCTGGATATACTCACATTTACGTTTTATGGAAGTAGGTCCCCTAACTGACTCTGGATATACTCACATTTACATTTTATGGAAGTAGGTCCCCTAAATGACTCTGGATATACTCACATTTACGTTTTATAGAAGTAGGACCCCTAACTGACTCTGGATATACTCACATTTACGTTTTATGGAAGTAGGTCCCCTAACTGACTCTGGATATACTCACATTTACATTTTATGGAAGTAGGACCCCTAACTGACTCTGGACATACTCAAATTTATGTTTTATAGATGTAGGACCCCTAACTGACTCTGGATATACTCACATTTACGTTTTATGGAAGTAGGACCCCTAACTGATTTTGTATATACTCACATTTACGTTTTATAGAAGTAGGACCCCTAACTGACTCTGGATATACTCACATTTACGTTTTATGGAAGTAGGTCCCCTAACTGACTCTGGATATACTCACATTTACATTTTATGGAAGTAGGTCCCCTAAATGACTCTGGATATACTCACATTTACGTTTTATAGAAGTAGGACCCCTAACTGACTCTGGATATACTCACATTTACGTTTTACGGAAGTAGGTCCCCTAACTGACTCTGGATATACTCACATTTACATTTTATGGAAGTAGGACCCCTAACTGACTCTGGACATACTCAAATTTATGTTTTATAGATGTAGGACCCCTAACTGACTCTGGATATACTCACATTTACGTTTTATGGAAGTAGGACCCCTAACTGATTTTGTATATACTCACATTTACGTTTTATAGAAGTAGGACCCCTAACTGACTCTGGATATACTCACATTTACGTTTTATGGAAGTAGGTCCCCTAACTGACTCTGGATATACTCACATTTACATTTTATGGAAGTAGGACCCCTAACTGACTCTGGACATACTCAAATTTATGTTTTATAGATGTAGGACCCCTAACTGACTCTGGATATACTCACATTTACGTTTTATGGAAGTAGGACCCCTAACTGATTTTGTATATACTCACATTTACGTTTTATAGAAGTAGGTCCCCTAACTGACTCTGGATATACTCACATTTACATTTTATGGAAGTAGGTCCCCTAAATGACTCTGGATATACTCACATTTACGTTTTATAGAAGTAGGACCCCTAACTGACTCTGGATATACTCACATTTACATTTTATGGAAGTAGGACCCCTAACTGACTCTGGACATACTCACATTTACGTTTTATAGATGTAGGACCCCTAACTGATTCTGGATATACTCACATTTACGTTTTATAGAAGTAGGACCCATAACTGATTCTGGATATACTCACATTTACGTTTTATGGAAGTAGGACCCCTAACTGATTTTGTATATACTCACATTTACGTTTTATAGAAGTAGGACCCCTAACTGATTCTGGATATACTCACATTTACGTTTTATAGAAGTAGGACCCATAACTGATTCTGGATATACTCACATTTATGTTTTTTAGAAGTAGGACCCTAACTGATTCTGGATATACTCACGTTTATGTTTTATGGAAGTAGGACCCATAACTGACTCTGGGTATACTCACATTTATGTTTTTTAGAAGTAGGACCCTAACTGATTCTGGATATACTCACATTTACATTTTATTGAAGTAGGACCCATAACTGATTCTGGATATACTCACATTTATGTTTTTTAGAAGTAGGACCCTAACTGATTCTGGATATACTCACATTTATGTTTTATGGAAGTAGGAACCATAACTGACTCTGGATATACTCTATTATGACTCTTTTGCTCTTTCTCAAACATTTTTCACAGAACAGTGATCAAGATAGAGACTAACATTTATGGTATGCAAAATAATACCTCCTTTGCCCACACACAAACTCTTGGTATCACTACAAATTATTGGTATACATTTGGAAACAAGTCCATACACTAACATTTTGTTTAAACAATAATGGTACCGGTTTAGTCACATTTTGCTTGATTCTGTATAGAAATCCACAATTATTGTCTGATCCTATGGAATATGAGTTTATATTTTTACATGTGGTGGCAGCTGTCATGTCTGATATTATATAAGGGATGAGCTTCTTTGTTCCTACAGTACTCTGGTAATTCTTTACCTAATGTAAAATACTCACTAGGTTTTTCTACAAGTACATTTGCTGTGCCCTGTAGCTGAGTGATCATGGGTTTTGATAACCTAATATTCATTTTTTTCTTTTAAATTTCTTCTAAAGTATTTAAAGCATTTATTTATTTTTTTAAAATCAACTGGAGATCACAAATAATGTAAGGATGAACTTTTAGACATGATATCTCCATCTCACATCTTAATGGTCCAGGATTCAGACTTGACCTCTGTGTAGAATTCTGCAAGACCTCCCTTCTAGTTAGTCCAGCTTCCTCCATTCCTCCAACATACCAAACATTTGTAATGACAGATTTGATTGCATGAATATATATATACATATTTACATATACATATATATATATATATATATATATATATATATATGTGTGTGTGTGTGTGTGTGTGTATGTATGCATATATATATATATATATATATATATATGTATGTATATTTTCCTGGCTATCAAATAAATAAGGAAAATAAAATAAATTCACTAACACTGCTGTTGGACCCTAATGGAACTTCTACAATTAGCAGTACTTTTTCCAATGAACAAGTAAGTTTTGTTTAAGAAATAAGTGGACATGATCGTGGTATTTGGTACTGGGATCCACAGAAAATATGCATTATAATTAATTCCCTAAATAGTGTCTATTTTGGTGAAACATAACACTTCCCCATAAGGGGAACTAATCTCACCAAAGCATGACTTAGTAAATCATAGCTTTTCAAACAACATTAGAGCCTTGAAATAATTCTACCAAACGATTACTATACTGTGTAGAAGATGATATAATGCATGCTGTGTGGAACACTGAAATGCTCAGGGAGAATTACTATAAGGACAGTGTTTTTGGTATTGTATGGCATGAAGAATACATCTCTATATATGTCTGTGCTGAGCACAGAAGGGATACCATAAAAGACAAATACAGGTGCAATCAATGTGAAGTTAAAGAAAAATCAAAAATAGAGATAATCTAGGAAATGACAGGATTAACAGTTTACAACACAAAAGAGGGGATGAGACCTGTAGATCTGTGCTTGTCACATGGGGAAATAATTACTAAGATGGGGATAAAATACAGGCATTTGTTTACCAGGAAAGTCCGGCTGGACACAGGTCCATTTTTAGCGGAGGCCTGGGGAGAAAAGCTCCAATACAATATAGTACGAAAAGTGAGATACAAAGAGAAATAACATCATACATAATTACAAAGAAACAAAAACATCATGCATAATTACAAAGAAACAAAAACATGATACATAATTACATACTTTAGCGAATGCTAGTATGTTCTAACATTCTAGGTGTGTAGTAGTATGGCAAGAAAAGCACTGTAATCCCTTTTGTGACTACTTAGAACAGACTTCCTATTGCAACATTAATACAAATGCTGATTGACTTCAAGCGGGTATGCAGAGTCATGAAGGAAAATGGCCACTTAAACAGAGAGGTAACAGAAAAGGTATTGCATATGAAGAAGAACTAAAATACCTGGACAAAACTACCTGCTATCAAATTGTGCTTGACAGATCAGTGCTAATGTAACATGTTATTCATCTCACTGAACCATATGCTCTTTAAAGGTGCAAATGCTTCCAAACAGGAACCATGTAACATCCCATGGGGCTGAAGTCTAAGCCTTTATTATTTTTTTTTATCTCCACTTGATTTCAAAACCAGAAGTATATGCTTTAAATACTTCAGAAAAAAAACTTTTAAGTAAAGTATACCCACGTTTTACTTGATTTAATTAACTAACTCACATAATTTTTGAGTCTGGCCAATCCTGGATAACAATTTACTTGGCTAAGCCAAATACACTTCAGGATCAGAGTACAGAGCTAGTTACAAAAGCTTTTGGCATATCTAGATGTTCAAACCTACCTTTTCTTCATCAGCAAAAGGAGGAATACAGGTGGAGTCAAGATAATCATGCATGGGCATTAATTCTTTGTGTGGGTCTTCTGGAAAATATCTCTCCAGAGTGTCTGCTAACACACTGAAGAAAATTTTAACATAACATCCTGGATAATTATCTTTCTGAAACAATCAAATAAAAAATAAGTGTTTAGTTCCTTTTTAAAAAGCAATACATTTTTTCACTAAGCAGATAATTTTATAGAATAATATGTCAAATAACTTTGCATTAAGCAAGACACATTTATTTTCTTATCTTATCAAAGCAAAAGATATGCAATATACAAACTTTTTTTTTCAGTTACATATAAGCCATTTGCTTCCTCAGTTTTCAAAACAGGATGTTCTACTTGTACAAACACAGTCAAATACCAACAGCAAATGCTGACACAAAAGATGTTTGGCTATAACTTCAGATGCAGTCAGAGGTGCAGCAGAGTGAGACATCACAGCTTTAAAGCTCCTCCAAAATGTATTGTATTACATTTTGTCTTCAGAAAAGTAACCATGGGAGCAAATCATAAAGTCAGACTAACATATTAGTAGCTGCATTAGCAGAGGACGGGACCGGTACAGCAATGGGAACAATCGCATCACATTTCCAAAATTACATTTCCTTTTACACAGTGCACATTCGCAGATAGCCGCAATTAAACATGTGTAGTAAAATATATACTGCAGAACATTATCATGAGGCTGCCTTTGCATTTTCCACAGCAGTCTGTAATGGTATAAATAAAAAACAACTTCCATCAAAAGTTTCCTCTACAGTTTTCACAATTATTTAACAAAATGCAAATGATGACTCCTACTTCACCATGAACCAATTGCCTGGAGTGAAATAAAAATGCTACTATGTTTTAGTTCTATTTTCACCTCTTAGACACCCTGATACATCAAAAAGAATGGTGAAAAACAGAAGCCGCCATTCTTTGTTGTCTCCTAATATTGTGATACAATCCCATAAACATTATTTTGGCTCACTGCTTGCTGCACGACATCTGTTATTCAACCAAATGAATATAGAGGATTATGAACAGGTCGGCAATTATAAATGCTTTATTATGTATTTGAGACACATGGCTGCCAAGATATTCACCTTGAGAGCAAAGCTCAACAGGTGAGTCCTGGCACTCATGTCAGGAACACATAACACAAAGTTATGATCTGCTGACCTGCTCATAATTCTTTGGTGGTTATCCTCTCCGTGTATTGCAGATTAATCAAAAGTAAAATTAAAAAACATGATGTGTTGTTCTTGCTTTGAAAGCTGGTAAAGCAGTAGGGGAACGGTTGATGTTTCATGTATTCCCTGTGTAAAGGAAGCGTTTTAATTCAAACTTCTTTAAGTACTTAGACAGTAGGCAGAAATGGGAGTTGAAACAAAGCAACTTCATGTCTGCTGCTGTTGTTTACTGCTCATCCCTGTCTGCTATTAGTGCAGACATAATGTTAACAGCATCTAGGAACTGCTTAAAAAGTGTTAAGCACTCCTCTAAGCATTGTTAAGGTCAGGTCTCTCACTATAACAGCAATGAACCAGGATATAATTTAACCAGTTTTTGAGTGTAATCAAAGTGCTCCATGCACTACAACAGCTTTCCTACTAATCTAGCCATCTGAATCTCCTTAACTGATAACCTCGATCCCCTATTATTTTTATTATGCAAACACTTTGGATGGTATTTAATATCCCCCATCTCCTGAGCCCGGCTATTTATCACTAGATTCCATAAAATGGCAGACAGGAAATATGGGCATCCCAGTAAAGTGCCATCTTAATGGCAGGAGAGGGTACTCTCCATCAGCGTACTAATATCTCATCCAACTGGATGTAATGTCACTGTAGTTCATGTGCACAAGTTGCCACATGCACACCTTTCACAACAACTGATCTGCCTGTATTTCCCTTTTAACTTGGTTACCAAGTTGAGCCACTGGGCTTCATTAAGGGATGAAAAGTTGCACATACGCCCCCCCCCACACACACCGGGACAAGAAAGTCATGATTAAACTGCTCGTTGTTATTCCTCTGACTATATCCTCCAGTGACAGCTACTGAAACCTTGTTCTCCAGGGTCACAGTCAGGCAGGAGTCCATGATTCAGTGACACTAAGCCAGCATCTTATTTTTTTTGTTACATAATAAATTATTCCCTGTGGTTCAGCATTCCCAACTTCTCAAATAAATAAATAAATAAATAAATAATTCACTGCTACAAGACATCCTTTAATTTGACATTCCATCTCTAGGTGTAAGTCTTCTACATATTTTCACATTACTCTCCATACAGGCTATCAGAAAAGTACTTGCATTCCATTCATAGATAAGTGTACTTTTCAATCCTCATAGCTGTACTGCACTGTTGGAAATATTGTGAAACCTGTTGGTGCCTTTAACATTTAAAGTTATAATATGTGGACAAACTAATATCTGTTATTCTGCTTTCAGTTTTCTAATTTCTCCAAGTCTTTTGGGTTTCTAATAGAATGGCAGGAATGAACCCCACTTCTAAGTTACAATAAGATTAAAGTTCATGAAATTAGTATTGTTACAATCTTTGATGTCAGCCAGAAGTGCTCTTCACAGCACCCACAATGTGCCCAGTAATGACGCCTGCAATTCGTATGGAGTTATATGTATATGTAATATATCTGATTGAAAATTATTTTTTATAAGACCCCGATGCTCCTACTACTATTGGAACTGACTGGGTATCCTTCTTCCACATTGCCCTTGTTTCTGCCTACAAATCCTGGTATTTTATGACTTTGTGTCGCTCTGTATGTAAGACACTGTAGTCAGTGGATACAGCAATTTCAAAGAGAAATGGTACATTTGTCTTCTTTTCATGGACTACTATATCTGGTTTTCTTGCATCTACTTTTTTAACTGTTAGTAACTGGTGATTACATGCGATATAAACTTCATCATTTTCTATAATGCTTTGTGGCTCATGTTTCCGGTATTTTTCAGTTACTTAAATATTATAATGGTTTCAGAATCCTCAGTGCAACAGTCTTCCCACATTATTATGCCTTTCAGTATACAGTCCTTCTGACACTAGTATGTCACAGCCAGCAACAAGATGTGCAACCATTTCCAATTCTGTTTTACAAAACCTCTGTTTTTCCCACATGTTCAATGGACTTTGTAAATCAACATGTATGTAGTTCACTATCTTGAACCACCAATATTAACCTTTCATCTTTTGGTTTAAATCCACCTCTCATTAACCATTTCTGCCTTCAATCCTGATCAACATGAGGTTGTTCCAAGAGTTTACTATACTTGCAACTATATTTATGCATTTTCCACATTTCTTACCCTCTCATCTGATCCTTCACCTTAAATTCTTTCTTTTGTTTTTGGCACATTCAGTTTCTGCCTGATTTTATCTACTTCTGGTTTGATTTCCATTCCCAGTTGCTGCCAATATGGTTCTGCTAAACTAAGCAGGGAAGTCATCTTAGATTTATTCTCCTGATGTTTTAAAACTTTCACTGCATTTAGTTCTTGTGATGTCAGCAGATATGTATGCATTAACAGAATTGCACATCTACACATGTAATCAATTTCAAGGAGGCCCATCCCTCCTTCAGAATGATGAATATATAGGTATGCATAGATGTTTATCAATCATTTGATGAGCATGAAGCATCCTTATTTTCCTATCCAGCCCATCCAATGCATTTTGTGGCCAGTCAGTCACTCCAAAACTGTAAGTCAGGACTAGAAGAACAAACTGGTTTATAGCTTGGACTTTGTTCCTAGGTGGCAACGCTGTTTTCAGTATAAATTTAAGTTTTTTTTAAATATTCCTTACTCAGATTTATTCGCATTTGTTCATGTTTTATAGTTGATTATTCATCAGTTCCCAAGTATTTATATATTCCCTCTTGCTTAAGTTCTTTTATTCACATTCCTTTTCCAAACTGATGTTTTCTTAGTGCTGCAGTTTTCCTGTTTTAAAGGTTGCTTTTGCTCATTTATTAAGACAAAATTACATTCTTATATCATCTGAAAAAGTTTTGACCACTCGCAGTTGTGCTTTCAGTTCCTCATCTGACTAACTATACAGTTTTACATCATCGACATAACGATGAGAAGTCTTTGCACTTTGTTGTTTTCTGGGAACCAAATTGTAGCCATGACCTCATCAGTTAAGTAGACAGCTTAATGGGTTAAGGGCAAGACAAAAGAGCAGTGATGGCAAGAGAGTCACCCTAGAATACCCCCCTTTGAATTTTTATCCCTGGTATAATAAGTTGTCCTTTAGCATGGCTTAACTGCAAAATGGTTTGCCACTGTTTCATGGTCATTGTAATGCAATCATAAAGTGTAGGGTGCATGTTATACATTTTAAGCACTTTTTTAATCATAAATGTGGGATACCATCAAATGTTTTTTTTTTGTTGTCTATCCATGCCATACTTAGATTCTTCCCCTTTTTACAGTTCTCCATTATGACCTTATTTAACAACAATGATCTTTTCTCCACATGACTTTATTTTATTATCCTTTTGTTTTATTGCTATGATTGAATTTTCTTCTTAAAGACTATATAATCTGTCAGCATCAATTCCAGTGTGTAATTCCTATGTCAATGGAAGACAAGCTATTGGTCTATAGTTTTTAGTATAGCTTGGAGGTTCACTCATAAGTAGGAGTATTGATTTGCCTGTTGTTAACCAGGTTGGTGTCTTTTCAGGGTGCGCATATAAATAGTTCTTACTCATGGCTTAATCTTTATGCAAAGATGTTAATATATCAGGAAGTTTGGTACTGCATCTGGGCCTGGGGTTTTACAGTTAGGAACTTTAATTAACTTTGTTTCAATCTCTTTGACCATTACTTTATGCCATTTCATATCCTGTACATTTGAATTTCTTATTCTCAGCTAGAGCGTCTTCTGCGTGGAGATATACGTGAATGGGCATACCTTTGTTGAAGGTTGTGCGTCAGGGCTGGTAACTCGGCACGTAAAAATCAACTACCAATCATTAGTGGACCGGAGTTCCGCTGTGGCGACCCCTAACTGGGAAAATTTGAAAGACACAACATTCTTTCTTTTACTTCTTCTATCCATTTAGCATCTTTGCTATGTCCCACAGGATATTTATAGATATTTCTCCAAGATGTATCGATTTCTTCTTATTTGATGATGTTTCAATTCCTTTTGCCTTGTTTCACAATTCTCAATAAAACTTTTTTGGGTCATCAATAAATTGCATATTTTGTACTTTTCCTTTATATTTATCTACATGTCTTCTATGTTTTCCTGCCTGTGCTAATATTTTTAGTTTATTACTTGCGACAGTACATGATAGAACCTGATCTGCTCTGATACTGCACATTGCTTTTAACACGTCTATCATTCTGAGTATTTTTGTTGATCTGTTCCCGCTTCTATACTCTTCCAACAGTGACACCATGTCATAATTGCTTTATAGTTTTCTCTGTTCGATACTTCCATAATGGCATCCACTTTCTCCTTCCTTTCCCTTACTACCTTGTGTTTTTGTGGTAAGACGTTGTCTGTTATAAATTTAGCTGCACAGTAATACATCTTATTTACTGCTGTTATATTGTAGGAATCTTTATGGTCAGTGCTAATTACTGTGTTTATTTGTTTTATCAAATTTCTAACCTTTTGCATTTTATTGACTTTCTGTAGTCTATTTCTTTCATTGACCTTAATGTGTTTGTCCATCTCTATTAAATCAAGCAACTCTTCTCTTAGATCATTTTCTTCTAAACTAAGGGCGCATTCTTTGTTCTCCATTTCCTGCAGGCATTCTACAAAAAGTTCCAAAGCATTTTCCTATGGCACATTCTCTTCAGTTTCATCCTGTGTCATCCATTGCTCTTTCATATGGGAACTTACTGGCCTATCACTTCACAACACTGAATGTGTCAGAGTTGCTACAGTTTCCTGTTCTTTCTCTTGCTGTGCAACTCCAACTGAACATTTGTACTGGTTTCCTAGGGAATGCTCCAAAGCGTCTTCATATGGCAACTGATCAGATGTTTCCTGCTCCACTGGTTTCTTCTTAATTGCTCTATCCTGCTGTGATGTTTTCTGAATTAGATTTTCTACACTAAATCCTTCACTTTGCAGGTGATCCACAACCTCAGTTTCTATTTATTTAACTTCTCCCTTAATAATCCCCTTTTCTAGTTCTCCTCTTTCTTTCCTTATTTTTTGTTTTGTAAAATTTTCCATGCCTGGATGCCTTTGCCTGTATTTCATTTCAAATAGCTTTGCTGCTGCTCTTTTATATTGATTAATTTTGCTTTCGCCTTTGCATAATTATAGTACCATATTGATTAATTTTGCTTTCACCTTTGCATAAATATACACCATGTCAATATTTCTTCTTCAGATGTCTCCTGCTCCTCCTATTTCTCCTTACTTTGGGGACTCGTTTCATCATGCTGTGATATGACCTATATTAGACTTTCTTTGCTAAATCCTTCACTTCGCAAGTATTCTATAACTTCAGCTTCTATTTTTTTAACTTCTTCTTTACTAATCTTCTGTTCTATGTTCCCTCACTGTGATCTTATTTTTTATTGTAAAATTTTCCATATCTGGATGCCTTTGCCTGTATTTCGCTTCAAATATCTTTGGGTCTGCCATTTTTGTGTTGATTAATTTGGCTTTCTCCTTTGCATAAATATTGCACCATATCAGATCTCTCTTTTCTATGTCCCGATTTCTTTTTTATACCTTTCAAAAGTCTCTGGATTTTGTTCTTTATATTTTTATACTTCCTCAGTCACTTCTTTTTCCAAATGGCCCACATTTTCTTGGTCCATATAATGTTTTTCATAACTCTGTTACATTAATGAACACAATTTTTTTTATTTGAAGCTTCTGACAGTTATTTCCTTGTGGAAATATTTTTCTTTCCTCTAATTTCTCGCTTAATATTTTTGTACATCTTCTGCTGGAAATGTTGGGCTTCCTGCATAATAATAACAATACATAATTTCTTTCTTATCCTCAATATTCCACTCAATCATCGTTATGGCTCTTTTTTGGCCTATCAGTTTTTGTGGTTCACTACTTCCTTTTACACAGGGTGACCATCTTCCCCTGTGCCTGACGTAGCCCCATTGTAGGTTTGTTTCTGTGTCTTGAGGATTCTATATTGTCATTTTTTCCAGTCCCAGCACAAGTGCTCCTACCAGGATTGGACACCTTTTTATCCTGGGTCTTGTGCACCCAGATATCTTTTTTTAACCTACTTCTGTCCATGCTATATGCTATATACTATATTAAATACAGTCTACATATATCAGTGTCATCTTGATGAGATTTTGTGAAAAACAGGGTCCACCTTGTGAAGGTACTCACCAAGACGTGAGGATGAATTCATTTCCAGCAATACTACTGTCCTTTGCTTGCTGACTTATCTCTCTGTTCTGACCCCCTTTCGGGTGTATAAGGTTTACACTGAATGCTTACGTCTGTCAGCCGTATTCTCCACCATCTTATACCCATAATGCAGTTTTTCAGCAGCACATACTGATCAAGTACCCTAGACATTATCTCTAAAGTTAGCCTTTAGCAAATATGCAGCTTTGATTAAATAGATGTAACATGATTAAAGAAAAGAAAGAAAAAAAAAACTCAATATATCAGCTGTCTAATTTTCAGTATACCTGCTAATGAAGATGCTTCAGTTTGGATCTTAACTACCTATCAGCTCTAAAAATGGATACAAGAACTATAGCATATCATACTCTTCACAATTAGTTCTGATGAACCCTTTGCAGCTCTGAATAAAGACATTAGAGTCTCTGGAAGTAGACATAACACTCTTTTTTCCTCAGATTACAGTTGTTTTTTACATAGTGTCTTATTAGCCTTATTTCAGATTATTAATGTTAACTCCACCTGAAGACCCGATCGTCTGACAGTATAGAAGCCACAGTATCACATGACAAAAAATATGGGTTGCCGCACAGTGATCATCATGGCATAACAAAAAAATATATAGGAAATACAATGCTAGAACTATGACATGTAAAAACTGAATGTTTATTCCAGCATCACCTTTAATATATGCCATACATTCTTCCTGTTTCTATGTATAATGTCAAAGCAGGTATCATTGCTTACCAAGTGCTTCTTTGGGAACACATATGTTATTTGTGCTTCTTTCAACTGCATTTCTTTCTGCAGGGAAATCATAAAGACACATCACTCAACAGGAAATGAAAGGCACACGAGTCACACAAATTTACATAAGTATATGATTTAACGAATGACCTGCACTATTAAAAAATCATCCTCTGTTACTATTTAATTGCTTCCACTTCTGGATTTACTTTAAAAAATTGTAGAAATGAGACTTATTTATTGATTTATTTTATTTATTTATATTTGTTAACCAGATAGTGTCTGACTGGGTTGAAAACAAAATGTTTTTCAGCAGAGAGCCAGGGAGAAAAGCTCCACAACCAAAAGAACATTATTAAAGTGCAAACTGTAAACTTATTTTAAGCAGTACATTGGTAAGAATTTGAAAATGAGCTTAACAAAAATATTACAGCAAAATCTAATAACAGAATACAATATAAACATGCATGTTTTAAACATGTTTTATGTAAGGTTAACACTGTGAGCTTTAGTTCCTGTGGTCCAGGGTTTGATTCTCTCAGCTCTCATTTCCTTACTGTATCACCTTGAGCAAATCACTTAATCGGGCATTGCTACTGGCATGGCCTTAAAAAAGGGACTGTGTGTCTGGTGGGCATGCCTGACTTAACAAATAAATACTATATTTTGATTTCTTTACCAGAAGACCTCATAATTCAAAGGACATCTGAATGCATGTTAATATGTACTAAATATACCTTGGATTGAGATGAATAGTGCAGTGAATAGTTTGCTTTCTGCTGGAGTTGTGTACTGGGTCTTTACATTCAATGCACAGTACTTGGAGGAAGGAACAGGTAAGCTGTACAACAGCATGATATTGTGTGCCTTACAGCCATTAAAATACATGTGCTGCTCTGAAAAGGAGGCACTATTCCAAAGGGCATATAGTACTGTAGGCTGCACATGAATCTTATAAACAGTACTTGAAGAATTCAGAAAAACATGGAATAGACGTATAATTGTATGCAACACTGTAGGCTGCCTGCTAGCATTATATATATGTACTCTTGGTTGTATTTAAGGGGGAGATATTATTTATAAAGGGTGGATTGCATGGAATACTACTTGCCCATACTATCAACACACACGTGGGATTCAGGAAAGGTGTTTAGTACTTTTAAGGGATGCACAGGACTCATACTGCAGGCCGTGCACTCATAGTCTTTATAGTACTGAAAGTATTTGGGGAAGGCTTTGAATACTACAAGGGAGGTAAAACTATGGTGGCTAAAGCAAGTCACAGAAAATCTTAGGGCAAAAAGGTCTATTGTTTATTTACAAAACAGAGAGAGCAAAGATTCAATGGAGGTGCAGAAAGAGAAAAGAGGAAAGAAGCACTATGGAGTGGATGAGAAACAGGAGGAAGAGAGGCAGGCAAAGTGCTTCGAGTGGTGGTGCACACATATGGCTCAGGTGACAAAGACTGTGCATCTACGGGAGAACTGTGAGCTTCATGGAAGAATATGGGAACTACATATAATAGTGAGGTGACTAATTATGTGACAAAATAAACAAAATAATTGGAGAGGAGTGGCACCAACAGTCTAGGTGACAGGATATGATGGGATAGGAAGAAAGGTTAATGATGGAAGACAGACTCAGCAATACAGCATAGGTAATTAGTCAGAGGCAAACAGCAAGCAGGCAGTATGCAATAAAACAGTAAAGGGAAGGAAGTGTCCAGGAAACATGGAGGAACTCTGGAAGAAACAGAATGTGGCAACCATTGAAAAATTAATCAGAAGGAATCTGAAGGGCAGATGTAGACAGCACTGAAGAGTCATGAGCAGGAGACATGGATGTAGCCATCCATAAGGCAGCAAGAGAGGAAGGTAGCTGGAAGAAGGTTCTCAGCCAGAAGGGTGGAAAGAGGCATAGTCATTCAGAAGATATAGTCAAACGGATAAGTTGCATTTACAGGGAAACAGAAGGCGGACAGATACAGCACAAACAGGAAGAAAGCAGGTAGAAACAGCTTGTAAAGAAAAAATAAGATGAGGTTGGTGGGGGACCTGTTCAACAGGGCTGTCAGGTAGGTAGCTGAGAGAGAGGGAAAGAAAACTGGCAAATGCTGCTTACATTGGGGACACACCACTACATACATCTATTCTATTAATCTAATTTTGGCATTATGGTTTCTACTTCTTGTTAGAAGTTTGTGCACTTCATTTTATCATGGGACCATCTGGGCACTTTAGAAACTATAATTTTTTTTCTAGCGCAAAGTCACCAAAAGGCCTATGACATGTTACAACCTCAAAGGGCTCACAGAATGACTAACGTTCAATCAGTTCAATGTCAACTTCTGACCTGATGAAAAATGAACATTTGGAAGTGATCATTTCTGCACTAATCTAGGCATGATGTAAACTTTACAGTTTCTGAATACAAGACACTTTCAAGACACTGAAAGATAAAGCTTCAGTCAAGGCAGATTAAATGCTGGCCATAATTCAGTCCTATAAGACAATATTTACTGGTAACCAGCATGTCAACAACTGAAATTGTCAGTCTTAAGGATATTTTTCAGTGTAGTTCACAATGGATCAATATTTTCACTTTAGTGGACTCATAGCTATTACAAATGCAGTGGGGAAAGACATGCAACTTCCCTCTGTAAAAGGTGCAGAGGAAGAGAGAGAGGCTTTGACCACATAGAATATTGATTTTTGTCAGTGATGTATTCTTTATGCTGGGTGTGGAAGGATTTTTAAAGTTTTACTATAGTGAGTATTAGTGAAATATACTTCTGTGATCACAGATTTGACTAAGAGTTACAAACCCTAAAATCAAATATCAGTTGAATGCATTCTTTTGACAAGTACTTCCATCTCAAGATATTAACTATTTCTTTATGTGTTTTGTTACCAATGGTTTCCAAATGAATGTAGCCCATTTTCAGAGAACACCTGCTATGAAAGTCAAATAGATACCTAGAAATTACAATAACACAAGACATTTACATTACTGTAATATACACCAGTTTACAGAAATGGTTAATGTGTTAAATGATTATGCAATCACTGAAAAACACAAGAGAAGAAGTTATGTGCTGCAAGTTTGTACTCCGTGTGCAGTATTTTCATCTATCTATCTGTCTGTCTATATAAACTGTGGTGGTGGTGCTGCGGTAGCATTGTCGCCTCAAAGCAAGACGTTCTGCCGTTCGATTCTCAGCTAGAGCGTCTTCTGTATGCAGACATGCGTGAATGGGCGTACCTTCGTTGACGGTTGTGCATCAGGGCTGGCAAACTCAGCACGTAAAAAAATCTACTGCCAATCATTCACAGACCGGAGTTCCACTGTGGCGACCCCTAACCGGGAAAAGCCGAAAGACACAAACAATCTGTCTGTCTATATATATATGTTGTATCTTGGCATCTCTTGTAGGTATGGCTACAAGAAGCATTGACTTGCAAAACACCATGCTGAATATAGAAGAGTCAGTTATTGGAAATGTATCTCAGTTCTACACAATTTGTGGGAGATGCACAATTCAAATCAATGAGGTATGTAGCATCAGGTTTCAAAAAGCATCATATTAACTAAAAATAAAGTAAGTTTCTCCCCATCATCAGATTTATGCAAGGGTCTACAGTCCCATACTGTGTTCTACTTCAGGAGATATACCGAAGACCTAAATATATTATATCTACATAAGATTAAATACAGACAAGTTAAGACATTTCCTCAGCTCCTCAGATTTATGTATGTGATTAGATTCCTACACAGATGTTTGCAAATGCAGGAAAACAAACAAACAAACAAAAAAAAACAAAAACAGCTGTCCCATAAACAAGGAAAAACAGACATATGTCTCTTCTTCCAGCCTGTATATGTTGAGCATATTTCAGGCATTATGTATGCTCTGCATTGACATTTATTCAAGAAAAGACCATCTGTATGCTCTGCATTGACATTTATTCAGGAAAAGACCATTAAGTCCTACAATACAATTGGGAATTCAAGTTCATATTGTTTTATGATTTACACATGGGATTGCTCTTTTAAACTAGTTTTAAAGTTCTGTTGCTTTGACAGAGAAATTTGAGGCAGGGCTTGTTTGAAAATGACCACTCTGCAGAGCACACTAATACTGCATTTATACATTTCAGGTACTGTTTATGTCTTTTAGCAGTTCCTGCTACCTGTACTTACCAGTAAATTCAGACTGTCTAGATGCTGCTTCAGTATTTTACCCGGACAATCGTTAGTCATCTTACACTTTATTAATGCTGCTCCAATAAACAGCAGAAAAAGCCTCAGCATAATCTGAAAATGGAGGGAAAAGTAATTAGCCTACATAGTCACCATTTGGAATGTGAAGGTTACATTTTCTGCCTATGCTTGACAAAGAGCAAGAAACTTTTTCAGATGGAATTTCACTAGTAACATCATCTATATGGAAATGTGTGTATATGTTTGTGCACACTTGTGTACTGGCACAGGTACATAGATACACATATACCATGGCAGTAATATTCATTATGCACTGCTAACATTCTGAAAAAAAATTCTGTACAATGATGCACCGAATAAAAAAGTATCAACCTGTTGAAGAGTCCAGTCTGTTAGTACCTTGAAACAATGATTGGAATAGATGGAAGCTAAATGCAGATGTGCACATATGCACAGCTCTGGGACATAAAATGACAAGATAAAGGAATGCACACGAAAAACACTGCACTGGCTCTTGCTAAAATTTACCTATTCAGACTAATAACTTTGTAGTGTAAGAAGGAATTTCTCCATAGAGAGAATTGCTTGTTTTCACTGCTGCCTGAAAAGGTTTCAGTTTTGCTAAGCAGTTTGCTCTGATTCACATGAATATATACTAAAGGCTGTGGGACTTAGACATGCAGTGACTGCCTGTAACTTATCTTCTGCTCACCACTTTATTCCAGTATACTCTTTTGTTGCAACTGTGCAATATGCTACATACTCAGTCAGACCAATCTTACAAGAGGTAATGCCTTCTAATGTGCAGTCCCACATATAGTTATTTTCACTGAAATGTAAGGCATTTTGCACTATAATCAGATGCACTAAGAAGTAAGTGAACCTGTCAAGTCATTTGTGGTATCCTGCATGAACTCTGTGAAACATGTTTAAAGGGAACAAGGCTGGCAGCTCTGTGGAGAAAGATGCGAGACCCAGACTGTGAGTTAGATGGCCAGGGATCCATTAACAATCCAAGTGGTGTTGGGCAAGGGGAAGGCATGGAGAGGATTGGACATAGCCAGCTCATTCATGACACTGTGAATGAATGCAGCATTAAAAACTGCAGGAGCAACACACACAGATAAGGTAGTTAATTTTGGAGGTAGTGGACAGGTCTGTTTCTTCTTCAACATCAGTTTCCGGTTCAACTTCCCTAATGTTATCCACATTGCCAGTTTTGTATACATTTTCCAATATTCTTTCCATCTCATTTTAATGCTTTCTGGATTGTTCAATGTCATTCCATTAGTGTCCTTAAGCATCCCCAATCAAGGTTGGAATTTTTGCCACAATCTCTTAATATCCTGATAAGTGATTCTGTTCTTTCCACGTACAACCTCCAATTCAGTTTTTTGACAGATATTCTTATATCATTCCTTTTCTTTCCAAATTTGAAGTTGAAACTCTTGGTTCATCTGTGATACTTTCTCTGTATCACCAGAATATTTTGCTTGTCTTCTTTGTTCTGCTACTTTTTATAGTTTCTTCTGAGATCCAAGGTGTTTTTTTTTTCTAGAGTGTTTTTTTTATTTAAACGAAGAAGTCATAGCAGCAATTAAAGCTTTATCGAACAAGTCACCTGGCATTGACAGTATTCCAATTGAATTAATCAAAGGCTCAGAAGGTGCTATCATGGCTTTCACTCAACTGTGTCAACAGATTTGGAAGGGAAAAACATGGCCAACTAACTGGAGCTCATTGTTCATACCTATACCAAAGAAAGGTGATGCCAAGGATTATAACAACTGCAGAATGATTGCATTAATTTCACATGCCAGAAAAATACTGCTGAAAATAATATACCAAAACAAAAAAGAACGCCAGCACCAAAAGAGAATCTGATAATATATTGTTTATTATACTGAAACTAGACCGGTTTCAGCACAAGGCTTTACTCAGTAGTACATAACATAGATGTAAATGTCACCTGCTTAAAAACCTCCGTGAATCAGAGAAGAATGACATCACTTCCTGTTATTAACAAAATAAATGAAATAAATTATTAAAATATACAGTGATGTAATGAGTGGTAAGTCCATATTAATTGGGTATGAAAAGAGAAATGAATTTGTTGAAAATCATAATTAGACATATTTCTGAAGATAAAAAAAGGTTATTGTTATGATACACATAAGTGCTAAAGAAAAACATATGAAGTCAAAAAATATAATAAACCATCACGTGTCACATGATGTTGACAGGAATATCATCTGAATGTTGTAATCATCTATATAAGAAATATAAAATATCACACAATTATTAGAGCATAAATCATAGTTTATCATTCAGTCCTGGAGGAAAAAGCCCCCCAAGTTTGATTATCCATCTTTTTTCTTTTTTATTCAAGATGTCATGCCATCCAGTTTTAAAAGAACGGTTACCAGTGATATGGTCAATGATTGTAAATGAAAATTTGGCAGTGGGATGCTTAGTGGTATGTCTGTATAGTGCATTAGTGATTCTATGATTTCTGATATCCCCTAGGTGTTCAGATATTCTGATGCGAAATTGCCTGGATGTTTGTCCAACATAAAATGCTTGACAAGTACAAGTTGCCAGATAGATTATCCAATCTGAACTGCAGTTACCAAAAAAATCAATATTATAAAGTTGACCAGTATTTTTGCTGGTAAAGCTTTTGGTTTTAAAAATGTAACTGCAAAAACTGCAGTGACCACAGGGAAATGTGCCTATAAGTTTATCCCCTGTTAGTGTCCTCTGAGAAAATGTATCATCCTTAATATTTGTTCTTTTATAATGTGAGAAATAAGAGCCAAGTGTTTTGCCCTTTCTGTATGAAAAGTAACAACGTTCCCCAAGATAACCCTCTAAAAGAGGATGGGACTTCAATATGTTCCAATGACTGTTAACGATGTTGATCATATTTTGACTGTTTCTACTATAAGTCGTAATGAATCTACATGTATCAGAATTAGTTTTTCTGCAATCTGCATGATATTGTAAAAGGGAATCCCTAGGTTTATTATTGCTCCATTCAACTGCGGAGTTAATAATATGTGGGGGGTATCCCCTGGACAAAAACCTACTGGCTAAATCTTCATGATGTTTGTTTAGATCCACTTTGGAAGAGCATATTCTTTTGATCCGAAGAAATTGAGATTTAGGTATGTTGTCTATGATATGTTTTGGATGGAGGCTGTTGGCATGCAAAAGGGTATTGTATTGTGGAAATTTACGAAATACCGAGGTTTTGAGTGTGTTGTCAGATTGTCTTTGTAAATGAACATCCAGAAAGTGTATTTCATTCTGATGATACTCTACAGTGAATTCTATACCCCAAATATTTCCATTAAGATGTTCGATGAATTCCTGGAGATAATCGCTACCTCCTTTCCACACTAGCCAACAGTCGTCCAGGTATCTTCTCCAAATGTCAATCTCCAGTGAATATACATTATGCATTACATCATATATGATCTGTTCTTCGATATAGCCCATAAAAAGATCCGCATAAATGGGTGCGAACGAGGCACCCATGGCAGTGCCCTGTATTTGCCAGTAGCAGTCTTGTTGAAAATAAAATACATTCTTGGTAAGAATGTGTCCAGCCAAGCATACAAGTAGCATATTTAATCCAGGGGGATACATATTGGATTTATTGAGCCAAAATTCCAAAGCCATTAATCCTGCCCAATGTGGAATGCTGGTATATAAGGATTTTACATCTAAAGTGCACATTAGCCAGTCCGATTCCAGCTGGGATTCAGAAACAATCTGCAAGAATTCAGTGGTGTCCTGGATTCTGGCTGAAATAAGCGCTAGCAACGGTTTAAGTTTTTCAGTGAGGAACATCGATAAAGGTTCAGTGAGTGATCCAATACCAGATACAATGGGTCGACCCGGTGGTTTGTGCACAGATTTATGGATTTTAGGTAAGAGGTAGAAATATTGCTTAGCTGGATCTTTAACCATAAGGTGTAGTTTGGTTTTATCAGAAATAATACCTGCTTCGACAGCTTGTTCCAGGAAATCATTGATTTCATTCTGGAAGTTGGGTGTCGGGTCAATGTCCATTTTCATGTAATGATGATGGTTAGACAGTTGTCTATTTCCTTCATCCCAATAGCAATCGGTATCCATAACAACGACCGCACCCCCTTTATCAGCAGGAACAATAACTATATCAGTATTGTTTTTAAGCTGTGTTAAAGTGAGTTGTTCTTTTTTGGAAAGATTATGCCTCTTAATATCATCTGAACTAAGAAGAAAATGTAAATCCTTTATTACAGCCTGCTGAAAAACAGCAACATGTTTATCCATCGGGGGATTAAATGTTGATTTGTGAAATCTAAAATCTGTGGATCTTTGAGTATCGTCAGTATTACCATGTTGTTTAAAAAATAATTTGAGATTAATCTTTCTACAAAACTCTATTGTATCTGATACAAGTGAACTTTCATCAATAAAAAATCTGGTAATAAAACTCAGACCTTTATTGAGCAGTGAGTATTGATCATCTGATAAGACATACTTAGAAATATTTAACACATTGGTACATGATTCATTTATTTCACTATTGACATGAATAGCTCCTCTAGACTTGTTACCCCTGTGTTTTCTTCCTGCCCGGTGTTTCCTCCCCCTAAAGGGACATCATTAGTTCTACCCCTCTTAGCATGGGGTGATTCACCAGTACTGATTGATTCTGTGTCTGTTGTGGAGGATTCCTCACCGGAAGTGGTGTGGCTGAACCCTGTTTTTTTCAGAATGGACCTGGGCCTCTTCTTCCGTACAAAGGACGCATTCTTGGTGCCCTGAGCGAACCTCACTCCCCTCTGTGACTCAAATTGTCTACCCTTCTCATAGTCCTCCTTATCTCTAGCAAATTTGTGAAGTTTTTTGCTTTTTAGATTGTTCTCCAAGGTGGATATTTTCTTGGATAATTTGCTCAGACAATTTTGGAAGTTTGTGTTTTCCTCAAAATGTTTGAGGCTATTACATGTTTTCTCTACTTCGAGAATATTGGCATGGACAATTCTTTCATAAAAGGATGCCAATATATTGACTCTAGCCATTATGTGTATTATAACAATAACCCTTTTTTTATCTTCAGAAATATGTCTAATTATGATTTTCACAAATTTATTTCTCTTTTCATACCCAATTAATATGGACTTACCACTCATTACATCACTGTATATTTCAATCATTTATTTCATTTATTTTATTAATAACAGGAAGTGATGTCATTCTTCTCTGATTCACGGAGGTATTTAAGCAGGTGACATTTACATCTATGTTATGTACTACTGAGGAAAGCCTTGTGCTGAAACCGGTCTAGTTTCAGTATAATAAACTATATATTATCAGATTCTCTTTTGGTGCTGGCGTTCTTTTTTGTTTTGGTCTACTTAGCTCACTTGCCGGGCACCAGCCGTACTTGCTAGCTGCCTTTTCTTGGACTACATGAAAATAATATAACAAAGGTGACAATCTTACATTGAGCTAGAACTAACCAAAGTTCAGGTTGGTTTCAGAAAAGATCGAGGAAGAAGAGACAATATTGCCTTTGTTAGATGGATATTGGAGAAGAACAAAGAATACCAAAAACCTGTCTACTTTTTCTTCATCTACTACAGCAAAGTTTTGACTGTGTGGATCATGATAAACTATGGAGAACTCTATCACAAATGGGATAACCCAAACACATAACTCAGCTAATAAAGACCCTTTATGAAAATCAAGAAGCAGCAGTCAGAACTGAATATGGCAACACTGATTCGTTTCCAATAAAACGTGGCATCAGGCAAGGGTGCATCTTATCACCTTACCTGCTCAACATTTACTGTAAAGCCATCTTCAAAAAAAACAAATTTGGAAGAAGAGAGCATTGGTTTTAAAGTTGGCAGCTTAAATATAAGCAATCTGTGCTATGCAGATGACACAATGCTCATCACCAGCAGCAAAGAAGACATGCTGTATCTGTTGAGAAAAGTCAAAGCTGAAAGTCATAACATGGGATTAGAATGGAACACAAACAAGATGAAAATTATGAACATAGAAAATGACAATATTTCTGAGCTTAAAGATGATAGTATAGAAGTTGTAAAGAATTTTAGTCTTCAGGGCTCTTTTGTAAACATGGAAGCAACTAGTAGGGAAGAAATACTTCACAAAATAGCACTTGATGGCTCTATAATGAAGGCTCTTCGAGAAAGTATTCAAAAGCAAAGAAATAATGCTCAAAATGAAGATCAGACTTGTCCATGCATTCATTTTCTCAGTGGTCAATTATGGATGTGAAAGCTGGACACTATCAAAATGGGACAGAAAGAAGATTGACTCATTTGAACTTTGGTGCTGGAAAAGAATTCTATGCATGCCGTGGACCATCAGGAGAACAAACAAATCGATTTTGGAAGAGATCAACGCAGCTATGTCACTTGAAGTCCAACTGATGATGTTACGACTCTTATTTTGGTCAGTGTGGAAGGACATTATGTTTGGGAAGACTGAAGGAACCATGCAAAAAGGGTGATCTGCAACCAGCTGGCTGGACACATTGATGACAGTCACAGGGATGGCACTGGAGGACCTCATCAGACTAGCATGGAATTGACCTCTTTTTGGATCTTTAATTCATCAAGTCACTAAGACTCAAACCTGAATCAATGGCACCTAGAGAGAGACAGAGAGAATGAGAGAGAGAGAGAGAGAGAGAGAAAGAGAGAAAGGGTCTGGACTCACTGCAGTCATAATCTTATATTTTTGTTAAACTTTTATAATTTATCATATCTTAGAAATTTTATAACCTAAACATTTATCGTTAGAACGTTTTTTTGATAACCAGACATAAACTTTCATTGACAATAGGAAATTCCTTCATGAGTGCATGTTTATCGAGCTATTTACAGAAACATGAAAATATGCTTATTAGTATAACTAGCAGAATAATTGACACTATTTCTCAAGATGTGCAACTTACAGTGCAAACTTGAAAGACAGTTCTCTTTGACAAATCAAAGGTTTTACCTGATGTCATGTAACAATCAATGTCACATATGTTACTATTGTTTATTTTCATAAATACTAAAGAACAACTAGCAAACTGTCAGGTACAGTATGATATAAAAGGGCACTGAGAATGAATTTTTTCTGTCTCCCACCATGGCATATCACCCAATACCCATCAATGGCATATAGGGCTCTCAGTTATGAAAACATAAATATGAAAATATGAATAATACGTGAACAGTGATTAATTTCTCTACTGGAATGAATCCTAGATTAACAATCACAGTCTTGTTTTGTTAATCAGTCCTTGCACCTTCTAATATTGCCTATTATCTGGTGACTCACTTAGTAAACGAGGCCAGACCCAGTAAAGTTCTGGACATCATAAGGAGCTATGGGTGTGAACTGGAAGTATAGAAACAGATGCAATATGCTTGAATGAGTTAAACACGCTGTTTCTAGCCAATACCTACTATAACTGATTTAGTCGCTGTTTAATCAGCAAAGCAGAGAAAAAAAATTATCTTTTCTGTATAATGTATCATAAATTTGTAGGTCAGAGTAATGCATATTTTACTTGGATGAAAAAGATAAAGGGATTTGCAATCTGAGTCAGTAATCTGACTGGTGAAACAATACTGGGAGTACCTCAGGTTCACCAATTTACCTTCTATTACTAATTAAGTACTCAAATTTCAATTACAGAAAACAAGAACATGACAAAAATACGCATACTTCTGTAAGAGAGACACCACGTGTACATTTTCTTTGCAATAACTGAAATATTAGTAGTGTGAAAGCAAACACAAGAAAGGCATAAAACTAATTCTTTCACTAGGTAGTTTATCGAATTGCGTGTGTAAAAGAAAAAGAACACTTAATTTTCTTCATTTTTTATCCACATTTTTCATATTATACATTTTTAGAAAGGCACTGGAGCAGAAATCTAGCTGTATTTTACTTTAAACCTAATCATCATTCTTGGCCACAGCAATGCCTATAAGCTTCAGTATGAAAGTATCAGTTTGCAAGATAAACATCAATTTTCCTTTTTTGTGCTGTAAATGGCAGGTATTTCCAAGCTATTCAGTACAACTTTAAACATACTGTGTTTTTTTTTATCTAGAGGTATTAAATTTAAATTTACCCGAGTACTACTGCAATCACAACTTTAAAGCTCTCATCCAGTTTGTAATAGAGATAAACACCACAGCTCTTTTCTGTTGATGGTATCTGGATTCTGACCGTGCCTTTAACTGAAAACTGACCAACTACAGGCCTAAGGCAATCACTTTTGAAGACATTGTCAATTCCCTCTGTCACTTCTATTTCACATGATGACTCAGTGACTTTTAAGTTCTTTGGATAAATAGCAGTTCTGCATCCAGTTCTTAAGCAGGAACAAATTGTGTGGTATCCGACATATATCTATATTTATATATCTATATCTATATCTACTTCTCTCTCTCTCTCTGTATATATATTTATATATATATATATATATATATATATATACACACACACACACACACACACACACACACACACACACACACATATATATATATATATATATATAGAGAGAGAGAGACCAGTACTGCCCATGTAAAGCTGTTGGGTTGTTCTACTGTGAAAGGCTTTGATTATGAATAACCTGTTAGAATCACTTTAGTATGCTTACGTCTGACGATTCAGCAGCCCTGTGTCTTCCCTTTGCATCCTTGGCACCTCCCCCTTCTCTCACCTGTACTCAGGTGTCTGCTACCTTCCCTATTTGTCACTTCTACTGCAACAGTGTCATTGAAATGTGTTGTCTTGGCTTTTCCCTATATTGACTGTCTTTTTCCAGATTATTTCAATAATTTATATTGCCTAGCACTGTTCTTCTGTAGGTTCATACTGCCATAAACGTACATTAACTTACGTGGAAGTGGAAGCACATATTATGGACAGTTACACAAGACTGCAAGCATATGTTCATGACCAAATGCTAAACTGCAAACATGTCAACCTCACATTATATTGCATCCTTCAAGAAGACTGCACAGTAGGGCAAATTCCAGCATTATAGGTGTTTTATTTCCTATAAGTAGACTACTAGGGTACTTTGTTAGTTCACCTAAGATTTTTTGTTTAAACACTTTTAATTAAATTTTTCAATAAAAGCAAAAAAACGCTAAAATATATAATTGCCAAGATATCTGAAATGTACAACTTAAAACAAAGAACTAAATAAAAAAAATAAGAACACTATAATTTAATCAAGTAACCTAATAGAACACTAATTCAAAAGAACCTACATAAATACTTTCAATAAAACACTAAATAATATCTATCTCTCGCTTTCTCTCTCTCTCTCTCTCTCTCTATATATATGTGTGTGTGTGTGTGTATGTGTGTGTATATATTTATATATATATATATATATATATATACACACACACACACACACACACACACACACACACACACACACACACACACACACACACACACACCTGAGCATGCGCACACACACTCACACGCTTGATTCCACACTAGAACGGTTCCCAAGGAAACAGTCACAAAATGCACATATTGCATGCATGCTGTAAGTGCAAAAGCTGCTGTAAATTATGTCCTGCTGAACTGTAATGACTAGAAATTTGCTATAAAAGTTTAGTACTCAGATAAGTAGGAACATGTGCATGTATATATTCTTTGAGTTGGGGAGTTAATTAGCATTTTCTTAAAACATGAAAGCAAAAGATACTGCAGATGTATGATGGACCTTACCAAAAAATAACCATGACAAAGCAATAATGTACACACAAACCAAACCCAAGCTGTAATGTAATTATCAAAAGTGATGCCTTTAAAAATGGAATCTTGCAGATAGCTTGGTTCATACACACATTCTACAAATGGATTCTGTATGTATGTATGTTCAGTCCTTAAAACTCACATCAAACTTCCATGATCTCAAGGGACTGTGAATTGCAACCTGTATTTATGCATTCTGACAATTTATGTCTTTGACCTACTCAAATTTTTGAGCATGTGTAACAGAAAAAATGCATGTTTTCTACAGGAGGTTACCTCATCTATACCCCATTAACTAAGTAGGACACAAGCCCCTGCCCCCAACATTATATTCTCAGTCTGAAGTTTCTGCACCTAAAAGACAGTGGTCACTTATGGGCAATATAATGCCTTTTGCATTATTTTCTCTCAGGTACTCTCACATTGAATGACCAAAAACTAATTAGTAAGTGAGTACATATCTCACTCTACAAAGAAGTGAGTAGCACAGCCTAGGCCAGCATGCTTGAGCACAAGAGAGTCAAATGTGTATCAGCTCCAGCAAGTAAAAGGAAGGCTCTAGTACTTGTTTATTACTTCCTTTAAGTGCCCATCTTAGTCATACTTATCAGTCTTTAAGCCCAAGAACTACAGTGTGTTTGTGTGTGTGTGTGTGGGGGGGGGGGGGGGGCAAAGGCCCAAAATTAGGGACAGATTTTAAATACTGTTCTTACAAATTGAGAAGGTTGCGCTGCTAGAAGGATATGAAGTCTGAAACTCAAATGGCACTCATTGTTCAATGACTTCAGTTCTCTGTGAGAAACAGACCAAGTATATGAGGCAGAAACCTGGACAATCTGTGAACATCTAGGCAGATGAGTGGTGTGATTACAGTAAATTAATAAGAATCACTTTATTGTTAATGTGTGATTGTATTGCTCTGTGTTTTATGTATAACTTGGTGTGTATGTTTGCATTTTTATTACTTTGTTCTTCTCTCAATGCAGTCTGACGGAATCTCCTTTATATTACGCTATCTGCATTGATTATTACATACTGTATTTTAATCTGTTCATTCTGTATATAATACTGTTTTTATATTACGCTATCTGCATTGATTATTACATACTGTATTTTAATCTGCTCATTCTGTATATAATACTGTTTTTATATTACGCTATCTGCATTGATTATTACATACTGTATTTTAATCTGCTCATTCTGTATATAATACTGTTCATTAGTAAAATCTTAATTTATTTTCTGCTGTTTAAGTTTGAGTCATGGTTGAAAAGGGTCAATAGACTTGTCCACATACCCAGTGAATTAAGTAGTAATAAATAAATCGTGTTTAACCTCTTTGTTTATAACAAGTACAGAAAGGCAAGGACCAGGCCGAGCTCTTGCCAGCACAGTTTTGCACAGGCAGGGCATTCTACTGGAAAAAAAAAAGGTGAATCTGACAATGCTCTTTTCTCATGAGTTAAAACTCAAAGCCCTTTTTAGCTGCGATTCATATAAGGAAAGGAACGTTGAAGAAAACTTGAATGATAAAGGAATGGAGGCTTTTGAACAACAATGCTTACTTCACTGAGTGAATATTATTTTTCATATACAGTATATACTACTGTATATATATATATATATATATATATATATATATATATATATATATATGTGTGTGTGTGTGTATGTGTGTGTGTGTGTGTGTATATATATATATATATATTTGTGTATGTATAGAGTGAGAGAGAGAGAGAGAGAGAGAGAGAAATCTACAACAGTTTATCAAAGTTTAAAAACTTTGAAGAGCATATGGCCGAGACTATATGATCAAAGTTTTGAAACTTCTAAATTATTTATTTTATTTATTATTTTACATTTCTTGGCTGGGAAAGTCCAGCTGGATGCATGCCCATTTTCAGTGGAGGCCTGGGGAGGAAAGCTCCACAGTTAAATTTTAAGCAAAATATAAGGTGTACAGAGAAGCATTCAAATTTACATAGACAGTATCAAACGTAACATTGACTAGTAACATAGCATTGAAGCTTACAATTTAACATGGTTTCCGCGGTGGTACAGCGGTAGCGTTGTAACCTCACAGCAAGAGGTTTTCCCGTTCGATTCTCGGCTTGGCTTGGGAGTGCCTTCTGTGTGGAGTCTGCATGTCCTCCCCGCGGTTGGGTAGCATTCGAAAGACATGTGTGCATAAATGGGTGTTCCTTCGTTGAAGGTTGGGCATCGAGCTGGCACCTCGGTGTTTCGTAAAAATCTACTGGCAATCATTAGCAGACTGGAGTTCCACTGTGGCAACCCCTTACCAGGAAAAAGCCGAAAAGCAAACAACAACAAGGACTAAACACATCTTTTACAGTTTTAGGTGGAGGCATTACATAAAGGTAAACATTGTTAGTAGGATTTGCATTTTTTGCTTTATACAATTGAGATGTGAGCAAGTTAGCCACAGCAGGGAGTATAGCAACAAAGAGAGCAAAGATTAGGCATAGTAGGGAGTACAGTAGCAGGAGAAGAGACAGAGATGGGAAATTGGATAACAGGTTAAGTAAGAAAAGCAGGAGGAGTACGTAGCTTAAGTACAGAGTAAGAGTAGAGGTGTAAAGAGAAAAGTAAAGTTTAGTGGACAGATAACACAGTGTCCTAGCAGAAACATATGGGTATTGACTAAGGGGTTAGAATTACAGGTGGAACTGGAAGAAAGCTAGAGAAGTTGCATTATTTTGGTGATGAAACTGAAGTCAGAGGGCAAGAGTAAGGGCAGAGGGTGGGGGGGGGTGGTCAGCCAGGTGGGGAACATGTGTATATCCATGTGTGCTTTAGGTGTTCTTTCAGGAGTCTTTTAAATGTAACCTTTGAGCCTGCTGAAGTAATAGCAGTAGGTAGGGCATTCCATATTTTGCCTATGTAATTAGGGAAGAGGGCATCCCCTCTGTGCTGCTGGTCTTGGTGACTGATTATTTTTTTGTCATAAAACACAAAAACTAAACAAAGCACATTATACTTACCTTTTTGCAGGGGGCAAGCCCCCCTGCACCCCCACACCTGCTACTATGTAAATATATCAACTCTGAGATCACCTTACAGTGAGGAAAACAGCAAATCCCAAGTTCTAGGCTGGACAGCAATCCAAATGCAAAGTGTTTGAAGTTTCAAAACTTCGATCGTATGTTTTTTAAAGTTTTGAAACTTTGATAAACTGTAGTAGATACACACACACACACACACATATATATATATATATATATATGTATATATATATATATATATATATATATATACATACATATATATATATATATATATATATATATATATATATATATATATATATATATATATATAATATGGGTCCATATCATAAGCTCGAAGTCCCTGAAGTACAAACCTTAAAAGATCAAGGCAGGAATATCAAAAACCTGAAAGTTCAAATGGCATGAACAGTCCTTATCCAGGATTTTGGTACAGTGGGGATTGGGTTTTTTCTCCTTTCCCCACTGCAGTGCAACCTGGGAGTTTGTGAATATAATTAGCAGGGAGTGGGGGATGCCAACCTCACATAGGGGTGCAGAGGTGCTTGCCCCCTGAAAAAAGCAGATTCTGTGTTTGTGCTTTGCTGGTCAAGCTTCCAGGTTTTAGATATTGTCAGCTCGATCTCCAAAGCTTTGAGCTTGTGGGACTTTGTGCTTATGATAGGATGATAGCAATCCAAATTATATGTAGTTTATTTTATATATATATAGTGTGTGTGTATATATAAATATATATTTATATATATATATCTACAAGAGAAATGTATGCGTGTGTCTGTTTATATATATATATATATATATATATATATATATATATATATATTTATATACACACACACACACACACACACACACACACACACACACACACACAAATCTAGTAGTCTTATGTCATTGCCAATAGTACAATGGGTAGAATTCTCAGCTTTGGTGTAGATGGCTGTGGGTTCTATTTTCATACCTGATAGATTGATTTCTTATCCTGTAGTACAGCATAGGGGGTGCTGCCCTCTTGAGCATGCCATTCATCAGATGAGACTTTAAACTGAGGTCCCATCTGCTTGAGTTGGTGGTAGCTCAGGAGGATTTAAGATATCCCACAGCACATTTTGAAAGAGTAGGGGTCCTTTATTTATATACAAAAAACACTTATTTACAACATATTCACATATTTACAAATATTTACAAATAAATATATAGATTACATATATAAATATATTTGCACATATTCATCATTTTCCTTACAGTATAATTATACACAATATTCATCCCTGTTAGACTCCTGCTCCTTTTTCCATAACGACCATCTAATTTTACTTCATGTTGTTGCTAAAGTCCATTTACCATTAAACATTATTTAATTTATTCTTTTATTCCATACAGCCTGTATGACATGCAATAACTTTTATCTATTATTTTAATATATATTTTCCTATATTCTTATAAGATCCATATTTAAAAATATCCACTTCGTTTATATCTTAAAAATGTTTTTTACATAAGTTTCCCTATAACTTTTTACTCTTTAATATTTCAAAAACACATGTTCAGTAGTTTTTTCTTCTTGACAGTGTAAATATAGTCTATCACTTTTCTTTTTATACAGCATATTTCCTTTTACTGGTGACTTATCTATTACCAATCTTCATAAAAGTCTTCTCATTCTACTTTCTTATTACACCATTTGCCTCTTATTTTACAGCCTTATTTTTTATTTTATCTGTTAAATTTTCCCATGGTTTTACATAGTAATGTTTTATCACTACATTCTTATACCATGCCTTTCTTCCTTTGACTGTATCATCTACTTCTATTGTCTATAAAATATATTTTATTGGTAATATTTTATTTCTTCATTTGCACACTCTTTTTCCCTTTTTTTTACAATAACCCAACATGTATCATACTTACACTCGTAGAATTTTAAGCTGTGGTGGTGCAGCAGTATCATTGTTGCCTCACAGCAAGAGGTTCTCTAGTTTGATTCTCGACTGGAGCGCCTTCTGTGTGAAGTCTGCATGTCTTCTCCCCGGTTGAGTGGTATTTGGAAGACATGCATAGAATGGGCATTCCTTTGTTGAAGATTGGGCGTTGAGCTGGCACCTCAGCACCTGTAAAAAATCTACTGCCAATCATTAATGGACCGGAGTTCCACTGTGGCGACCCCCAACTGGGAAAAGCCGAAAGAAGAACAACAACACATGTAGAATTTTACTACTGCTCTCTCATCTTTTTAATTTATCCATTTTAGCACTTTGTACAAATTTAACGAAGCAGCATATACCACTTGATTAATTAACCCTAACCCCCCCAATCCTTTTTATTTACATACAATACTCTTTTTACTGAGTTTAATACAGAACCCTTTATAAATAAAAAAAAAATATCTGCAATAATTCCTTTTCAAGTACTGCTGATAACATGAATTAATTTGTTAAATATGTTACTTTTTCCTATCAGTATTGAATTTTTCAAACAAATTGTTGTATCTTTCGGCTTTTTCCCAGTTAGGGGTCGCCACAGCGGAACTCCAGTCCACTAATGATTGGCAGTAGATTTTTACGTGCCAAGTTGCCGGCCCTGATGCACAACCTTTAACGAAGGTACTCCCATTCATGCATGTCTCCACACAGAAGACATAAAGAAGCTGAGCATCAAACAGGACAATGTCTTACTGTGAGGCGACAATGCTATCACAGCACCACCACTGCAGTGTTGTTTCTGAATGATAATTTATATGTTCTCCAGAAAAAAACAGGTTTACTTTACTTGTTGTATTGTTTTTTCCCCAGTGAATTATACTTACATCTTTATTCCCAAATTGTATACCTAACACAGAAATTTCAATCACTGTAAAATATGTAACCCCTATCTTTACTATATCATTTAAACCTTTACTTTTCTCTTTTTAGGGCCATCTCTATCACCTCTAGATACTCCTTTGTGCAAGGTATTAGTTCCTTTATCCAAATTCAATTTTTTGCAATTATTATAATGTCATTTGCATATGTTAACAGAACTGGAATTTTTAACCCTTCAGGTGTTATATGCCCTGCCTCCTTTATTTTGTAATTTATTTCACATACAATCACATTCATAGCTAATGCAAAGAGTATACAATTCATTGGACATTCCTGTCTTACACCACTCTTCATATGTACCTCTTGACTTAACCAGCCATTTACAAGTAGTTTTACTTTATTGTTACTATATGCTGACATACATAACTTCCTAATTGTTCTCACTTATATTACATTATCACCCATAAGATTTCATGCTCAGTTGTATCAAAAATGCCTTATTAAGGTCTCTTATGATTTTTGCTTTTTCTTTTTTTCTGTTCATAATATCATCCACAGTTTTGCAAACTATCATTAATAATTCTTGATAACCATTCCCCTTTATACTATATATACTATCTTCCGTAATATTTTTAATTTTAGTTTCAAATCTCTTTTGTATTATTTTCATGAAGATCTTATAATCATTATTATTATTCAATGCTACCAGTCTTCAGATTTTTAATTCTCTATCTTCCTTCTTCTGAATGAATTCAAGCATTGCACTACATAATTCTTTAAACATAAAACCTTCATTTAACCATTCATTCAAAATCTTTAAACAATATATTTTTGCCAATCCATTAAATTTTTATACATTTCACATGTATTGAAAAAGGTGCTGCAGCCGAATGTATATTTACTCACCCTAATACTTTATTTAGCTAACATAAAGAAGTCTCCTTTAACAACTCCTTATTCTTGCTTACTTTCCATGTAAGTTTCACTACCTTACTTTTTCTTTAAACATTTCTTGCAGTTATAGTACTATACCATTCATAATCTTTTGCTAAGTTCCTTCTATTTCTCCTTTTACGTTTTTATTTCACTTATTACACTACCATCTTCCTTTACTAGTATGCTTAAGTAACTCAATACTGCTTCTTTTCCATTGTAAAAATATATTTGCTTAAATAACAACTCTTGCATGTTTTATTGACTTCTTTCATATAATTATTTTTCATAGTCAAAGTGCTTTTCAGTCATTATGTTCTAAATCTTCCAATGCATTGGTTATGTTATTTTATATTTTTCTTAATCTACTTTTCTCACATCATATTGCCACTGTAAAAACATGTTTTATATTTTGCTTAAATAAGCTTTCCCTATCTTTACAATTATTATAAGCATATAATGTTAAAATTCTATATACTTGTTTTTACCATTTTGAATCTACAGTGGTTAATCTTCTCATTTTTTGCTAAGTTACATGTAATATCTTTACTGTATTTCTAGACCATCTCTCATTTCCCAAATTCCAGATTATCTTTCCTCACCATAGTTTTGGTGTTTGTAATCTTTCTTCATTTGTTAAAAATCTTGTGTCATATAATTGCATCTACATCACATGTATTATATCACTCCGACATCCCTATACTTCTTACTGTATTCTTAGTGCTATTCACATTCACAGAAATCACTCTAGACTGTTCATATTCCCTTTTCCTTAGATTCATGGTATAACATGTTCACAGCTAATTACTAGGCAAGCTGCCTTAATGTGCCATTCTAAGCTTAACCACTTTCCCTCCCAAATGTGAGAAGCACTGTACCTTGTGTATGTAAGTCAGACAGCTTAACCATTATACAAATCCCCAACCATTAGCTGTATACATTATTTTCCATCCATTTCCTTTCTGTTTTCTTTTGAACTTGTCCCTTTAAATTTTCTTTTAATGTATTTTATCCTTTTACCAACAGAATTATTATTTTTTTATTTTACTATCTCCCAATTTATGACTTCTTCATCACTTAATTACGGGCCTTCTTTTATGTCTTCTTTATTACATTTTTTCTAAACTAATTTTTCTTCAGTTTCTACTACTTCTAAAATTTCTCCTTGCTCATTTTCTTCTCTTATTTTCATTTTTACAATCCATCCATAAATGTCTAGTTTTGTTACATTTATAACATTTCAATTCACATTTTTGGCATTATGTTCCATTTTCCGGCAAATGTAACATTTTCTTTTATTTTTTTTAATTTCTCCAAGTCTTTTGGGTTTCTAATGCCATGGCAGGAATGGACCTCATTCCTAAGTCAAAGTATATTTAAAGTTCATAAAATTAGTATTGTTTCAATCTTTGATGTTAGCCAGAAGTACCCTTTGCAGCACCCACAACGTGCTCAGTAATGACTCCTCCTGCAAGTCATATGCATCGGTAACATATCTAAATATGATTGCGTATTCCTTTTTATAAGACGCATTGCTCCTACTACTACTGGAACTGTCTGGGTATTTTTCTTCCACATTGCTCTCAATTCTGCCTGCAAATCCTGATGACTTTGTGTTTCTCTGTATGCAAGACACTGTAGTCATTGGGTATAGCAATTTCAATGATCAATGCTACTTTTGTCTTCTTTTCATGGACCACTATATCTGGTTTTCTCACATCTATCTTTTGAAAAGTTAAGGGGTGATCCCATGTGATGTAGGCTTCATCATTTTCTATGAAGCTTTGTGGCTCATATTTCCAGTGTTTTTTATCTACTTTAAAATTAAAATATTTGCACAATCCCCAGTGCAACAGTCTTGCCACATTATTATACCTTTCAGTATACAGTCCTTCTACCGTTAGCACAGCGCAATCAGCAATAAGGTGTGCAACTGTTTCCAATTTGGTTTTACAAAACCTACATTTGTCTGTTTTGACCACATGTTCAATGGACTTGTAAACCAACTGTATGTAGCTCAGTATCTTGGCCCGCCAATATTAACTTTTAATCTTTTGGTTTGAATTTGCCTCTCCTTAACCATTCCTGCATTCGATCCTGATCAACATGAAATTGTTCCTGGAGTTTTCTATACTTGCAACTATAGTTATGCATTTTCCACATTTCTTGCCATCTCATCTGACCATTCACCTTATAGTCTTTCTTTTGTTTTTTTTGCAAATTCAGTTGCTGCCTGATGTTTATCTACTTCTGGTTTGATTTCCATTCCTGCTTGACGCTGATATGTGTTTGCTAGACTAAGCAGGGGAGTCATCTTAGATTTATTCTCCTCAATTTCTTTAATCATAGTTACTTATCAAATGTCATTCTTTCCCACAAAAAACAAACAAACAAATAAACAACATGTTTTAGGTTGCCACAGTATTTAACGACACCTCTATTCCCTTCCACGTTTATCATGTTTTGTATATGTATATTTTTTTGTCTTTCTACTTTTAACATCATATTACAATCCCACCCACCAGTCTATAAGCCCCTTTTATCATAAACTGTTACAATGCCCAGTACTTCCTTCCATAAAGCTTTCAAATGTCCTTTCAAAGTCTTACTTTCCACTTCTGCTCAAAATTATATATAAACTTACTTTTTTGTTTCCCTGTTAAATCCTTTTATCACATAAAGATTCTGTGGGTTACAGTCTTTGTCTTTTTATACTCCTCAAGAAAATTTTCCATAGAAAAAAACAGTCTGAAATATAATGTCACAAAATTTCTCTTTGTTAATGAGAATAAATACTCTTATCTCATGAATGTTTACACCCAACGGAACTATTAAATTGTCCTACACTTTATACCTGTCCATTTCTTTGTCTCTTTTACTTTGAATCCTTGCCACATACTTCTGTTTTTCATTTTCTTCTGACTTTTTCTTTTCTGACACTTCCTTTTAGCTTCTTTTACATTTTATGTATATGTTTTCGTTTCTATCACACCACTGTTCTTCAGGATTGTCTCTGCAGCCTCCTTATGTATTTTCTGCATAATGCCCCCCCCCCCCCCCCCCCCACACACACACACACAAAATGTCTGCTTCATTTTCTGGCTCATTTTGCACCATTTCTTTAAATCATCCCACAACCCTCCCGATTGTAGGGATGTAATTATACAACCACCTTGTGCTGACTCATCCCAATCAGATTTCTCTGAAACAACTCCTCAGAATCTTGCACATATTCTCTCGTCTTGACATTGGCTTCCTCTTTCATTTGATATTATTCATGGATGATATTCATTTGTGTGATATTAATTAATAAATAAAGGCTCCTGTTGCTTTTTGTGATGTGAGACAGTGACACATATAACAATGTACAATGTTTTAAATAAATGCAAGTGTAAATGCTACCCATACTCATGTACATATCTCTGTGCATAACACCACTAGGAAATACTAAAGTAAAATGCCTTGACCCTTGCATTTTCAAATCACACACAGTAGTTTGCTTTAAACAAATCAATACTAGCCTGAGATGGCTACAATACAACGGAGTGCAAAATCCAGTTTTCATTGTTGAAATGGCATACACCCTCCCCTCATTATGACAGAAGTAACTAATGCAGTAATAATTTTTTTTTTCGCTAACTGTTCAGTTCTTACTTCCTCTTGGAACCACACAGGGAGGAAGATATAAACTTAAAAATAAAGATCAAAAGGCTGTCATTATTTTCAAGACTTTTCACCTCAAACTACACCACAACATAAACATTATGTTTTTCTTTCTACCGTGTCGTGTTTTGTCTCTCACTGTTTTTTTTTTTTTTGTTGTTGTTGTTTACAGATCTATAAAGATGAAACAAGTTTACTCATTTGCAATACACTACCCATTCTAAGAGAAGGCAAGCACTTACAATTACACTTGTGATCTAGGTATTGATAATCAAATATGTTTTTTCAGCACTTTCTAAGGAGTTTACTTTTTATATTGTTATACAGAACTAGTTCCTCTAGTCTGACCATTTTTTTCTGTTTTAACTGCTTCCACTATTCGTTCTGTAAAAACATACTCCAGGAACAATAACACTCATTACACAGCATCAATTTAAAATTAACCTACATTTTCTTAAGTATTCATTAAAGGCAATTTAAAATACATTTTGATCTACAGAGCCAATATCCATTAATAAATTAATTAATAAAAGAGGTCTATCTATAAAATAACGTAGAACTCCACAATACTTGTACTGTAATGATTCTGTTCTACAGCTAATAATGCTACCTCATTATTAAATTCCCAGAATCGACTCTCATTAATAGATTTCAGCAAGCAATAAAAGGTAAGACATAATAATTCAAAACTGGCCTACAGACTGCAAGGATAGGATACAGTGTAGGGTCAATTCAGAAAAAGTTTATGCAGAGCAATGAGGGAACAGTTGTATCTAACCCCTTGTTTGTTCAGAAAAGCTAGGGACTCACATTTCAGGGAGTTATTGAATTTCAACAGATTTCTGCTCAGTGAACACAAAGAGAACATTAATGATTTACAAAGGAAAACCTGCAGTGCTGAAGAATAAGATATGCTGCTTTTTACATCAGCATTTTTAGGCTGAGCTGTCCAGTGTACCGATCCTTTTTATGCACTAAACAGTAAACTTTATTGTCATTCAGACTGCACACAAAAAATTGCACAGCTGAATGAAATTTCACTTCTCCAAGCTCACATACCCATATACAAGCTCATATACAACATAAACACACAAAAATATACAAACAGAGCAACAGCATATCCAAGCCAACCGAAGGCATAACATGTTTCATCAACCATGATTCATTCACAATCACAGTGACTGCATCCATCTGCTCCCTCTTCAATGCCACTAGCTCCAGTCCAACACCAACAGCATCCAAAGTCCCAGTCAGGCTCCCTCTGACTAACAGACCCTCAACTCCAGATTTAATCAGTCTGACATAATCCGATTTCCTCTACCTGCATTCATTGCAACTTTCACCACCTGAAGGCCTGAACAACCACAACCAGTTCAATGATCTCCCCAAAATCTCCTCCATCCATGCTGCCACTGTCTCATCTCCATCATCATCTCCAACACCAGCAACATCCTCAAAAAACAGTCCAGTCCCTCTGACCAACAACATCTAATCCGATCACTCAGCAGACAAAAAACAACTGTATCCAGCACAACTCACCAAATGGCCACAAACAGCACAAGATCTCCAAAAAACAAACAAGTCCAATGATCAAACAGAACCATAGCTGCAGACAAACTGCACACCCAACAAAGTCAGAATGGACTCCCCAGAGAGATGACAGCTCAACAAAATCCATAAATTAAACACAAAAGTCATGTTGGGAGCTGGACAAGCTGCTACCACAGGAAGTACCTCCATGTTGGCTTCTGCACTAGTGCAGATGCATAGTAATGTTGTACCTGCCCTCTGAAGCTAAGTTTAATATTAACAGTTGCTGCTCTGCTGTGTAGAAGGATAATGCCTTGAATACAACACAGGCAACCCAGCTTCGTTTCATCTCTTGGGCAACTGATGTAGAGGCCAGTAGGGTGTTATTTGGGTGCCTCTTAGTGAAGATGCTTAGTAGGGGCTGGGTATGTTACTAGAGAAGACAAGGTCAATTGGTAGTGATGGTCCTCGCTGAGCTGCTGCAGATTGTGGGGTGATACTTTGCATGTCCATTTTGCACACCTACCCCAGACCATACCACATACCATACAGGGGATCGGGAGAAACAGGGTAGGCCTGAGGAATACACTTCCTCCCAGATGGAAGCTCAGACATGCTTAGCCCCGTTGCCTCAGAACATGATTGTCCAAAACAATTACTGGAGCAAATCTGGAGAGGCATGGAGCAGCTGGAAGACCCAGTGAGGACTGGGCACATGGACCAGGCTGGTAGCAATGAACTGCGGGAAGGGAGAGAAAAGAAAAAACAAATGTTTAACATTGACAGTTGATTCCTATAGGTCACAGTGAGTTAGTGTATTTTTACTTGAGGCAGCTGTATTCTAAGCTCATTCTGGAACCACACCCCCATCCTGACATCAGCTCAATGTCAAACTGCAGGGGAAATGGCTACATGAGCAATGAACAGCTTTACTGCCCTGCCTTGTGACTTAGTGCAGCACACTGACTAGCATATTAGTTAGTCAGCATGGGCTGTTTAGCCTACAAAGGATAAAACAGAGTGGGCAGTGCTGTCTTTACCATACTGGGGTAGGAATTGGTTCCATTCGGCTGAAATCCTGGCATCTACTGAAGGGAAAGGTGTTTGACATGAAGGGTATGAGGGTGGGGCAAGCCCTTGGCTTTGCAACACCAAATCCACACAAAAGCCTTCAAGCAGTGTCCATGTGTAGGAATGTGTCCATTCACAGTGGAAGGCGCTGCAGGCTCTTCTCTCCATTATCATGCATGTTGACCACATGGGAAGGATTAGGACCAACCCCCCCCCCCAAAAAAAAAAAATCCTGATAAGTGCCTAGAAGACAGATAACATCCTGAGATTAGTTTTTCCCATGGAGATGAATGGGGTGAACAAGGCACAAGAAAGGCAACTGATATTTTGCAGGTAGTACAGAGCAAGAAACTGAAAAAGAAAGTATTCAGCAGAGCATGTGGACAGGCCTCGTTCTTCATTATTCAGCCTTGCTGAGAAGAAATGACAAGAGTTCAGAGAATAAGGACATCCAGGTATTCCTCCTATGATCCGAACCTGGTCTGAAGAAGGTTTGCAAGCTCACAGGCTATGTTATTAGGATACCAGTGGAAAGAATAACCATGAAAACTGAAGCCAAAATGCCAAATTCTCAGACCACTGAATATACGCATAACACAATATTTTGCAATGTCAACTTAATCTGAAATCATGTTTGATACAAGAATATTTGCTACATAAGCACATAAACAATGTGTGCAAAACAATGCTACAGTTTACATGGTATAAAAACAGTAAATGTCTACGACAATTAACTGATGTATTACAGCAGTTAACATTTTGCATGTTTAAAACAGTCTGCTCTAACTGCCATTTTGAGGCATCTGCAGCAAAATCCACATCAGGTTGCAATATCAAGAAAACAAATATCAAAACACCGGGTGATCACACTTCAGAGATGCAAACATTACATCTAAGAGCAAGGATGGAGAAAAAATAGGGTAAATTAAATTCAAACAAACAAACCCAATATAAATATACTACAGAACATTGCAACATCAAGTTCAACATTACTGAGAAAAGTTACTTGAACTAGCTAACACAGGTTTTCATTACACAAGATAATCAGTACAGCTTTGCATCCTTGGTAACTGTCCAGTTAGCTGCTGCAGCTGGAAGCATTAAGGTTTTTCAAAATCCCATAAAAGCCTCACCATGCTGTGTCATCAGTAATGATGTTGGCCTTTCCCTAAAAAAGGTTATAACAGCAATACATTTTTCTACAGGAGCAAGACCAAGTCCTTAATGAGAAGAAGAAGAAACAAAAAAACAAAAAGTGCATGGTGTAGAAGAAAAAAATTCTCCTGTTGCATGGAAGAAAGACATAAACAGGAATCAAAAAAGAATGAAGTTCAGAATGTTCATATTAGGAGACCTAAACAACAACAAAATGAATATTCATTATAAGAATCAACGTCATCAGAGAATGATCATATAAAAAAGTGAGATACTAGAAAAAATAGATCCCTTGGTGTTCCTCCATTCCCTCATTATATGTTTTGTCTTCCTTACACATCATTTGATGACAGTTCCTGTACTGAATGACACAATTTTCCTTACAGAAAATCCACAATACATACTTTATGCCATGGAAAGTCTCTGGTATGTATATATGTGTTCATGTCACCTAGCCGAGACATGAATCAGCTGTTGTATTTGTACACGGAATGATAAAATATTTGTTGATCTCCTGGACTGTGTCAGTTTTGATAAAATGTTTGTTGCTCTCAGTTTGCTTTGGTGTTGGATTTCTGCCCACAATCTGAGTTTATAGATTTTGTATTTGCTAAAGTATTGTTGGCAAACTCATCTTTGTTGTCTTCTGCAGAATGTTTCCTAGAAAATCATGAGTCCCAAACATCAGGTTCCCTATTGAAGAGTTTACCTTTTAAGAAGAACCAGAAGCCTGATTCTAATTTGTTCTCCATCAGTGACATGAGGATAACCAGTTTATACCAATGGTCTCACTTTTTTATTAAGCCAGACATATACATGGCATTATAATAACAATAAATCTCAGTGCTGAAATGTCAATACTTCATTCATTTCCTTTTACTTTCTACAGAACATATGCACCCCTTCCCCTCTGCCTGGTGCACATACCACTCAACTGCCACACATTGTGTATCATATTTTGACCCTGTTCCAAATAACATTTTGGATTTTCTGGTAAATCACTGAGAATTACAATCAGTCAGTGGGTCCAGACATTAGAGTTTCACACTTCTTGTTGCTCATTAAATGCATGCTCATATAAAATGTGTTCTATTAACATTTGACTGCTGAGCAAAGAGGATGATAGCAATGCTGGCACTCCTTCACCTTTGTAAGCTCACTTAGGATTGTATCCTCAGCCAGATATGTGCCTATTGATTCACTGTCATCCCTCATATAACTTTTTATTTCTAAAGTACAGGATATGTTCAGCACTGGTTTACTCTCAAAATGTAGAAACACATTTGCTCGAGTAATGACTTACTTGAAAAAAATCGAAAATAAAAACATTATGTAATCACAACAATGAAAGTGGTAATGTGGTTAATTTGAAATTCAATATTATCGACATTACCCAACATACCTTGCCCAGACAAGGTGATCCGCTGTGGCGACCCCTAACTGAGAAAAGCCGAAAGAAGAAGTTTTGCAGGGTGGCAAGCCCCCCTGCACTCCCACATCCCCTGCTTATTATATATACAAACTCCAAAATTGCACTACAGTGAGGAAAAGAGTAAATTTCCTGATCCGCATTGTAGTGCAATTCCAATCAGAACATTGACTTCATACGAGTGAATGCACACTAACATTCACTGCTTTGGATTCAAATATGTATGGATCAATGTTACAGAATGTTGGAAACGTAGCTGCCACACAACATTTTGATAGTAAATTGTACAGCACCAACGTCAAACAAAACAATTCCTCTTTGAAATTTTCCTTCTACTGACAAATGTAAAGCTGTATTTGCAAGGTGGTTATCTTCAGCACATTTCCACTTCACTTCCTTTTTGCTTTCTGTATTCCTTTAGCATTTAAATCTGTGCTGTTCTGCTCTCCTGAAATGGGTTTCCTAACACCTGTTGAAACCATCCTTTTGCCATCATCTTGTTAGCAATTTCATATTAAATCCACATGTTCTTCACCATTCTAGCTATAGAATGCTTACTGTAGAGAACCTTTTTGGTGCCCTGATCTGCTATAACACTACTAATATCTCACTATCAAGTTCCAAACCATGGCTAACAAATATTCTTATCTTCCAATCACTGCATGTTCCTATCTTGTATGAAACTTCTTTATGTTTGCATAAGTGCTACTGCACCTATTATGGGGCATGTGCTCTGCTAAGACCACTAGATCTCAGATATTACACTTCCTCTCCAAAATTCCAGTTTTTTGTCTCTTGGTACGTACAAGGTTCACATAACAGTGACATTGTAAACTACAGCTGTACATACAAGAAGCCAGCGGTTATGATAATTTATTGCACCTGCCAACAGCAACCACTCCTTTCTGCCATTATCTTAAAAATAGCACTAAACCTTGTCCATTTTTCCTACTGTGCTGGATGTTTGCAGACATGCTGCTCAAAGAAACAGGAAAGTAAGTTGACTTAAGTTTGGTCTGACATGGAATATATTTCTCAATTGTCAGTGAAATGAGGGCACTAATAGCCTTGTTTTAATAAAATCACGTTCTCTCCAAAATTATACAACACTATAACACTATACAACACTATAAAGTACTGATTTCAGAAAGGAGATGCACATCAGCCTTTCATGATTTATTTTTGACAGACCAAGCGTGCACACCATTAAACAACTTACTCAGTTTTGATCTGTCTTACATTTTAAGTAATACATCAGCCACACACCTCCATGTTCTGGAATGACATCCTCACACCTCCACATTTTGGAAGTGCACTTCTGACATCCTCACATCTCCATGTTTTGGAAGTGCACCTCTGACATCCTCACACCTCCACATTCTGGAAAGGCACTTCGGACATCCTCATACCGCCACATTCTGAAAAGGCACTTTGGTCATCCTCACACCTCCATGTTCTGGAAGGGCACTTCTGACATCATCACACCTTCATGTTCTGGAAGGACACTTCTGACATCCTGTTGCACCACATTTGGAGGTTTGTTTATTTTCTGTGCCTGTGTAAGTCTTAGCTGGGTATTCCAGTTTCCTCCTACCTCCCAAAAATTGCTGGGTGAACTGCGATGGTCGATTTTTCATTTATATGTTGCATTTATCTTTTACCCTTGTAGTCCAGATGACACCCAACAACACACCAGAAATGACCTGTTCACTTACCAATTAAAAATAAAATAAAATAAAAATACATCAGCTACACGTTCCTTTAAGAAATACAACTGATTCTTGTCATGCAGTTCTAGACTAAAAGTCTGGCTTTGGCTAGATTTGGCCTGTAAACCTTAAACAGGCAATTTATTTTCTTTTTCTTACTTTTTTATTTCTCAAGAAATGATCAGGCCTGTTCACTGTTGTTCTACTTCTTTTCTCAGTTGTAAATGCCAGCCTGTCAGTATAGTCAGTGCCTGCCACTACTGTCTTTAATACAACTGAGGAACAAAGACGAGTGAGTCAGAGGTCAGGGAAAGCAAAGTATGTATAAACAAATGTATCAGGGGATGTGATGCACAATGGCATTCTACATTTTATACTGTATCCACATATAAACTGCAGCATGTTGTATGTACAAGAAATCTGGTATATTTTAACTCACATATAGAGTGTGCACATTATAAACAGTAGGAATGCATAGTAGCAGACATGTATACATAAGATACAAAACCATCTAGTGCGTATCTTACATAACAGACTATGCACTACACACTAGCTCTGCACATCTTTTCTGCCAAACTCCATACTCGTATCTCAGCATTTGTCGGGATCATCATTATATAGCTATAGGAAGAGCAATAAATTCACCTATGACCCTTCTTTTAGACTTGGGATTGGGGTGTCACATCAACAGTAACCATCATGTGGAGCTAATGTTCACACTGCCAACCCTGCCTTGGTTGTTTTGACCCCCCCCCCCCCACATACACACACACACACGCTCACTACTGTGGCAAAGAGTCCACCTGTACAAGGAAAACATGCTGGGTTTTAAAGCAGTGATCAACAGATTTTTTAACTGCTAAGTTTCCTTTCTGTAGTAGACATTTTATTTTATCCCACATATTTTTTAATGCAAACAAAATAAAAAATGAAACTAAAGATATATAAAGACAATGTTAATATCTATGGCCACAACAATTCAGAATTTGCTCCCTTAGCCCCTCCATATCCATAGATAAAAACATTATATATCAAGCAAAAGCAGGCATGAAAAATAAGACAGATTAGAAGCTACCACTGACAAATTTGCATTTATCTCCTAAGAAACAAAAACCTCTATATTTTACAGTATTCTTGAAATGTTATAACATACAAGCTTTAAAATTCTGAATACTTAAAACACCCTATATATTTTCGATTCATTTCAATTCTGAAACTAATAATTATAATACCTATCTTTAATAACATTATTTTTTAAATATTAAAATATGTTTTCCCTTTTCCATTCTGCTGTTAGCCTAGAACAATTCTATCTGTTTAAGGACATATATTTTCATCTTTGCTTAATAAGAAAGAGGATTCCCCAAATCCAGTCTGTAAACATCACTGATTGTCTTTTTTGTTCACATAAATGCCCTTTTAAACAGTGCCGTCTTTTCTCAAGAGGCAACAGAGGCAAATCCATGGCACCCCAACAAAAATGAACACTGGGATACTATGTACATAACTGTTTTGTGAATGCTTAACCCCCATGTGTGTGTGTGTGTGTGTGTGTGTGTGTATATATATATATATATATATATATATATATATATATATGGAATAGTTAATGGAAAAAAAGGACAACACCATCCAGACAAATAATGTACAAAACTGACTTCTGAGTTGTATATTTTTGGGGCACATAAATACTGTTCAGTACAAAGTGGAAGAACTGTAGTTAAAACGGTTTTGACTGGGTAGAAATTGATAATCTTTTTGCTGATGTTAGTGTGCTATTGTACACATTTAAACACTTTATTTATTCTCATGTTAAAGTAATATTCTGACATCCTTCAATTTAGTGGAGCGGATTAAAGCTACAGGTCAGCAGTTTGCTTCATCCTGTATTTCTGGGATTAATGCGTGTATACTATACATTCGAATTTTGCCTAATTCTATGCATGCCACTTAGCCAGATGGTGTCTCCAGATCACCAACTGAAAGGGATTATCCAGATTCATAACATGACAGCACGGGGGGACTAGAGAGGGGTAATGCATTCCAGAGATAACTTCTAATTTCTGTGGGAAAAATGAGGAACTGTTATCGATTTTGAAACATATGTTTTTAATTAGACTCCGTAGTCCATTCTTTTCTTCGTGTATTGCCCCTTGCGAAAAGAAAAAGTCTTTACACAAACATTCTATCTTCTTTGCTTCAGCCATCAAAATGGCTGTTTATAGGGTTGGGTAATTTGGTGATTGTGGAAATTACCTGTGTCAGCTGACCAGTGGTTCTATAAATCAGGCAGCAGTAACACGTTCACTGAAAAGCTAAATTTTAGGCGGTGCTCATAAAGAAAAAGTGCAATTCGACCCCATCTCCGGGAGGAATGTTGGAATGCATCCCATGTTTCTTGAACAATGAGTGATCCAGCCAGCCTACGCCATTCCGAACTTGTAACCTCAGACAGACTTGTAAATCTAAGCCAGTGGCTTGGACAGTGTCAGGATAACGATCAGATCATATTGCAATGAGTGCGCAAAATGCAGATGGGACGTCTTACTGACAATTTATTTTTGGAGATTTGCCTTTCCTGTTGCTTAATAACTTCTTGATAATCACCTGATTTCCTCTCCAGCACTGTATATGATTATCAGCATTTCCTTTTTATTATTTGGATTTGTTGACCGGGGTGCAGCACGGCTCTCTCCATGGACCTTTTTCAGACTCAGTCCGGGAGCGGTGTCCGGTTAAGTAGGGTTGCCACCTTTTCAACTGGCCAAAGTGAGACATTTTTGGTAAAAACATCAGATTTTACAGGCCAACACATACCCACGGTCAGTACAAAGGTTAGAACTTAACTTTTTTGCCTAAATAAAAGGTTGTTATTGTAGCATTCTAGTTGCTTATTCTGTTTCTTATAACATTTGTGTATTTTAGATACAGAATAACTGTTTTATGCAGCTATTACATAAAATATAGGAAATAACGTTGTCCTAAAATCTCAGGACATTTGCCAATTTTAAATTATTTTGTCAGGACACAAATGCCCAACGAGGAACTGTCCCTCGCAAAGTGGGACAGGTGGTAACCCCACGGTTAAGTGACTTCCACATAGTTACACAGTTAGGCGAAGGAGGCTGAGGGAATCTAATCCTGGACCACCGGACCTCATGGGACAGTTCATTAACAGCTCATCGGTCCTCTGCGCCAATTGCCAGACTTATGAACGTGTTCTTCTTAGCTTTATGAATATTTCCTGCGGGGCTGCAAAACACAAGTTAATAAATGCCCCTTGCTCCAGCCTAATAAGTTAGCATGCTGTTATTAATGAGAAACTAAGTCTGCAGCTAGTTCGACTATTATCACATACGATCAAGGTAGGCTGCTACAAAGATAAGAAGGACGTCAAGGTGGGCAAGTAAACTGATATCGTGCTCCCCTGAAAAGGGAAGAAGGCTTATTAACCAGCTTATCCTAAACGCCATGCTGTGCTGTAATATTCTGCATACTATTAGTAGCCTTTGAAAACGAGAACAGAAGGAACAACAAGAAAAAAAAGTAACATTTCAGTGACAAAACTGAGCACTAAGTGAAACAAATCAAGATGTTTTCGAACACTGACTATTCAGTAATTTCACTGTACCCTGCCACCACTGCCCTGGCTGCCAGTGGCTGGAAGCTTCTTTTTTTGAAATCCATCCGAGTTTGTTGAAGCTCTTGAAACATGTAGGACTAGTTTTGTTACTCTTTGTAAAGTTCTGTTACTTAGTTCCTTAATGTCAGAGAGATTGGCACTACAGCTGCATGGTTAGTTAATAGTCAATTAAATCAAACTGGCATACAGCGGCACTAACTACGTGTCCCTCAGGCTTGCTGTGGTGCTTGCGAAATGCGGTTCTCTGTGATCTTTAAAACTGTAAAACAACAAAATGGCATGTACGCTGAGTAGGGTTACCACCTGTCCCACTTTGCGAGGGACAGTCCCTCTTTGGGCAGTTGTGTCCTGACAAAACATTTTAAAAATGGCAAATGTCCTGAGATTTTAGGACAAAATTATTTCCTATATTTTAAGTAATAGTTGCATAAAACAGTTATTCTGTATCTAAAATACCTAAATGTAATAAGAAACAGAATAAGCAACTAAAATGCTACAAGAATAAGCTTTTATTTAGGCAAAAAAGTTAAGTTCTAACCTTTGCACTGACCATGGGTATGTGTCGGCCTGTAAAATCTGATGTTTGTACCAAAAATGTCCCACTTTGGCCATTTGAAAAGGTGGCAGCCCTAACGCTGAGGGTTTTGAACAGTATTTTATTGTAACTGGAGATATATGCCAACTAACTGGATGTTGCGGGAGGATTCATTAGCTTGTCTAGGGCCCCCCAATAATTTTCTTGGGTAGCGAAAGCCAGGGTACCTTTGTGGCTAGGCTTACATAGGCCCTAGGGCCAATAGCCTAGTACCTACCTATGAACCTATGACCCAGCTCTAGTTTGCACTACCCTATTTACCCTTATACAGTGACATAACTGCAGGACAGCTTCTATGTTTATCTAGAGCTCTTGGATGTCAACCATTCCCACAACATAACCTTTCATTTTTAACGAGGTTTCACCGAAAAGTGGAACAACGGCTCAGGTGACAGTCAATCAGAACAAAACGCAGTACTTTATATACGTAGCTTACATGCTCTTATAACAAATGAATGGAACTTCTCTCTGCAAAATCAGTCTGAAAGGCAGCATTTTACTTGTGTACTTTCTGGCAAATGCATGTTCTTACATGTCCAATAAAATCCGACAGGTTTACTATTTGTCCATTTTTCCTTCTTCTGGAGCCGAGGTTGGACATTTTTGTTATAAAAACAAATAAATAAGCAAACAAGTAAATAAAAAGTAAGTAAAAGCAAGTTGTCATTGAACTACAATGCATAACGAGGCTTATTTGCAACTCATAATTGAAACACTATAGCAACGTGCTTGCACTAGACCTGGGCATAGACTGTCAAGACCAGCCTCAAACAGATGCACATGGCAAGCACATAGATATGCAACATACCTGTTCAGGAGTAACCTGGCATACACTACAAAATACTATAACACAAAGACCTGTCGTAGATACATTAAACAAATCAACCCACCTCTGCAGAGTACCAGCGGTGATACATCGTAAGGTCCAAAGTACTTTTTCCAAAAACGTTACACCTTGTTTTTTAATTGATAACAATCCAATAGTATGTGATCTGACAGCCAAAGCCTTATTCCCAAAGTGTTGCACCCCTTTGTAGATGTTAACTAAATGAATCCTAGCTTGCCCGGGGCAGTTTTGCTGTTAGAACATGCAGCTCTGCTTTATTGAGTGTCTCTGTACTTTCCCAGAAGTCACGTGCTCTGCGAGTGTCCCGCCCCCAAACCGAGGCATGGAACTTAGGTTTGGTAATGCAAGGAATTCAGATCCCCACTCAGAGCTTCCCAGAAAAGTAATGCAGGGAGCTGGTGCTGCACAAAGACTGAGTTTCCAGCATTTAGTATCTCATCAGTATGTTTTGCAGATATGAGACAGTCCTGAGACACCCGGTGGAGACTTACTCTGAGGAAGAGCCAATACAGCTGATGCTTTCATAAAGTAAAAATGCAGCAGATTCCCGAATTACTCAGGCAAGATGCTGACTAAAACAATGATGATAGCCTGTCTAATGAGATCCAAGAGTAGCAAACATTATTTTATCACACAGTGCTAGGAATTCTAAGTTCAAGTTTAGAAAGCTAATTTAGTTTTTAATGCTGTTCAAACGCCACTTAACATATAAACTGGGTTAGTCGGTTAATCCAATGCGGCTGACAGAGATAATATACAGTCATTTTAAGTTGAACATTACAGCTGTTTTGTAATGATATCCTTATTTTTTTTCCTGTTCCCACATGGCCAGCTCATAATGGAATACGAATTTTGTAACATCAAACCATTTTTTTACCAGGGATTCTTCACTGAAAAAAAAAAAATAGAACAATCTCCTTCAAATAATATAGTATTAATCGCAGAGCATTAACCATTAGCATATGCCTACACAGTTTAGTATGACCAAATGTTTCTTCTGCTAAAATAATGAGTGTGTGTGTGTGTGTGTGTGTGTGTGTGTATTACTACACACAAGAACTTGAACTACGAACATATCTTGCACCCGTTTTTATTTGCTTATAAAGATGTATGCCTGAAATCTGAACTCCTTGTGTCTGTTACTATATCAGTATATCCAGCTATTCATCTGTAACTATATATCTAATATTTATATAGAGACGGCATGCTATATGTGTGACAATACACACATTCCTACATATAATTCTACTGAGAATAAATACAAATATATACTAACATACATCTTCCAAGTGTGTTTTTCTCTATCTATTTATCTGTCTGTCTAGTTATTGATCTAGCTACCTGTGCGTGTGGCTCTAGTTCACTTGCCTGAATGTGAGTTTTTCTGAAACCCAAATGCTCAACTGCAAACCCATTTGCCTGAAACTCATTCTACAGCTATGTCAGAGTGCTCAAGGGCAACACACAGCATTATACAGAACTGGTCGTTAATGGTGCCAGACGATATACCAAACCCGTTAGTGGGCAAATTCAGTTCCAACTTTTACCCCCCCCCTCACCCCAACCATCATCCCAATAATATCCTCAGACATAATCCCTAGAGAGTATGTACTGACTGCATCCAATAAAACCACAAACATGGCCTCAATGGGCCCCATTAACATTCCAGGATGCCTCCTAAATAGTGTAAAAGATGACTTATCAGGACCCCTAGAGTCATTATCTACAGGCTTTGTGTTACATGAATGGAGGACTGCTTCGGTCATCCCCCTTCATAAGAGAAGACCTTCAATAAATCATGGAAATTACGAAGCCATAACTATGATTAGTCTTATTTGTAAAACCATGGAAAGAATTGTCATGGAAATTATGACAAGGGCATAAGAGACCTCCAGACACTGCATCCATGCCAGTTTGGCTTTGTCAAAGGGAGGTCATGCTTAGCGAAACTGGTGGACATCTTTGAAAAGGTCTCAAGGCAATAGATGAGGGGAAAACTATGTATACTGCCTACTCGGATATGGCTAATGCATTTGATACACTACCCTATTTCGGCATTGTCAACAAACTTACAGAACTAGATATAAACCCCTTTATAACACACTAGAGAGCTAGCTGGCTCACTGATGAGTCCCAGAAGGTTAGAGTCAGTGAGGCCACCTCCATAAAGAGGCCAATCACCAGTGGAGTCCCCAAGGGCTCTGTGCTAAGCCCGCTCCTCTTTGGCATCTATGTCTCAGATGTCAAAACCAATGTCAAAGGCCCCTGACTAACCCAAGTCTGCAGATGATTGGAAACTGGGAGCAGTCATTGAATTCCCCCAAGATGAGAATACCCTTCATAAAGGTCTAATACAGACAAAAGCATGGCATCAAAGCCATGGCTTAAAACTCAAAACCAAGACATGCATTATAGTATCTTTTGAAAAGTCTCCCATCTTGGCTAAATGTATCAACAATAAAACACCCTTAAAAGTTGATTTACTAGTCAGAGATCTGGAAATTCATGCAGACAGTAACCTAGACTTGGATCCACATGTGTCCAAGGTAGTAAGAAAAACCTTCTATATTGTTCAACTTATAAACAAGGGCAAGGCATCTACCTCTGTGCACAGCCCTCATCAGGCCACCTTTAGCATGTACCTGTCCAGACACATACAGCAACTGGAACATCCACAAAGGTTCCTTACAAAAAGAATACAGGGAGTAAACACAATGTCCTAAGCTGGTCACTTCAAAGCCCTAAACTTTATTCTTTATCATACAGACGTCTAAGAGATGATCTTTGACTGGCATCCAAGGCATCCCTAGACCCTGATTTGATGAATCGTTTGCAGACCCACAAAACAAACAGCATCAAAACTACTAGATTAAAAAAGAATCTAAATTTTGCTTGCAACATAAATAGAATATGTTGGAGAGACAGATATGTTTTTCAAATGATTCCTATTCTCTGGAACAGGCTCTCCATCCATGTGAAGCAGAATTCCTTCCTATCCTTATTTAAGTGCAACTTGGACCAATGGATGAGTAATCAGACATTCATCTCTGCTCTAGCTACCATGTCTCTGATGGACAGAGGCAGTCAGTAAATCACCCCCTATTGATCAAATACAAATCAAATGTGTGGGTCACATTTGGGTTGCAAGGCTAGGCTTTTAAGGCACTAGTATTCATTAGCCTAGTATATAACTATGAACCTATAAACATATGACTGAAAGCTGTTGAAGTCCATAGAAAATAAGTGATGGTGTCATTTCTTATCACAGAAGTTATAAGGGTTGTGGACTAGCAGGGTATACATAGATTGCAATGCTCAGGGTCATGTTGTGCTCCCTAGATGTGCAGATGTTTGTTTGTCTTTGTCCTTCAGTACTGATTAACTGTGTGTGGCATATTTGCCTTGTCTTCCTGGCTGTGCAACCAATAAGTTAGTATATATAAATAAGGGGGTATGGGATGCAAGGTGGGCTTCCCCTTGCAAAAACTATTTTTATGGTCCATTTGCTGTGGAGACCATTTTCAGTCAAATGAGTTTACAAGAAAAAGGGTTTGAACAGTCGGGTTTCAGGAAACTCAGCATTCAGGCAAACACACTAGAAACATGCATATATATGTAAACCAAAGGGTAAAAAAGTAACACAGACAAACCAATCAGTACAAACTGCAAGAAAAAGCAAGCCAAGTGAAAGTTTTCACTGTGTAATACCTTAAACCTCTTGCAATGGAGGCCCATGGGATATATGCAAATCAAACAATCTACTTATGCTGTGCTGATGAGATCACTAAAACAGGCAAAACATGCATGCCCGCAGCTAGTGAGATTTGGCTTTATTAGCCTGAAAGTACCCATAAAGACTTAAAAAGTAAACAGTCATGGGCATTCATAAGCCATGTAGCTGAAACACTGCATCCTTAAGGGGTCATTTGCATAAATCCCATCTGCAAACATTACAGCAGGTTTAAGATATTAAGCAGTGAAAACTCTAGCTTGGCTGGCTTTTTACTGCAATATGTATATATATATATATATATATATATATATATATATATATATATATATATATATATATATATATATATATACAAACACACACACACACACACACACACACACACACACATAACGTTTTTTTCTCGGATACAGTGTCTACTGGCTTCTGATTTTATATAATGAAAATTCAGTACTGGAGATTGCAGAGGAACACTTGATGGGCAGCTAGTTGGTTAAACAAGAGAGTTGCACATTAACAGTGTTCTGCCTTCTTTGCTTTTATAGTTTCTGCTACAAATGTTTAATGTACTACCAAATTCATTTTATATTACTCTTTGTTTTCCCACAGTTGGTTTGTTTGCTTTTCTTAGTTCATTCTTCCTAAGTTATTCTGAGTTCCATTATTTTTCTGAGATGAACATTTGATTTATCTATTTCTTCTGCGCTATGATATATAATAGTAATCATCTTATGGCTCTCCCCCAGTCTGAATACTTCGATTTTCCTAAAGAAAATGTTGACTGTAGGAGGCGACATATCTTTCAGAAAATAAAAGAACACTGTCATATTAACTAGAGTCAGGGAGTCCTAACCAGGGTCATGGCCATTTACTTTGGTTTCCATCATTAGGTAAAATGGCCTGCTGCTTTACATTCCATGATGCTAAGTGATGCAGCTGCAGTTCACAATGACTGAATGACCATTGCAGGCAGGCATGCAGCAGAGACCTAGTTCTTCTTGATCTGCATGGGATATAAGATACAAGCCCTTTTCTTTACATGGTAATGCGCTATCCACAAAAAGCTGCATATCACATGATAGGTGTATGACATTTCAGCAAAATGCCAAAACATTATAGCACAAATTATCAGACTGAAATGCTCAATCACAAAAATCTTTGAAAACTAACAAAAGAAATAGAACACATATTTTTTTCTAGAGTGTAAGTGCCAAAAAAAAAAAAATATATCTATATATACATATATATATATGTATATGTATATATATATATATATATATATATATATATATATATATATATATATATATTTATATGTATATGTGTGTGTGTGTGTGTGTGTGTGTCTGTATATGTATATATATATATATATATATATATATATATATATATATATATATATATATATATATATATATATATAGATATACATACATATATATATATATATATATATATATATATATATATATACATACTGACTGTCAGATTATGGTCCCGTGGTAGTGGTGCTGCGGTAGCATTGTCGCCTCACAGCAAGACGTTGTCCCGTTCAATTCTCAGCTAAAGCGTCTTCTGTGTGGAGGCATGCATGAATGGGCGTGCCTTCGTTGAAGGTTGTGCATCAGGGCTGGTAACTCGGCACGTAAAATCCGCTACCAAACATTAGCGGACCGGAGTTCTGCTGTGGCAATCCCTAACTGGGATAAGCCAAAAGACACAACAACTGACTGTAAGATTATATTATAGTGAGGAAAGGGCAAATTTCCCAGTCTACACTGTTCCACTGTCTCTGTCTTTGTCTAGGCAATAATGATTTTAAAGATAAGCTAGATTATTTGTGTAATTTATTTTTGGATAGGGTATAACCAACATCCTTAGTATAAAACTAATGTCTTTTGGCTTTTCCTGGTCCTTAGTATATAATATTAAAAAAGCGATTTTAAAGGATTGAAATGATAAATTTGCAACTATACTTCAAATTAATTTAAGTCATAATATTTTAATACCTCTAGAAGTCAAGACAGTCTTTGATAACAGGATAAATAATTTAGGTAATTTTGACAATTCTTTAATGATGATTTTCATAAATATGTTGACCTAATTAAGAAAAACTGGAATATTGTGTTTAGTTTAGAACTTAGATTATCGGTGATCAGCCGAAGATAGCGTTTAGTAAAGGGAAATCTATTAAAAACCTGTTGGAGTCACATATAGATAATTCATTGTACAAAAATGCATCACATCATATGTACAAATATGGTTGTTGTAGCTATTGTAAATTTATCCATGAAGGGCCGCATATTGTGGTTGAAGGGTTTGACAGAACCATTATTTGTCCAGGTAGGTGCAGCTGTAATACTATGACAGTAGTTTAACTTGCCAGCTGCACTCTTTGCAATGCATTTTACATTGGTAAGTTCAACAGGAAGTTAAAAGAGAGAATAAGAGAACATATTTATGACATTAAAAACAATAAGTCTATTAATGCATTGTAAAGACACAGTGTTTCATGTGATGGATATAAAAAGTTTGTGTTCTTTATTATTGACAAAGTGACTACCTCAATAGAGGTGATGATGTTGATATTATTTGAGAATTTAAGGAGTTACTCTAGCAGCTGAGACTCAGTGCAACAACTTTACCTGGACTCAGTGACAACATTTCTATTTCCAGTGCACTAAGAATGTGAGCTAATAAGCTTTGAAAATGTTATATTTTGTGAGTTTTAGATTATTTATAAAGATATTATTTATTAGGGAATTTTAACTATTTTATAAGAATATAATAGTAGAAAGTTGCACATTATTATATATTTTTGACAGCAAAGTTTGTAACTTGATATTAAATTAGTTTTGTTATTTAATTTATTAATTAATACTATTTACTGATTGGTGTAAGAATGTATATATATTGGTGGCATTGGCTATAATTATTAACTCTGAAGATGTCTGTGGATATATGGATGAAAACGTCAAGTTCATTGTTTAATAAATTGTGTGAAGCTACACACTGAGTTCTCCATTTTTATTTATTTTAGTACTGTTGTTTCCTTTTGGATATTTAACTTTTATAATGCATTAATAAAAGAATAGTCTGTGGCATGTAAATGATGAAACAAGGGATAAGATTTGAAGAGAACTTGTTGATAGCTGAGGATATGCATAGAGTAAGGACAATTATTAGTAACAAGTTAAAACAATTAGCTGTCCAAGTTGATATGTGGGAGCTAAAATTTCAGTAAAATAAAGCTGGGAATGACAAATAAGATTGGAAAGTACTGCAAAAGAAGTGGTTGCTATGAAAAAGAATAATGTGTTAATTTACATTAATGAAAATGGAGAGCAGAGGAAAGAACATACATACCTCATGCAGTAGGTGTGGCTTTAAGTATGATATGACGCTTTGTATGATTTTTTAATACATTTATTAAGATTAGTGCTATAAAAAGTTATTTTGCAAATATGTGTAACACAAAAAGTACACTTAAAATGTGTATGATTGTGAAAAAATATGAAAATAAGCAATGCCAGCAAACAGTTTTGATTGAGTTGGATTGGCACTATTAGTACTGTGGAAATACAATGTTGATACAGTAAAGTCTGAAATGCCTCAGAAGTAATGAAAGGAATTCAGGTTAGAATGTTGGAGAGATTAGCTGATAAACAAAATGTTGATTTTAAACAAGATCCATGCAGAATGCAATATTTTGTCAATATACATTTGCAGTACTGTGGTGCAAAGGTATTGAATCCCCTGTGAGTGCATTATTTCCATACTCTGGCTGCTGGGTGGAGGCATTTTGTTAAAAATGCTGACATTAAAAAAAAAAAAATGAATGACAGGAATATGTTTTATACTGTAGTACTGGAAGTAATTTCTAATATTCTGGATCACTTAGCTTGTGAGGAACAAAATAAAATTGTATTTTATGAGAAAGAAAAGACTATGTGGGCAAAAATAGTTTCAAAATAATAGGAATATATGCAATACAAGGCAGAGCCATAGCCATAATATTTTTCATATCTATGATAAATTATTTACATTCTTAAAAAAATTGTCTAGAGAATATCACATAAAAATAAATCATTTTGCCATGGCAGTGGTACATGCTTTGTTTTACTGCTCTACTCAATGCGTCATCTCACTGAAAAATTATGTTTCTTAAAGTCTTTTTTGGCTCCTTCTCCATACTTGGAACTTTAACTTGTTTGTATGTACCTAACAAATGTTAAAACTTTTACTCTGTATAATTGTTCCTCACCACATTATATTTTGTATTAATATGTTTAGTCTGTAATAGAAATGTATTGTTGGAGCTTTTCTCCTCGGGTCTCCACTGAAAATGGGCCACAAGCCCAGATGGACTAACCTGGTTAACAAAAGTCAATAAATAAATATAAATAAATAAGTAAGTCCATTATTAAAACCAAGCAGGTGCTAACCAGATTGCTTCCTAATGACTCAACATTTGATATTATTGACTGCTATAAAGCAAGACAAGATTTGATCTGCACTATCTGAATAAAGTGATAAGGTAACATTATTTATTAGAATTGAAGAAGGGCTACCAACAATGATAAACACTTACTTCTTTTTAGTACCAGATGTTAAGCAAGGTTTCTGGGACTTCACAGGCATCAACATCATGAATTCAAAGCCAGTTCTTCAATATCATTCTGTAAAATATGTAGGATCAAAGTTGGTTTTCCATGACAGCTAAGGGGAGAATCTTTATCATGCAGAGCTTTTATGATATGGACCATTTCCCAGAAGTTCTAGGACATTACCCATATGCTGTAGTCAAAGCCCTATGTGGTACAGAGGGCCTTGCTATACATCATTACACACATGTTGTTGTCAAGGCCCTATGTGGTGCAGAGGGCGTTCCTATACATAATTACATGCATGTTGTTGTCAAGGCCCTATCTGATGCAGAGGGCCTTGCTATACATTAGAAAGAAGGGCTTTCCCTCCTTGAGCTACCAGGTATTCTGTAATGTGAAAGACATTATTTATAATGAGTCATTGTGGCACTTAGTTTATTTTTGCAGTTCATCAAAACTCTTGGTAATATCTTCCTAGGCCCTTATTTTCTCATTGCTAGACTTTTTCAAGATTTATTGGAAATTTAACATTTTTTCTGCTATTAAATGGCTTTTGTTTCCCAAATGAAACAACCTGAATTAGCATATGTAAAAATTTTGTGTATGTTATTGAGATAGCCTGAACATATATTGACATTACCAGATAAAAATGTTAAAAACACCAAAACTAGTTTGCTATCTGTGTTTGTTAAGTGCAGGTTCATAACTATGTCCACTTACAATATTTTCAAAGAAAAAACGAAAACAGTTCTATGGTATTTTTTACAAATTAAACAATCTGAATTCTTTTAAAAATAAAGGAAGATTTACTTGGTATTAATTTCAATGAAAATACCATTTATGCTGTACAGAAAAGATTTACATATAAGTACTTCATCATTTTGTTCTCTACCCCTAAAAGTAAACCTGTCCTTCCAACTGCTACATTAGCTTATATAACATATAAACCAAATTTGGAAATGAAAAAAAAATGTATTGTTGTTTTTGTTGTTATTATTATTATTATTATTACTATCGTATATTTTTTGTAACAGCAAACCTTACTCTAAGCTGTTCTAAATTACTCTATTGTAATTCCTGTCTAAAAGGCAAAATTATACTGCAGTAACTTAGAGCAAGGTTTTTTGGATCCTACCTCATGTCTACTGATGAAAAAAATCTAAATAGTGAAACTAAACACTTATGTAAACTCTAATAACAATGATGCACTCTGTCTCCTTTTTTCTGTCTCATTTATACAGTATTACTATAAATGCACGCTTAGCACTAATAGCTTACACTCACCCTAATGATCTTATAATTTTAGGAAAAATTAATTTGAAACACTCTTGAATAAAATTAAAGCAATCTCCAAGTGATCTCTGTGTCAGAATAACAGTATTTTCCAACTATCGTTTCCATGCAGTGTTGTTTGAACTCAGTATACCTTCACTTCTTTGTACAAAGGCATTCTTTTGGATTATGTTCAGTCCCTGTGTTGCTGATAGCCTAGTAATAACCTATTTCAGATGATCTATAAATTTCACTCTGCAGCGTTATTGATATCAGGCTTCCTATGTTTCAGTTGACACCTGGAAACGCAACCAGAAAATCATCAGTCAAATGTAGTCAAACTTCCTTTTTATCATCAATAAATGTGGTTAACCATCCTCTTTATTGGCAATGCAACAAAGCATCTGCATAATATCAAGAAATACAAGTAAATAAATGAAGAAATGTATGCTGCTATCCCACCAATCAACTATATAAGTAAATGTAGTCATGCACCACCAACTATATAAATAAACCAAGTATATAAATAAATAAACTTAGAGGAAAAATGAAATCCTAGGAAAAATTAACTACAAAGTCAGAAAAAAAATGTCCTGCCACTGTGATCATACTATTGAATAAGTCCATGGCTCTGAACTGAAAAAAAAAAACAGAGCATCTGAGGTTGGTTTGGTTCCAAAAGTTTTCCTTAAACTACATTACTAGACTAGATGCTGTCTGGCTCCACTGTGCTGCATTGTATGTTGTAGTTTACATTTCAGTTATTTCTCCATTTTATGCAGACACTATGTTGCACTGCTGATAAAAGGGATGTTCGACCACATTTATTGCTAATAGAAAAGACATTCAACCACATTTCACTGATAAGCAGAATATAATTCCAACAGTAACCAGGTACCTCTGCAAAAACACAAAACAAATCCAAAGAATAAAAGCAGGCAGAGGCAAGGCTCCAGTTTCTTCAGCTGATTTATTACAAGACACACAAGCGCATTCACCACAAGGCTTCTTCAGGTGTATAAAAAACAGCACTCAACACACCCATTCTTATACTAAGCATTAACTAGTCACATGATTAAAAAGAGAAAACTCTTAAAGGCACAAAGAACAATTGCATTCAGCCCACAGTAAAATGCATAGTAAAATATATAAAAACTTCATTGCAAAAACCACATTTCATAAAAGCAATATTACAAAAAATGCATATTACAAATACACGTAAACCACATAAATGTAACAGATTCTACCTACGTAATGGTCTATTTTTCAGGATGGGTCTCAATGGTACATGGTCATTAAGATCATGTCATGTGTTAGCTCTTAATCTCACAATCTATTTAGCCTCCAGGTTCTCAGTTGGAACTCTGGTGTCACCATCCCTCAAGTTCTCATAACATTTACCTGATACCATAAATGTAAAGATGTGTTGAACATTCGTTTCTTTAATGTGTTTTGTAAAGCATTGAACACACTACCCTTCTTAATGTGGTATAGGTGTTCCCTGATCCTATCCCTTAATAGTCTATTGGTGTTTCCCACATAGAATTTACTGCATACTTTGCAAGTAGCAAGGTAAACCACATGTGAAGTATCACACCTTGCACTGGTTCTTAGTGTATACGTTACACCAGTGTCTGGATGTAGAAACTCCATATCTTGATTTATAAATTTACAGAGCTGGCACCTAGTGCATGGTTTAGTCCCTGGTATATCCTCAGTCCTGATTTGGTCTCTGGGATTGCAAAGTCGTCACCTTAGCGACTTCTTATTTTTAAAAGTAAACTGTGGATGTGTTCCTATAAGGTTGCTAACTTGTTTATCAGATGTCAAGATATTCCAATGCTTGTCTATGATGCCTGTGTAGTATCTTATATTTCTAGAATAGCTAAAACACATTTTAAGTGGTTGTGAGATTTGTTTCTGTTGACCCCCGTTGCATAAATCACTCTCTACCTGTTCAGAGAAATAGGGTCTGGCTCTACTGTGTCTAGAGTTTCTCACTGTCCTAATACTTTGATTGACAAGTTTCTGGTCATAGCCCCTCTCTGCTAGTTCTATATTTATCTTGTCTAGTTGTTCCACAAAATCTGTTTTTCTAACATTCAATCTAGAGGCCCTGTAAGCTTGATTCTGTGCAACATTCCGAAAAATGTATTGAGGGTGCATGCTATCTTTTCTTAGTTTACCATATTAAGAAGGGTAGTGTGTTCAATTGAGAACTTGGAGGCTAAATGGATTGTGAGATTAAGAGCTAACACAGGACATGGTCTTAATGACCATGTACCATTGAGACCCATCCTAAAAAATAGACCATTACGTAGGTAGAATCTGTTACATTTATGTGGTTTATGTGTATTTGTAATATGTATTTTTTGTAATATTGCTTTTATGAAATGTGGTTTTGCAATGAAGTTTTTATATATTTTACTATGCATTTTACTGTGGGCTGAATACAATTGTTCTTTGTGCCTTAAACTTAACATAATTCAACCAAGATAAATGTGCCATTTCTAGTTTAAATTCAAAAACTGTTATGCATAGAAAGCTTTATTCACTTTTGGTAACCAGGACACAGCAGTCATCCTCAAGGACCCTTTTTAATCTCAGCCAAGTCTGGTGAAGTGACTTGCTTAAAATTACGCAGTAGGAAAATGGAGGCTGAGGGAATCCAACCCAGTGCTACAGGAACATGTTGTTAACAACTCATAACTTTAATCATCTCTGCAAATTACCAGTGTACTTTATGGTGTATATCTGACTATAACCTTCCTCAGACTTGGCTACCTACCCAGGTAACAAATGTAAAAAAAATAAGTAGATGTATAATATACAAGATCATGGTGATTTATTTATCTGAATTTGGATAAGGGCTTTACCACCACTTTTCAGTGACTCATCTCACATGTTATTTTCTTTTTAATGTTACATTTTTGTGGTTTGTTGATTGACGTTTTAAATTTGTCGGTTATCATGTACCATGATGATGTCTGGGTGATTTGTCGACTTGTGGTACTTGTTACCTTTTGTTTGACTTTCTGGGCTACAGATTTCCTGCTGTTTCACACCAAAGCAATTTGAAAACATTATAACCAGACTGCTGTAACTGGTGGTTTTAGAACAAAAGGTCTTCTAAGTAGTACTTTACAAAGTTATAGACTACTACGATTCAGATTTTAATTTTTGGAGAAAGGAACCTATAATTTGTGGTAGAAGACTCATAACATGTACTAGCTGCAAAATAAATGAAAAAAAACAAAAAAAACAAACAGATGGGTAAGTATGAATAGTGAGGTTTAAACAGACACACTGTGAAAGGATTTTTTCATTACTATTGAAGAGATTTCTGTATAAATGCCTGAGACATGCTAAATACAATAAAACCCAAACTGCAATGCTGTAAGAATGGATTTAATAACAGTTCTAATAAAAGAAATAAAAATTTGTTAAGACAGGTCTTGAAGGATCACTGATAACACTTTGCACAGACTAGTACCCGTGGGAATTAGTACTGTTTACTCATTTTTTTTGTTTTTTTCAAACGTGCCTAACTTGTTTCATTGCTTATTTTTGCATTTTCCATGTCAGCAGTTTAGTTATAAGCATGACAAACTGTGGCATACATGGCATGGATCAAGGTGCATTATATATAAAAGCTGCTGTTTATTTCAAATGGTTAAACTGTGCATGCAAATGTACAAACCAGGCAAACACACCTTCTATGCACATAAACAAAAGAGGTCATGTTTTAAAACAATGTATAATGCTCATCAGGAGATAGCACACTAAAAGCAGTAATGAAAATGATTAATATATTCAACCAGAAATTTACTTTTATAGAAAGTCTTAATTTTCTAGTACTGTATAAGGGACAGTGTAATAATATAGTCAGTAAAACCAAAAAGGGGTGTAATCTGAAACCTAACCTTACCTGGAACTAAAATGAACATGGACTGGAGGTTTTTTAAAAAACAGGAAAGCCCATCAGACAGAAATGTCACTTTTTAGGGATAATCCAGGAGCACTGTGAGGTTAAATGACATGATGATAAACACAAGTGGAAAACTGAGGGAATCAGATCCATTACTACCACACTACCATTACCCTGTAAGCTATACTTCAATTTGCCTGTAACAGTGGTCTGTGTTCTTTACTAATAATACTGAGCCTCCTCATTTACTGCACACATCACACATTTTAATATGATTGTGCTAATGTAATGAATCTCTTCTTTATTAAACATATCGCACACACACACACACACACACACACACACACATACATATATATATATATATATATATATATATATATATATATATATGGGTCTACTTTAAAATGTCAACTTACCAGAATGTCAACTTTCAAATCATCGAGATGATTACGGTGAAACTTCACAATGCAGAACTCCTGGAATATCACAATTTTACTCTGGTTCATAGGTTCATAGATCAGTACTAGGCTGACTGCCCTTGTGGGCCATTTTAAGCCTAGCCAATTACCCCATGTGAGAATTGAACCCTGCACTTTGTGTATGTAAGGTAAACACCTTAACCATTATGCCAACCTCTCACCCCCTCGAAAAGTAACCACAGGACCACTAATGACTACAACATGAACAGAAGGAAACTTAACCCACCAATGTGGGGGGCTGCACCCCCCAACCCCTAACTAAATATACCAACTCCAAGATCACACTACAGTGGAGAACAGGGCAAAGCTAACCATGGTGGCCCAATGGTTACTTTCCTCAAGTGAAAATGCGATGTTACGAGAGTTCGGTATTCTGAAGTTTCAACGTTGTTGTCTTGTTGATTTGAAAGTCAATGTTCCAGTAAGTCGACATTTTAGAGTAGACATATATATATATATATATATATATATATATATATATATATATATATATATATATTTTTTTTTTATACATACAAACGTGTGTGTGTGTGTGTGTGTGTGTGTGTGTGTGTGTGCGTCTGTGTATGTATATATATATATATATATATATATATATATATATATATATATATATATATATGTGTGTATATATATTTATATATTTATATACTATCACCTACCAACCTTCTTAACCTTCCAACTTACTTACAAGATTAAATATATTACTATCACTTACTAACTCTTGGACGTTTCTGATGTATTGCACACATTCTACTTCAGTAGTGTTAAATGATCAAGTCTAACAAACTTCTTTCATAGTATTTAATACAAAAAAAAAACACGTGCAGCATGATTCTCTGTTTCTTAAAAGAAAACTAAGATTTAAAGGTGTATATATTATTATTAGTAGTGTAGTATTAGTAGTATGTGTAAATATACAGAACACTATTCACATTTCTGCTGTAGAAAAATAATATGTTTATTTTAATATATTGTACTGCTCGTAAGCTTATGTGGTCTCTTTCTGTACTGCAAATATATTTCTTGCATTCCACTACTCAATAAATGACTGTTTTCTTATATCTTAACTATCTACTGAAATATAAATGCATCCTAACTATCTACTGAAATATATAAAAAATACCTCACATCTCATTGGCTTTGCTCTTGTTCTAAACCTGACTAACAACTTCACTAATACATATCTTGCTACCTAACCTGCTGTTTAGCCAAGTATCTATGCCTCATAGCATTTGAATGTCTAAGCATTGTGAATTATGAGATCTGATTGTATTCTATGTTCACATTTTCTGATACGTCTTTGCCAATCAGATGTAAGTCTGCACATTGTGTATATCGATATCTGCTTGTATTCTTTGTCTATATTTTCTAAACATGTCTGCCTGAGTTTATCACTCAGTGATGTATGTACTGTCTCTTTTTTGGTATGTGGAGCTTTTCTCCCTGGACCTCCGCTGAAAATGGATATATATCCAATCGGACTATCCCGGTCAATAAATGTAAAATAAATAAATAAACAACAAACAAAACTAATATAATCTCACACCAAAAATCTAGAAGGACAATGAATCACAGAATCTTTATTTTCCCCTAGTGATTTGGCAAACACCTTCATGAGGAGTGAAATAGTTTCCACATACTACTGTGAACTTTTTATATACTTACACCATCTATTACTAAATCTGTTATTCAATAATTAAACAACAGCAAATGATTACATATTTGAACAAACAGACTTAGAAACATGTGAGGCACTAAACTCATTATTATATTAGAGATCCCCAATCAATGTCATTATTTAAATCAAAAGGGGAAAAAGGTATTATATTTCAAAATCAGTTTAGTTTCTAATTTATTTAGGTAGCTATGTTTATTACTTCCGGTTGGCATATGTAGTATACTGTGTCAGGTTACCCTTGTGTAATTCTATAACATGCATTGCAACATTAGTCGAAATGTGATCTTTTTGACACCATTATTTGTTCTTGTATTCTAGATTTTACTTTCCTTTTTGTCTGTCCTATGTACTACTTGGGAATAAACATTCACATCTAACCCCATAAAAAACATTGACTTCTGGCAAGTAAAAAAATATATTATTTGAAATATTTTGCCATTAATTTTAACTTCCTTAGTTTTAAGAATGAACCTACAAACATTACATCCCCCATAAGGAAGCATTCCTTCAGCAATGTACCAATGTATGTTTTAAGGAGAGATGTATTTTGGATGAAAGCACTCCACCTAAATTAAGTGTATGTTTATAAGAAAAGAAATGAAACTAGGCAGCATACTCGACAAATATGTATCCAAAACAAAATTTATATATGTAAATAGTATTTATATATTTATATTTTTATATATTTATATATAATATATATAAGTATAAAATTTTCATCATTTGTGACAACGCTCTTGGGGTCTGGCAAGGTTTCATCTTCAGGAAGGGATTATTCATTTGACAAATTGGATTTACATCTGTTGGTTACTATATCTGGCTACAATATTGGGGACACAGACTGCTTTGGTTTCTCGTGTTTTTACATATCCTTGATTTTCTTTCATCAATAGTGAAAAGCTGTGGTATGTTATAGACTGTTGGGGTTTTCCATAAAACAAAAGTTTTTCACTTTGAAATTTATAGAACTGGTTGAAATTTGCTGTACAATTGACATTCAAAACATGGGAAGTGGATGTATTTTTATACATTCAACAAGTAATTGTATAAATAAGTTTTATTGTTCCAATAAGAACATATGAAGTAAAAGGCCTGGCAGTTATGGAAGACTGCAGTGGGTGACAGTCGTTGCTTATTTGTTAAGCAAAGGGGCTCCAGTGAGCTTTTTTTCAATATTTCTTTCTCTCTACTGTTAGGGAGAATTTTTTTTTGGGCAAGGACTATCAGTTTATGTTTCTAAACGGTTGTGTTTGCTACCAACATATGTACCAACGGTCGTATGTAAGTGGAAAGTATTTCATGTTTATAGCGGACATTTTTGGAGGAGTGTTGGGTGTGTTTCAGCTATTGTGAGGCTGGAAGAGGTGAATACCATCGGTACTTCAGATTTTGGATTTCTTGATGGCGATTCAATGGAAGAGGTGAATACCATTTTGATTATTGTCATTTGGAAGATGAATAAGTCCTTTTTACTTCAAGACATTTACTGTGTTGCTCTTGCTTTTAAATAATAGTTTAAAAAATCTCTTGGGGCCTTGATTTATTTTTTTCAATCAACAACTTCTTTTGTGGATGAACAGGAGCCATGTTTGACTGCTAAAATTGTTTGGTTTTGATGGACAAGTGTTTATTGTTCTACTGTTTTCAATTGAAGGACTCAAGTTCTATTTTTAATTTAAATTGCATTTATTGTATGTTTCAAGGTTTTGTGAAACCATTTGGGGCTATAAAACATCTACATCTCAAACTTTTCATCCAATTTTGGATGATAGTGTTTGTTTATTCATTGTAAATTAGCCAGTTTGGTTTCTTTGTTGCATATATTTATGCATGATAAATAAAACTGTTCAGTTGTGTGAGCTAAACTGTTTTATTGATAGCATCTTTCAGTATGGATTTAACAGCTATTCTAAAGGGTTTATCAGCAGATAAAGAAGATATTTTGTTTTTTTTTTTTGGGATGGGTAATATAAATAATACAGGAGTCCAGGCTGAATGCAGTCAGGATTTAACATGTGCCTCTTTGTTTGACCAGCTTACAAAACACATGAAAAAGCTTAAATCATATGTTTGGCATTTGACGCTTTTTAAAGCTCATTTAGAAAAAGAAATCATCCCTAGGGATTTGAGAATTCGTATTAAACCTTTAGTAGGTCAACCTGATGATTTATTATTGTCTTCCTGGGCTGGTATTCATCAAAAAATATTTTTGCAGTTTGTTAAAACTCAACATGAGTTCTATGAATGTAGAATATATATATATATATATATATATATACATATATATATATATATATATATATATATATATATATATATATATATATATATATATATATATATATATATATATATATATATACCTGAAGTTACACAAATTTGGAAAGGACAAAATCTTTTGAAGGTTCTGCCACTTATAAACAATGTTTTGACAAATTTAGGGAAGAGTCGCTTCAGTATGAACACAGTTTAAAAGAAAGAAAAATTTGTAAGTTTAACAGAGATTCGATGGACTACCAACTTGGCAAGCATTTGGAATACATGAAAAGTGATAAAAAACTTAAAAATGTTAGATTTGCCCAGAGAGTCTTTGCCTGTGGGCAAAAAAGAAAAAGAAACAAGTCTGTTTTGAATAAATCCATTAGTAATACTTCTGGTGAGGATTTGTCCTCTTATACTGACACAGAAATTGACAGACAGCAGACATCACCAGCCACCAAGAAGTCTTGCAATGGGCACAAGATAATTTATCACACAATTTAGATTCAGTCCCTTTATCTTTAACAAAAGGAGGGAGGGTAGGAAACATAAGTCCAAAAGTAAGCATGGATGGCTCTTTGGAAGCAATGTTGAACTTTATGAAACCCAGGTAACTTCCCCTAACAATGTCATTAATATCTCTTCAGTTGTTCTGTCTGAATCTGATTATGTGTTACTAAATAAAGGTCTAAATTTCATTCCGAGGTTTTTTGTTTCTGAGGATATCTTTGTCGAAGGTTTGTATGCATTTTGTTGATTGCTTAACCTTAAATTACACTTTCAGGGCATTGAATGTGCTAATGAAAATAGTAGCTTCAGGTTTAATAAATCAACCTTTGTCCCACCCATGAATAAAAATGTGGAGTTATTTTAAAAATGTATATTAAAGGAGTTGCATTTTGATTTGAATTGTCAAAAATATGTTTCTCCTTTAAATTTGTTGATAGGAGAAGTGAATGCCTTGACACATTTAAAAATAATAAGAATATTGTTATTGTTCAAGTTGATAAATGTGGAACAATGGTTGTAATGGATAAATCATATGTCGAAGAAGCTTATAATCAGTTACAAGATGCAAGATTTTATACTTGCATGCCCTATGACCCTACAGTGAAATATAAAAAAGAAATTGATGCCTTTTTGGAGTCTGCGGTTAGTGAAGGCATTATAGATAAACATACAATGTTTCATTTGAAGGTTAATGATTCATCATCACAATATTTCTATCTTCTTCCAAAAATTCACAAAGATATCAAAAAGCCTTCAGGAAGACCCATAGTCTCTGGTAAAGGTTCCCTCACTGAACCTTTGTCTGCCTACCTTACTAAGTACCTTAAGCCATTATTATCTGGAGTTAGAGCCAGGATATAGGACACAACAGAATGTTTGAATATCATTTCCGATACCCAATTAGAACCCAGTTGGTTCTTGTGTACAATGGACATTACGTCCCTTTACACTAGCATCCCACACTGGGTGGGTTTGTGTGCCCTGGAATATTGGCTTAACAGAATGTCCTTGTATAGTCCCAGTTTCAACACATTTCTTTTATGATTGGCTGAACATGTCTTATCTAAGAATGTATTTTTCTTTAATGCTAAATGTTACTTGCAGTTGAAAGGTACAGCTATGGGTGCATCTTTTGCACCCATATATGTTGACCTTTTTATGGGTTATCTTGAACAGATCATTATGTATGATAATAACCATAACATCTTTCTTGGGGAAATTGATATTTGGCGTAGGTTTTTGGATGACTGCTGGGTGGTGTGGAAGTTGGAAGCTGTACATTTACAGGAATTTGTCCACTATTTGAATGAAAATAAATGGGGTATCAGGTTTATAATCAATTATGATGTTTCTTGCATCTCCTTTTTGGATGTCACTATATCCAAACAACCTGATGGTACTTTGTCTAGTACACTGTATAGAAAACCCCATCATTCAAATACGTTACTACACGCCTCCAGCTGTCATCCGAAACACATCATTGCCAATATCCCCAAGTAACAATTTATGTGCATACATAGAATCTGCTCAAATAGTGAAGATTATATGCATTTTGATGAAGATTTAACAAACCATTTTAGGGAACGTGGATACTCTTTGGCTAAGTTTAGGCAGATCAGTGGGGAAGTACAACTACTTTCCAGAAATGACCTTCATAAATATAAGAATCATTGTCCCCAAGTGGACAATGAAATCAGATTCATTACTACCTATGGCAGGAACACTCATAAATTTCTAGATATAGTGCAACAACACTGGGATATTCTTTTGAATGATGATAGATTGTGCAATTTATTAGGTAATAGGTGTTCATTTTCTTTCCACAGAGGTAGGACCTTGGGTAGTCATTTCAGTCATTTTAAACATTTTGTGCCCTTGGGACGCTCTGTACAAGCTACATTGGATGGTACACAAATGGCGGGGTGCCACCCCTGTGGCCATTGTTCTTTCTGTAAATTAATTCGTCAGACTAAGGAGCTTTCAAGTAAAAATACCTCTAAGGTTTTTTCTATTAAAGTGTTTGGTAATTGTAATAGTGATTGGGCTATTTATCTTGTAACCTGTTCATGTACAGCCTTTTATGTTGGACAAACCTCCAGACCCCTAAAATTTCGTATTTCAGAACATCTCAGTAACATTAGAAATAAACATTCAGCAATTGCTTTATATAAGCATACTATCATTCATAAGACAGCAACCTTTAAATTTATTGTCATTGATAGAATTTTGGGACATAGATCCATGAGAACAGGTTGGCATAAATTGTTAAATAAAAGAAAAATCTTGGATTGTGAAATTAGGAGGATTGTTTTCACCTGGTCTTAATGAACATTTATAATAATTGTTTAATTTATGTTCAATTATTCTATTATATTTTGGTACGTAATGTGGTGCTTCTACTAATTATGTTTCACATTGAAAAAGGCCATTGGGCTGAAACCGGTCTGTTTTTTGTGCTTTTACACATTAAAAATATATATACTCCACTTGGGTGCTGGCTTTTTGTTGGCATATATTTTGCTTTTTGAGCCTGAGCACCTGCCATCCTTGCAGAGGTGTTGGTTGCAGTAAGGTACACTTTAAGTCAGTTATATACAGTGTAACACATGCCAGAGGATTTAGGTGTCATAGTCAGGAGTGATAAGGCAGGCAGGAGTGCAGTTTTATCGGAGAGGCGTTCGTAGGCGAGTATGGATAAGATTAACAACTGTAGAGCTGAAAACTGATCTCCTTTACATAAAAAGACAGATCATGAATGTAATGTACATAGCAATATTGTTCATTAAAAAATAATCAACATCCATAAACTCACTTTCAAAAGAGGACATAAGAACTTTAGGATAAGCAGGAGGATGAGGAGCTCTCATTGCCCTCACTCACACTTGAAAAAAACAATCCTTTGCACATCTGAAAATAAGAATTATTAAGGAAATGTGAAGTAGGGACAGCAAAAAAGATGAAAAGGAACCTTCCCCAAATAATGTGAAATTGAATTCAGGTCTAATCTGTGTGGAATGTATGGGTATATTTTGTAATATCCATACAGAACCAGTAGTTATTTTCCTAAATGATTTCTTATACTGTCTCAACAAAATCAATTGCATTTTTAAGAGAGGAGTCTGTCATAGACACAAATAGTTTAAGTACAGAATATAATAAACTACCAACATCTTCCATGTGCCACCTATTCCCCAAATAATAGGTCTTCCCAGGGGGATTCCACCTATCCTTATGAATTTTTTGGATCCTATAAAAATCAGATCTAGTAGATATTTGACATACAAATAAAATGCATCATCTATGGATAGAAAGTCCAGCTTGAATCACCTATTCAATAAACCACTCTGTTGTTGAAAATCATGAATGAAATTATTATTTATAATCAAATCATTTCCTACATTTGATAACATTTTACACATTCTACTATAATCAGAAATTTTCACGATCACAATCTGTCTCTTCTACCCTCTCATCTTCTTAGTCCTTAACACTCTTGTTAACCTTCGCTTTAATTAATTTACTCTTATCTTGTCTTCTCATATTTAAAACACAATTTGCCTTTCCCAAAACATTTCTCAGTGTATCTTTTCATCTGCGTTGGGCTTACTTCCAGCAGCTTTGCCTCTTTTCTCTGATTTTTCCTATTGAGTTACACCCCTCATGCTCCTTGTGCCTCTGTATTATTTGTAAGTTTATTTTTCCCTTGTATATCTATATTGTACCAGATGTGTTGATTCATTTCTACAAGGTGCATGTGCCATCTCTTGTATTACCATGAAATGCTTTAATATTTAGTAAATGATATTTTTTAAGCATAAGTTAGAAATTACTTTTCTCTCTCATTTTGCTTATGTTTCTAAAAAAATGACTGTTTCTTCTCTATGCCTACTCCCACATAAATTATTTGTGTGTGTGTGTGTGTGTGTGTGTGTGTGTGTGTGTGTGTGTGTGTGTGTGTGTGTGTGTGTGTGTGTGTGTGTGTGTGCATATACTCATAGATCTAAATAATTTTTGAAGGAAGTTGATGACTGACTTCTTCATATAATAAAATGACTCTTTGGCAATCATTCTGCCATGTACTTCTCATTTTTATTTTCTGTGACTGATATTTATCTAGAACCAAAATGAAAAACTGTGACAGGCTGTGAACACCAGAAACAAAAAGTATGAAAAAAACTAATTTCATAATGCAAAAATTACATTCAGTTAAGCACTTTAGGCCAGTACTCAGGACTTCATCAGAACACCATATACATAGCAAATATTGTGTGATTTAGGTTGCCTAATAACAATTAATTAATTAATTAATTAATTAATTAATTAAGTAATGAATAAATTAATTGATCTAAATTAGATCAATTTAAATGGAATCCACCATATCAAAATTGCTATAGTCACAAAACATAAAACAAACAAAACATTTAAAATATTAAAATATGAATTAGTACAAATATAAGTTTACAAAGTTTATAATTTAGCAGCTTGCAACTTTAAAACAATGACAACAGAAATATATTTATGGAGTCTCAGGAATATCTCAACATTCAATTTAAGTTGCTAGTGTAAGTCACAATATTCAGTAAGGGTCTCCCACAACACACCACGGGTATTCTGGTCTACCTGTTGTAATACAAAGAATACAAAAACACTTTGACTACAAATGTAAGCATTCTTAAACAAAACATTTGTGTCAATCATATAAGAATATAAGGATATCCACACCTCCAGGCTAGTTGCTCAGCATAATGCATCTGAGGTTATCCAAGTGCAACTTACTCTGGGCAAAACTGCAATCCAAATTGTAGCTTGCTACACATCCCACACCATGCCCCAGGATTCCCACTCCTCTTTTCTTGATGTACTGGAAAATATTAGGGTTCAACCAAACACCCTAATAATGGGCGACTTCAACTACCCCACCATTAAATGGGAAAACTACTCGTGTACCAACTCCTTAGCTCAACTCTTTCTGGAATTCATAAACTCCAATGCCCTGGATCAACTTATCCACACCCCCACCAGGGGCAACAATATCCTAGACCTAGTCATTACCAACATGAGTGACCGGTGTTCCACAGCTGAAGTCAACTCCTCATTGGTCCGATCTGACCATAAGCTTATCACCCTTGATATCCACATCCCAGCCCCGCCCCCCCAATATGGAAACCACAGTAAAAAAATTCTCCAAAGCCAACTTCATGCTTCTTAAAACAGAAGTGGTGAACTTCATGACACCCATGCAGATGGACATTGCAGTTACAACTGCTGAATCCTACACAAATGCACTCTATAAACACTTAAACAAGTGCATGGATCGTGCTATCCCAATCAGAACCAAGACGCTATCCTCCAAAAAAAGGAAGCCAATCTGGTGGTCCCCTGCCATAAACAAACTGTACAACAGAAGGAAGAAACTGTTGCAAAAGAGAGTAAAATCCCATGAGTGGAGGAGCTCCCTGGTCAGCCTCAGTAAGAAGCTGAGATCCCTTATAAGATCCTCCAAAGCTAGCTATGAAAACAAAATCACCACTAAATCCAAGGACAACCACAAAGCATACTGTAGCTATGTCAAGAATCTAGATGGCAACACCTAGATCTGCTCTGAGTTACAGCACAAAGGCACGAAATTTACAGAACCAACTGATATTGCCAACATCCTGGCAGATTGGTTCAGTGCTAATTTTACCCCCCTTTCACCTCCTAAAGGGCCCATATCTATACAGGAAGAATGCAGAGTCCCTGTAATCACAACTACACAGATAAAAGTGGCACTCTCTAAAGCCAAAAACACAGCATCCATGGGACCGGACAACATCCCAGGCTGCATTTTACATGAACTTCAGAACGAACTTGGCTCCCCACTTAAGCACCATGTTCAATAATAACCTCACATCAGGCTTTGTGCCCAGTGAATGGTGCACAGCAACAGTTATCCCACTCCACAAAGGGGGAGCCACCACTGATCCTGGAAACTATCGACCTATAAGCCTGACGAGCGTGGTCTGCAAGGCCATGGAACGTATCATCCTGGAATTCATAAACAAAGACATTGTTAATCTCCAAACTCTGGATACCACCCAGTTCGGGTTTGTGAAAGGCAGATCATGCCTCCTGAAACTGATCGACTTCTTTGAGGCAGTCACAAAAGGTGTGAATGAGGGTAAGGTGGTTCACACAGCTTATCTTGACCTTGCCAAGGCTTTTGACACCATCCCCCATCCTGGAATTATAGCTAAACTCACTAAGCTAGGTATACATCCCTACGTCACAAGATGGGTTGCCAATTGGCTCACTAACAGAAAACACACTGTAAAAGTTGCAGACTCCAAATCTGACCTCAAGGCAGTGACAAGTGGAGTGCCACAGGGTTCCGTCCTGGGACCTCTCCTGTTTGGTATCTACCTCTTTGAAGTACAGGCTAACACAGAAGGACTCTGGCTGATGAAGTTCACAGATGACTGCAAACTAGGAGCCATAGTCAAGTCCCAAAATGATGTGGACATCCTACAAAAGGGCCTCACTGAGACAGATGCCTGGTGTCAAAGCCATGGCCTCAAGCTCAGTGCCAAAAAGTACATTGTCATCCCCTTTGGTAAAATCTCTGTACCCATGAACTACAGCATAGGTGGTAGTATACTTAACACTGAAAGTGTCATAAGAGACCTTGGGACACAGGTGGCCAGTAGACTCTCCTTTGAAAATCACATCGCCACAGTAGTCAGAAAATCCTTCTAAGTGGCACACCTCATCACAAAAGGTTTCTCATGCAGAAAAAAAGAGGTCATTGTTCCCCTCTACTCATCACTCATTAGATCCATTATAGAGTACAACTTCCCTTTTGGTATGTACCTCACAAGACATCTACAACAACTGGAAAGCCTGCAGAAATACCTCACAAAGAGGATTAGCAGCCTCAAATACATGCCCTACACAGACCGTCTCAAAACACTCCAGCTTTACTCTGTCGCATATCGGCTACTCAGAGGTGATCTCTCCCTAACATACAAAGCTATGTCAAACACAGAGCTGTTGGACATGCTCCACTTAAAGAAATCCCAATCTCTCCGAGCTTTGGCCCCAAAACCCAGACCAAGATACAAAAGGAGGGGGTGTATCCATTTTCATAAAGGATACCCACACCTCCAGGTTAGTGGCACAGCACAAGGCCTCGGAGACCATCCAAGTGAACTAACAGTGGGCAAAGCTGCTTATCAGATCATAGCCTGCTACAGATCACCTACTTTGTCTCAGGACCCTCATTCAGCATTCCTGAGAACACTGGAAAATATAAAGGCCCTACCAAACACCATGATATTAGGAGATTTCAACTACCCAAACATTGACTGGGAGAATTACTCAAGTACAAACTCCTTTGCCCAATGCTTCCTAGAGTTTATAAAGTCAAACGCCCTGGAACAGCTGGTCACCATGCCCACTAGAGGTGACAACATACTGGACCTGATCATCACAAACATGGGGGATCAGTGTTCCACACCAGAGGTAAACCCCTCGCTGGTAAGATCAGATCATAAAGTAATCACACTGAACATCCACATCCCAACCCCACCCCCAGTCAAGGAAACCACTGTGAAAAACTTTTCAAAAGCAAACTTCACACTTCTCAAGACCAAAGTGGAAAGTTTCAAAGCCCCCTTGCTACAGGATAATGCTATCCAATCCACAGAATCCTTTACAAGTGCATTATATGAGCATCTACAGGGATGCATGGATCGAGCCATCCCGAATAAAACCAAGACTCACTCCTCCAAAACGAGGAAACCACTCTGGTGGTCCTTGGCCATAAATAAGCTATACAATAGAAGGAGGAAACTACTACATGATAGAGCAAAATCCCAAAAAGAAAAGGCACCACTGATCATTATTAGCAAGAAACTATGATCGCTCATAAAATCATCCAAGGCCAGTTTCTAAAGAAAAATTGCCAAGGAATCTAAAGATATCCACAAAGCCTTATTTAGCTATATCAAACATTTAGGTGGCAACTCTCAGATATGCTTTGAGCTACTGCAAAATGGTAAAAAATACACTGAACCAACTGACATTGCCAACATCCTGGCGGACAAGTTTAGTGTAAACTTCACCCCCCCACCCCCAAAAGGTCCTGTGTCCATCCCAGAAGATAGCAGAGCCTCAGACATCATGGACATGCAGGTAAAAACAGCCCTCTCCAAAGCTAAGAACACAGCATCAGTAGGACCGGATGGTGTCCCAGGCTGCGTCTTGCACAAGCTCCAGAAGGAACTAAACCCTCACCTAAATTCACTGTTCAGACTCAGCCTTACCACAGGCTATGTACCCAATGAATGGCGTACAGCAGCAGTCATCCCACTCCACAAAGGTGGTGCCACAAGAGAACCTGGGAACTATCACCCTATAAGCCTAACCAGCCTGGTCTGCAAAGCTATGGAGCAAATTATCATGGAACTCATAAACAGAGACATTGGGAACCTCCAGACACTGGACCCTACCCAGTTCAGCTTTGTTAAAGGTAGATCCTGTCTCCTAAACTGAGTTGACTTCTTTCAAACAGTTACCAAGGCCATAGATGAAGGGAAGGTAGTCCACACTGCCTACCTGGACCTCTCTAAGGCCTTTGACACCATTCCCCACTCTGGCATCATAGACAAGCTTACCAGCTTGAACATTAACCCCTATGTCATGAGATGGGTGGCCAACTGGCTCATGGATAGAACATACGGGGTCAGAGTTGTGGGTGCCATGTCCGACTCTAAACCAGTCACAAGTGGCATCCCACAGGTCTCGGTCCTGGGACCCCTCCTGTTCAGTATATACTTCTTTGAGGTACAGGCAAGCACAGGAAGACTATGGCTGACCAAGTTTGCAGATGACTGCAAATTGGGGACCATAATCGACTCTCTGGCTGACACAGACATCCTACAGAATGGTCTTACAGAGATAGATACCTGGTGTCAAAACCATGGCCTTAAGCTGAATGCCAAAAAATGCATAGTCATCCCCTTTGGAAAAAAAAAAAGTGCCCACAAATTACCACATAGATGGTAATCTAAGTACGGAAAATGTAATTAGGGACCTGGAGCCCCAGGTAGATAGTAACCTCTCCTTTGATAATCACATTGCCAAAGTGGTTAGATATTCCTTCGATGTAGCCCACCTAATCATGAAATGGTTCACCTCTAGATCAAGAGAGGTCATTGTGCCCCTCTACTCATCACTCATTAGGCCCGTAATAGAGTACAATGCCCCATTTGGTATGTACCTTAATTGGCACATGCAACAGCTGGTAAGACCACAGAAGTACCTCATCAAGAGGATCATGGGCCTCAAAGAGATGCCCTATGCAGCTCGACTAAAGAAACTCCAGCTCTACTCGGTTGCTTACTGCCTGCTCAGAGGTGATCTATGCCTGAAGTATAAGGCCATGTCCAACTCGGAATTAATGGACATGCTCCACCTCAGGAAAAACAAATCTCTTAGAGCCCCACACTCCAGTGAATCAAACCTAAGCAAAGCGATAAACAGGACATGCTGCAGGGATAGATTCCTGTCCCAGACACTTCCCTCGCTCTGGAATAGAATCTCAGTTGATGTTAGGCAGAGCCCCTCGCAGAGTCTCTTCAAGAGGAATCTTGACGAGTGGATGGGAAATTGTAAATTTACCCCTAGGATCACTTCAGTGGCCCTGCTAGACAGAGGCCCAGGATACTAATTTAAAAGGGAGGCGAAAGCCAACACATTCTGGCTAGGCTTATAAATGCCCTTGGGAGATAGCCTAGTACCTACCTATGAACCTATGAACCTACACGCTCTAGGGACCTAAACCTTGTCACCACAATAAACAGAACATGCCAGAGGGATAGATTCCTGTCCCAGAGACTTCACATACTCCAGAATAAACTACCTATCTATATGAAACAAAGCTCCTCATTAGCACTCTTCAAGAAAAATCTTGATTATTGGATGGGAAATAGGAAATTCACCCTGGGGATCACTTCTGTGTCTCTGCTCGACAGTGGCACAGGAAAATAAATTTCTTGGGTGGCAAAAGCCGGGGTACCTTTTTGGCTGGGCTTGTATAGGCCCCAGGGCTGATATCCTAGTACCTACCTATGAACCTATGAACCTTTGAGCCTTGCCTAAAAAAGGTAATATGGGGACAGCAATAGCCTTGGCCAGTATTCAGAAGCATAGGGGTGACAGGTGCAAACCATCTGTAGTGAAGCAACAAGGATTGTCTATCATGTCATCACAGGCAGACAGAGACTGGATCCCCTTTGAATGACAACAGAAGCTCAGCCAATTGTTGAAGTTTATCATCTTTCTGTTATATTGCAGTATCATGTAGGTGAAGGGAAGATGCTACTCAAGGTTTGACCCTGTATGTGCCAGCATGTGGTGCATCAACCCATATATGGTATGGTCATGGCATATGCCTACAATACACTCACAATACACCTAGTATTATAAGCCTGCTGAGGTTAGCAAATGTGAAAAAAACCTTTGAGCAAACTGTCAGCAAGTAATGTCTGTATTACACCCTGTAACTCCATATTGCTTGCTGAAGTGTAAAGACGTACTTAGCTTGGATTAAGAACACTGCACTTGCCAACTGTGTGTGTGTGTGTGTGTGTGTGTGTGTGTGTGTGTGTGTGTGTGTGTGTGTGTGTGAGTGTCTGTCTCTCCCTGGGGAGAGAGCAACCTTTTTGGAGACTACTCACACACCTTAAAAGTGGTATACTCATCTTTGTCAAGTCTCATGATGTCACCATCCTACAAATATAGCTGTGGAAATGTGAAATCCCAGTAATGTGTATAGCACGTTGTGTAAATGCATACTGCTGTAGTATCATAATGTAGTTAGGAAAGAGTTTGAATCTCGCACTTGCTGATTGTGTGTGTGCTCCAGGTGTATGACACCGTTGGCCAATGTGGAGTGGGTTTTGATTTTTTTAGTGTATGACATATCACAATGACAACTGTATGTGCATTACACATGTCAGGTAGCTGTGGGGCAAATCCATATACATACATGTGACTTCAAGTATTTCATAGGTGGGTACTCTGTTTTCTCCATGAATGCATCTGTTATCTTTGCCAGAGCGTGCTGGTGCTTTCTAGACCTTAGGTCACTTCTGTATGCTTGTGACAAGCTTAGATACTGCAGTGATCCTTGGGCTATGTCTTCCGTTTCACATCCACTCATCACGGTTTTTATTGAAGAGTGTGAGTGAGGGTTTATGCTTGAGGTATATTTGAAATCTGTTCCAAAGCAAGCAAAGTCTGGCAAAGATTACTAATCATTATAGGTGTGCAACAACCTCTGTGGATCTGCATGCAAACCCTTTATTGCTTATGTGCTCCACAGAGGGATTTCCAAAATCCTTTGGTAATGTGATTATCAAAGGAGAGATGACTTAACACATGGCTCTATGTATACATTAGTACCTGTTCCACATTTTGGGGGCTAATACCTATGTGGTACTCTGGGGATACTTTGTTTTCTAAAAGTGGATAACTATGCTTTCTTTGGCTTATAGCTTTACAGCATGAGTTTGACACCAGGTATCTATCTGTGTGATAGCCTTTTGGAGGATGTGTGTGTCATCTGGAGAATAAAGTATAGCCCACAGTATGCATTGTCATCAAATGTGGGCAGACATATCCCTACTGTGTTTGCTTGTACCTAAGAAAGCCATATGCCAAACAGGAGTGGTCCCAGGACTGAGTGCAGGGGAATACCACTTGTTACTGGCATAGAATAGTACATGGATGCTGCAAATGTTACTGTGTGTCCCACATCTGTGTGTCAGTTGTCAAGCCATCATCTAACAATTGTTTGTGGTCAGTCTGTTGAGGTTATGTATAATACCAGTATGTGGGATGGGTATGAATTGCTGGTGAGCTACAGCTTGGCTGTGTTGACCGCCCCTCCCTCACCTATAGCCTTTTTGACTGGCTTGAAGTCTACTAGGAGTAAGAGCCATAATCTGGCCTTTAGAGAACCTAAGTGGGTTTGGTACAGTGTTTGCAGGTTCATAATGTCTCTGTTAATGAGTTCCATAATGCTGTGCTCCATAACCTTCCAGATAACATTGGTCTGGTTATAGGGTGAGAGTTTCCAGGACCTGTTGTAGTTCTACCCTTAATCAATTTATGTTAACATTTGCACTGGGTGTGACGAGGGTGGACAGGTTTATGAATAAGTATATTAGAGGGTCAGGCCAGGTTTGAAGGTTAGAAGACCATGCCAGATAGCAGGATTAAGTTGGTTTGTACATGTGCTGAGGAGGGATGCAGAGTATATTGTGAAATAGATGCTAAGAATGAAGCTGCCAGGTAACAGGAAAAGAGGAATGCCTAAGATGAGGTTTATGGCTGTGGTGAGAGAGGACATGCAGGTGGATGGTGTGACAGTGCAAGATGCAGACGGCAGGAAGAAATGATGTACTGTGGCAACCCCTAATGGGAGCATCCGAAAGGAGAAGAAGAAGAAGATGTAGCTCAACCCTTGTGGACTGTGAACACCATTACTGTGTGTCATTCCATAAGTATGTAGCATGTATAGGGGCTGCATCTGGACAGAGTGTTTAGGTGAGTGGTGACTTCATATGTCAGCTTGTGTATGACACAGCTAGGGACACTGTCCAGTACCATTGCCACTGTGGTGTGTACTTTGTTAAAGAGATGTTTTAACTAGAGTATCTGAATCATCAAGTTTTACATTCTTCAGGTCTGGAAATGTGCCCCTAGTGTAATGACAGGTTGGTGAAATCCGCATTCAAACTGTCTGACAAGGAATTGGTAATGTCAGTCAGATAAGTGTACTTTGTGACCATTAACATTAACTGTGACCCGATATGAGATTTCCCCTCTAGACTATGAACAACACTGAAGAAAGCTTTAGTGTTGTTTTTGGAATCTTTGCCATTTTGTATTTTGAAGCTTGCCTCGTATGTTTATTGAGGGATTGTATTTTCCCAATGATACTGACCAGAAAGGTTATCCCTTCTTGGTATGTAACTCTTTTTTGGTACAACTTCATGCCTTCTTTATATATTTAGTTTATGGCAGGGGTCCATGAGACTAATACACTTTTACTGTATAAGTGAGAATTTCTTGTGTTTGTGATAGCATGGTCCATGCAACCCTGTAGGTGAACAGTGTGCATTAATAAACGATTATGCAGCTGGGACAGCGTTAACCTTAGTAATGCAAACCAATGACAGATAGCAATGACAGCATCACCCACAGCACAGTGTCAACCCGTGTCATACACACACATGCGTACCCAAGTTCCAAAATGTGTGTAGCACAATGCATACTGGCCACCAGTAGAAAGTATGGAGTGTTAACACTGGCCAATACAGGGCATGCCACCCTGCCCATGTGTCCAATATGCATGTACATGCAGACAGTGCACCTCCACCATGTTCACAAATGTACACCTCCAAACCTGTGCTGCACACACCCCACACTTACTGTCCACTGTATAACACATGCTGACACAACTACACATATGAGCCAAGTGGCACATGGGCAAACAAAACACAATTGGAATAAACACTGGTGGAAACAATACATTGCTAATTACAGCTTTAATGCATCATGCTAGCTCAGCTACACCTTCAGGGATATCATTACACTTTACTGCTGACAACATGCTACACATTCAACCATTGCTATACTTTATTAAAGTCACCCTGTGCATCAGCACCATGTTAGCCTGTTCCTGCATCAATGTTGCAGATGACAGGAGGTGGCACAGGTTTCATCATATGCACAGGGTGTGTTGTTGGTTTGCCAGAGGCCAACACTGAGCCATACAATTGACATGTATGTGTGAGTGTGTGCGTGAGGGCCATGAGTACTGTTATGGGCCAATGTTGATGTAATGTGTGCGGGTATGTGTTTGCCCTAGGTTTCTGGTTTATGTGTGTGTGTCTGCATGCACACAGTTCCACCATGTGGCTGCCATATACGAGGATTTGTGAGACAGCTATAGACTGTACCTGGCAGGCTTTACAGATCACCGTCTCTGGCTACGGATACGGAAACTGTGCCTGGCGGGGGTGCTACAGACAGTATCAGGTACTAATCCAGACTGGGTACTATCCATAGAGGTTGACATATGTTCACTGGATCCAGTTCCCTGCTGGGACTGGCCAGATCCACGTGCACGTGTTCTTCTAGGACGTTCTATGGACAGCCACCCCCAATATTGCTGGGTCTGGTACTGGCACTACGGGAGCAGCTGTGACTTGCTGGACGTTCACTGTGAACTCCAGCTGCTGATGTTGCTGGCATATATCCACGTTGATATCTCAACCGTCCTGCACTGTCCTGACACATGGATATGACATTGTGGAGGACATCCAATGTCTCACCCCAATGTCTATCAATGACCTCAGTGTAATTACATATGGCACCTGCTAGGTCATGGATACTATCATTTACAGAGGTGTTATGAACCCTCTGTGCCCTTAGTCCCTGTCTGGTGTACCGCTCCATTTGTGTCTGTGCCTCCATGACAGCCTGGAACATGTGTATGGTAGAAAGAGGTGTGGCACATCTGCCAGGGTCATGATGACCAGCAGTGCTCTGACGAGAACCCCTGGGCATCTGCCTACATGGTACCATTCCAGACATCTGGCTATGCCTGCTGTGTCCTGATACATGTGCTATAAATACCACACTGTCCTGGCCAGTGCCAACCATACACTGTCCCTCAGCTAAGGGCAATGGTGATGATGGATGTACAGGCAGTATGACTGTGTGCATGGATGGGGTGGAGACTTGTGTACTGTCAATTGGTGGCCCAACAACAGACCCTGACAAACCTGCCTGTGCCACAACACATCTATCCTCATGATCACTGTCTGTCTCACTGACATCAGGTTCCCTGCTGTACTGAACCAGCCCCACCTCAGCACCTGTGAGAGGAAAACAGGAATCACACTTTAAGACATGAACATGATGTCAGACCACATGCTCACATGCACACATGCGCACATGCACACATGCGCACATGCACACATGTGCACATGCACACATGCGCACATGCACACACACACAAATACACTCCTCCCTAAAGCAGACACACACACCAGCAATCTCAGAACATACACAATAGCAGGTAATGATGGGGTACAGTATCACAAGAAAAACAGTCATATCACACATGTCAGCATGCAGGACATGTGTTGCTCAACAGCATGCAGTGCAAGTGTAGACAGTCCTTGTAACTAACAGTATTCATGGCTTTGATGCATGTGTTTTGTTATTAGGTGATGGGCCTCCCCCTGGAACACAATGCATACATGGACACAACATTGCTGTGTAGGTATTCAAAACTCTGTAATGTACTTTGCACCATAACAAACAGGTGTACACACCATGGCTGGATGTGTATCTGTGTGTCAGATAGGTATCCAATGTTGATTACAGCCTCTGTGTCTTTAGCAATTAATTGTAGACGCATTTTAGCACATGCATGATGAGTATTCACACAACATCATCAGTGGTGCATGGATAATTGATGGAATACTATTCGGCCTCATACCCAATGTACGGTACTTATGGTGAGTGTAGATCATATTGTGGACATGCCAGTGACATCCATGACATGGCATTCTAAAACACAGCTGCATATTTAAACACTACACATACCCAATGTGTGTCATATGACCTAGCCACTCAATAGCATCACAAGACATATATGTGTCAGTTGTGCAAATGGTGATTGGTATGCATATTGTTTAGAGGTGCTTATGTATGCACACACACAACATTAAGGTGTATAGCAATGAAAGCTATGTGTAGTACTTTGGTTACAATAACTGGATGGGGTATAGTACCATAGGCCATCATCATGAAGCATCATGTGGTCACTCAAGGCTACAAATGTTTCCCAAACCAGCACTACTCATGCTGTACCAGAACTATACTACCTTGGCTACATTCACCATTTTACAACCAGTTGTTACATGAGTTTGTAAGGAGGTCAATAAGGAGCATTCCCTGACATGAATGTGTAGTGTGTTGCAGAGTGCTTAAATGCCCCATGATAGGCCTATATCCCTCAGGTATATTATGCGTAATGTGTTGATGAGATTTTGGATACTGGAGTGTGTCTTTACAGAGGGTTTGGGAATCCTTTATGTGTAGCATGTTAAAATGCTCTGTGTATGACATAGATGTGTATGTTATGTGCATGTTGAGTATCAACTGTGCCTATCCAATGGTCACTACAGTCTAGCCACAGTTGTTTGAGATGGTCTGGGTATTGCATGTGTTTGAGGTAGCTAATCACATTAGTGAGATGTGCGTGGTCTTACACCAAACATGCACAGCATGCATTATGGGTAGGTGTGTTACATATGTCCATGGCCTACACCTTAACTATGACATGCACTTTTTATTTACAATAATAAATGTAAAACACACTCACCAGCATTTGTCCACTGCCTTGATGTCACCCCAGAGGGACCTACATAGAGATGAGACAGTTTGTCAATGGCCAAAACTGTGGCATTGCTACTGTGTGTTTGCAATCTTACAGTACAACAACAGTTTACATTCACAGGGCTACAGATTATGTTCCAAATGATCAGTATTGCACAACAACAGGCTCCACATCTTTTAATGACACACTCCACATCTCACATATGCATGATATACCAATACAAATAACAGTAGTCTACATATATGCCATGTTACCTGCATGCTCCATGTGTGCTTGCTGGGTGACTCCAACCTCCATCATGGTGTATGTCTGCTGTTGTTGTTGTTGGGCAGGTGCCACCAGGCTCAGGAGCAGCTCCTCCACTCTGGTGAGGGGGGGATGGATATTAACACCACTTCCTGTTGCAAGCTGTTGTCTCCGCACATCAGCAGCACGCTGATGGACATGTCTGAGAAGATCACTGCCGTGGTGGTATACCTGCTCATATGTCTGGTGATGCAGGCCTACTTCATTTACCCTGCGGACAACATCTTGCTACATTGCAGTATGCTTCTGCTGGTCCTGGCTGGTTCGTGAGACCATGAGACTGTAGTGCTGAATCATGCTGGTAGTAATTATGTCATCTTCAGCACTACTGTAACTGGGGTTCCTGCGATGTGCCATGATCCCTGGAAGAAATACGAAAATATGTCTGAGCAAGTCATATGTCACATTTAACATTATACAGTACAGATATCACTGAACTGCCATATATAGCAAGCTATTAGCTAACCGAGAGTGAAACACTTTAACAGCCACTTGTCACTGCTCACCCCACAACTGCTTGGAAGTGCCTGGCTCACTCTCAATCTAATGAACCATGTTCTGCACAGCAACAAAATAAAATCATTATATAATACTATGCAAGAGTACCTGGCACACTGTATGCAACACGATGCACCACCTAGCCACAGCAGATATACATCAAGCTGATGTGTAAAGAAATATATCATCCATCACAATGAGTGTAAGGTCCAGTAAATGTATTACTATTATACCACACAACTTGTTAATGGCAAACCCGTGTCCAAAATATGTGCACAGTTGGGAATATAGGTTGCATACTGCTGTAGTACACTATGAATGTTGCTAGATACGCAGTTATATGTTTTACCACACATATGTCAAAGGACATGTTACAGACATACCCACACACACATCAGACATAATTACAGGACACAAAGGTATGACAACCCAGATAAGCTTTCAGTGTGTACTATACAGTACTGTGTGTCAGTACTTACATAACCTTAATCTTGAGAAATGTAATCTGTGATGAATACAGGGACCACACAAAACAATGGATGCAAGCAATATGGACATACACCATACTTTGCTGTACAGGCCCAGAGCTTCAAGTAGTACTACAGTACACACAGGATTTGGATTCAGCATCAGCACCAATCAATAATCATAGATGTAGTGCTTTAGCCTCCAATGAGACACCCTAGTTAAAACCAAGGGACTTAATCACACTGTATGCAATAGCACATTTTCTGCCTAGCTACAGAATATGCAGCTTTTGCTAGGATCAAAGCAAGGACCCATAATATCATGACATAAACAGTTTCCCACTAAGCTATCCCACAGATACATATCTTTGATGTATTCACAAACACATTGACCATCACAGTCAGTTAACAGTACAGAGAATCTATTGCAACAAGTAAATGTAGGTGTGTATGAGTATATACAACTATATATATATATCTATATATATATATATATATATATATATATATATACACACACACACATCCATTGGTGTACATATACCTATATATGTAGGCACATATACATGTCACCTTTCATAGTGAGAATATCAATTATAGAAAGGATGTGAGGTGTACAGTAATGTAATAAAAGGTTTACCTTTAAAATCTCGAATCACACTTGTGCGAGTGGTCATATCCTCGCATTGTAACAATGAAACTGGAAAAAGTGACAGTTTCTAATGTTCGAAAAGCAGCAAATCGAACAGCCAATTCGCTGTTTTTCAAACATGAATGTTAACAAAAGTATATGCTGTGTAATGCAGGGGGGTAAGCCCCCCTGCACCCCCCAGCCCCCGTCTTTATTATTCTAACTCCGAGATTGCACTACAGCAGGGAATGGAACCATTTCCAACTCCCCACTATAGTGCGCTCTGCCCCTAAATGTCGAATGTGCAATGAGAGACTCTCACTGTGCATTCGCTCATTGCACATTCGAACCGTCTTCCGTTCGAAGTTTTCAGAACTTGAAAACTGTCTTTCGAACATTTGATGGTCGCCCGTGTGCAATACACACTTGTAAAGGTAAACCTAATAAAATTGCACAGTCTTGGGATAAATGCATTGAAGGTGTTCACAGCCCAGGTAGCTTTAGCAGGCCTCACTGGCTTCAACATTGCAAACTGAACAAACCACCCACAGTGTTTAACCACCACATGTCATATACCAGCACTGTATGCTGTCTTGTTTGTCACACACTAAAACCTACATACAGATATGCACATACTAACCTTCACCAACATATTTATCTCCACCCTTCACAAACAGTTGTAATATGTCCCCTGCTCTATGCACATATACAGATGTGAATATATATGACACATATATATTTCTCCATATGTGTGTGGCATACACACACAGGGTCCACACTGTTTTAAGTCCCTGGACCTCACAGCTGAACTGTTGGGCCTTGCTGCAACACAAACATGTGTCACATATGAACACACACTAACATTAGGGGGGTATTTATGGCTACAAATGCTAGATAAGCTTACTAGACTGCTACAGCAGTTGCCAATGCTAAGCTGCACTTTAATATGACTATCATGCATGTGTTGTTCTGTCACACCCATGTTTATATAATGTCAGGGCTAATCCCCCCAACAGCCATTGGCCACACTACTGTACAGAACACAGATAACATGGATCAGATCTTTGACATTTAATGTTGAGCTACACATTTCACAGGTATGTCCCACTGCCCACAGGTACACACTGTATTGTCCATAGCAGTAGTTAAGCAGAACATCTATGCATAAATACGTACTGCTGCCACATATGAATGGTTCACATTATGTAGACTATTCTTCAATAACATCTACTACATGCCAGTAAATGCATATGTGTCACATACCTTTCCTTTGTATGATTTGGTAATATTTCTGTTTCTTTTTCCTTTTCTCTGTCTCTCTCTCTCTCTCTCTCTGTCTCTGTCTCTCTGTCAGTCTCTGCAATAGAGTGATTGAGTTTGTTGGCAGAGATTGCAGCCTGCTTTTGTAGGTATTTGCACATGAGCATGTGATGGCCTCTGCACCAATTAGTGGCCACCACTTGCTAATTGCATGCAGCCTGCTATGTAGTAATTGCAGTAATCACTGTCATAGCAACCCAGTACTATAAATTGGTAACTCAGGTAGGTGTGGCCCTTTCAGCTTTCCAAGATGGAGATCATCCTTGTTTGCTGTGGACATCATTGTTTAAGACAGAAGGCTGGTATAGTTCTTATATCAGAAGCCTGGGGTGTAGCCAGAGATTTACATTTTGTAATCAGACCTAATGTTGCTGCCTCCAGTACTCACTTGTCAGTGTAGAAATATACTCACCCCTCAAAATGCTACCCCAAGATACATGGAAAGATGTACTTTCTTTTCAACTTTTACAATTAACTGCCATACAAAGCTAGTTATTGAGATGTATTCCTTTGTCACAAGAATTGTTTGTGAACTGCTATACTGTGAATATTCATTTACTCAGTTCTAAACAGTTTGTGCTTTTTTAGTGTTGACATTAGCACAAGCTGCTCTGAAAAACTGGACACATTTCAGTACAGTGAGTATGCTTACCTACATCCTTGGTAGACCCTGCACACACAGGTATATTCTACATTTGGGTAGGGGTGCAGAAGTACAGAGAGCATAAGTATTATTGTGTGAATTTTATCTTGCTGGACTTACAGGGTTGCTGTGTACATGTTAGTTTATCAAGGCAAGTAGTCTGTCTGCATAACTCCCAACTGTGGACCTATCCACATGGTAGCCTAGAGAATAATCTGTTATTTTTTTCTCTGTGCACCACACAGGTCTTTTCAGCAATAGAGCAATGGCACTGTTACAGTTGGTTGCTACCAGTATATGGCTACATCCATTTGTATTTCAGTGTTGTATTCCTACATGAGAGTATGCTTCCAAAACTCCTTCCATAGCTATTTGCACAGTGGGTAACAGGAGAAAGGCTGATATGCCTCTGTGTTTCTGCCTCTGTCAGACCTCTCAAACACTCAGGTACATATTTGAACAGACTCAGGGAAAAGTAAAGAAAAAGTTAGGGACACCTTTAAAATGTTAGTGCCATTACGTTGAAACATTGAGAGAATCAGAGCATATGAATTAATACACCTTTTATGAAGTAAAATAAGTGTCTAACTCTTAATTATTGTCATTATTCATTAAGTGTAATTCACCACCTTTCTGGCCAAAGTCAGTAGTTTTAGGAGGGATTCAGAGGGACAGAACTAAAATTTGTGTCACAATCAGGGACATCCCTGAAAATTAGGGACAGTTGGGAGGTATGGCCTCTGCCCTAAAGAGATATGACAGTGTTTGTCCTGCTGTGATACTGTGTGGGGTTGTAAAGTGATGGTGTAACATTATTTCCTGCTAGAATGGCTGCTTCTCTTATCACAGTCATGTAATGTAATCCCACAACAACTGTTGGTAAAGATCCACAGAACAATTTGTGTGGTATAGCATTCCTATTTTTCCTTTACATTCAGTCATTCTGATGGATGATATATTTATTTCAGCACCAACTTGTTGTATATCTACTGTGGCTTAGTGGTACTTCATGTTGTGTAGTGTGTACAAGGTCTGGGGTTCGAGACTGACAGAGGTGTTTTATTTTGCTCCTGAGCAGAAGAAGGGCCCTCACATACACAGTGACTAAGGCACTTTAAAGCAGTTGTAAGCGGGTTTGCATGGGTTTGTGCGATGCTTAGCAATGCTTAGCTAAGCGCAAACAAGTGCACACTCGCACTAACCCGCTAACTACTGCTTAATAGTGCTTATTCCCGCTAACCCCCCACGCTCATTTCTTTGAAAGAAAAGAAAAATGGGGAGATAGGAAAGTGGTGAAAAAGGGGTACAAAGAGGGAAAGACAGTATGGAAAATAGCTCAGAATGTGCAGGATGGGTGTAGGGAAGGTCCATAGATGCCCATTTCTTTAACAGCAACAGCTGTGCATATGGAATAAATTTGGAGGTAGATATGAAACCTTCAACCCCTGAGAGAGGGGTGAGGACAAAGTATGTTGTAATGCCAATTAAATTACATTTTATGTGTCCAGTGGACATGTGTGTAAAATGGGCAGCTATGTATGGGGTGTAATTTATTTTTGGCAGCAGATTGCCCTTTTTTTTTCAGGTGAGAGTGGAATATGGGGTAGGGGAAGTAGGTATATTTGGGGAGGTAGGTTGGGTGGATAAATAGACAAGACAAACAAGATGCATACAGGGGCGGTATATGACACATGCCGTGGGTGAACACCTTTGACGAGGAGGGATGTTTGGAAATCTCAAGCCCATGAGCCCACAGATGTAAACAGTGGGACTGAGGTCCCCACCCATGGGCAGTCACCACTGCACCTTCACAGCCTAGAGGGTGGCTGTGCTGGGGGCTGTGTAGGAGGGGCAGGCTAACCCAGGGGTTGCGCCACTCATGCCTCAAGCTGGCGTAGAGGTTCTGCAACAGAACGTTCAATCTCTCTACGCACCACAGCCCGGACTGTTCGAAGGGTGATAGGTGGCCCTCCTCTGCCCACGCTTGCACAGGGGGTTCGAGCCCCATCCCCTGCAGTGCTTCCACCTGAAGGTGGCACAGGGCCAATGGAGGAGGAGATCCCAGATTGGGCACCGGACCTGCTGGTGCCAGGTGCCATGGCCAGCTGAGGTGGGACAGGTGGGTCCACTGGGACCGACCTTCCCATACAAACTATGTTTTAGAGGGTTTAATAAAGACATGGGTTAGTAACAGTCAACAGCATTCCCAATTAGTTATAACAGCATGCAGAAGTATTCCCATTAACCCAACACACCAGATTTTCAACAGTTGAAAAGCAAGCATAACACATGCATATATAGAACAATAGTGGATATTAAAACAGCATGCAGGTTGAATTGATGGCAACAGGCCACCAATATTGTGGTATTTTTAACAGGGCACATGCATAGAAATAAATGCAAATATTTATAAACCAATAGGACATATGTCCCAACAAATGTTTTTAGATTAGACATACCGATTAAGGTGTGGAATTGCATTTTTATACACATACAGTAGGGTGGAAAATGATAGCTCAATTAACAATTTATATATCCTTCTAGTTTTCACTGCATTCCTATTAACTGCAGTTATATGTCCCTTACATGTATTATTACACTACCCAATGTCCTTATATTGTGCAATTGGATTTTGCTAGATCATTATATACATGAGCTGTATCTTACATACAAACTGTCCAACATGCAGATGTTACTGCTACATATTTTGAGAGTTGCTCACACACACTACTGCTAAGATGGTACACTGACAGCTCTACTTTTATATAATTATATAGATATGTTCAGGTGAAAGTATCAGTTTTATGTTAACAGCTCCCTACATTTCTGGCAGCACACTGACATTTCTGGGGAACACAATACCAAGCTACTCATGTGCCAGATTAACCTCTACATGTTGGGTATGAACCAACAGTTGAGGGCTGTAAATATGCATGAAAGCTACTGGCACTCCCTTCAGCCACGTTATATGGGCCTACCCAAGTGTGGGTTGACACTGCTTAATACAACACTACTATTTGTAGAATGCAACAGTACAACAACATATCAAAGAAAATGACACAGACGCACTCCAGGAATTATACATTTATTAAAGGATTATTACACCTTTATTTATTGGGTTAAAACACTTTTTGAAGGCTCTCTCATTTATTTTATATAACAGTACATGCAGAATAATTACTAACCTGCCTGATGACGCAGCCTTTGCAACCTATCTTCATGGACTTGCTGATTCATAGTCCAGACACCTGCAGCTGTGAAGTAAATGCATTGATATTGAGACATACCTATCCATAGTATAGACAAGCATAGCAATTCTTAACTACTTAATACAATGGCTACTTATTCAGTACTGGGGCATTAGGCATCGCACGGGACTCCTGGATCCACTGGTCCAGTTGATCCTCCTTATGTCACTTCAGGACAGAATAATGGTGCCTGACCTGCTTACCAGTCTGAGGAATGCCAGTGGCACTGGTGAGATCATGAGCAAGACTGTTCCAGGCCTCTGTTTTATATTTGGTGCCCTGGTACTGGCCCCGCAGGAGTCTTTCCTCATGATTGTGGACAAGGAGCCAAACCATTACTTTGGTCTCCTCAGTGCCCCAGCATTGCACTCGAAATTGAGTGCCTTCTTCAACCCCAGCCATGCTGACTGCAGAAGGGAGCTACAACCAGTTATGGCAAGTATTTCCACCTGTGGAGCTTAAATATGCCTCATTTCCCACACTTATTTGTGATTGGCCAGTTTTGAAAAAACTCAGCTGTAGGCACACCTGCTTAGCTGATGCTGGCAATGTTTAATATTCCTTTGACAGATATGTGGCTGTTGAAAGTACATGGTTATGAAATGGTGTCATGGCTTAGTGGTTATGTACTGTGACTATAGTTCACAGTATCCTGAGTTCGAGCCCTGTCACTGCATTTTATTTTCCTACTGGCCAGACTTGAATGGTTAAGGTACAGTAAAGGAAGTGTGGCAGTGTTTAGCCAACTTTGCTCAACATTGTCCAATGTTGCTTGATGTTGCTCGACATTGCCCAACATTGCGCTGGTTAGCACAGTGTGCAGCTACGTGCAAATATGTTTTATTTGCGCTGTTTAGTGCGGTGCACAGCTACGCACAAATACATTGTGCTTGTTAACGTGGTGCTCAGCTATGAGCAATTGGTTTTAAATATGCTAAATACTGCTAAAATGTGCTTAGCAGTGCTTTATATTGCTTAAAATAAGTTACTCATGCCTCAGAATGCATAACCATTTCATCTTTATATATATATATATATATATATATATATATATATATATATATATATAAAATTTGTTCACTACTACATATAACATTTGAATGCTTTTTACAAAATGTATACATGATAAATGTCAGGAAATATTTTTGTATACAGATTTCCAACAGAAAATGGAACGTGCATTAGTGGGACTCAAACCGGGAATGCCTCCTCTTTGTGCGAAAGTTTTAACCACTACGCTATGGTGCTTAATTTGCATATTTTTTTTTTTATTATCCTCGTGGGTGTGTAAGCTGCTAACTGTAGCTAAGCAATGGGCAATCCCGTGCAAACATGCGCAAATACGGGCAGCTATATCAGAAATAAAACAAAAAAAAATTCTTTTAATTTTTAAATTTGTATGACATTTAACATATAGGGGAGAGTAGTGTTACAATGTACACATGTCAGCGGACTCACTCATGTAACTCGACATTGCTTGGGTTTTGTCAGTGCAGGGGCATGGATTTTTGGACTGCTCGGCAGTCCGACACACCCCCTACACTCTTCCATGCTCCGTGTACGCTTTAGAATTGAGGCAGCGCGCCCTCATTAATATGCATGGTGCGCTGCCGTCATACTCTTACACTGGCATTTCTGTGTAAGACTAATCTAGTCTTACACAGAAGATTAGTAAATCCTGGGGCCAGTCTTACTTTTACTTTCGTTTTTATGCAGGAAACTCTCTCTAATAATTCCTTAATATTTTTTTTTCCTTTTAAAAATAAATTATATTTTTTTCAGGGAATTTTAAATTACTTGCAGAAAACAAAGAAATATATGCCCAATGTCTAATGTCTGTTAATGATCTTCTTAAAATATTTCACATGACCATTCTACTGAAAAATATAAACATTATTTAAACATTCAAAATCTTCAGGTTTTAATGGACTCATCAGTGTGAGTGTTAATCAATCATGACCTATATCTAGTGCCCATCCAGAGATCACTTCAGTTTTAATTTGCATTAACAAGTTAACAGAGACCCCTCTCCTTAAACACCCCTATAATAAATTCAGATAATTTAAGAAATCCTGGTAATCAGAAGTTATACAGGCAGTCCTCACCAGATGTCCTTTGACAATACTGTTCTTTTTTTAAGTGTATACTGACTAAGGAAATGTAGGTAAGAGTTTAAAAATGTATCCTTATGAAATATGCTAACCTTGTCTTTAACTAACTTTACATTCAAATATGTAATAAAATCTGAAGATGACCGATAAGTATACTTTAGGAACCTCCTCACATTTGTAAGTATTTAAAAAAGATTCAGTAACCGTTCTTTAGTCTTTAGTTCCTATGTATAATACACACACATATATATATATATATATATATATATATATATATATATATATATATATATATATATATATATATATATATATATATATATATATATCATCCAGTAATCTCACATATAGCATGCAGTACTGGAACAAACTAGATCTAAAAATAAATTTCTTCTCTCAGGTAGCTAAAACAATATTTGCATAAATGGGGCCACGAACTGCTCCCATAACTACCCCCTGGATTTGACAAAAAAAAAAAAAAAAAAAACAAGAAATTGTTGTGAAAACACTGATGTCCATGAATTATTTGCATAGCTGTACATACCTATTAGTTAAAAAGTTAATTCTGTATGCCCACTCCCACATACAGTGTGTGTGTGTGTGTGTGTGTGTGTGTGTGTGTGTGTGTGTGTGTGTGTGTGTGTGTGTGTTTGTGTATACATGTGCATGCACATGCTTTTACAGAAGGAAGTTGATGACTGACATCATACCATAAGGTGACTCTTTGTCAAGCCTTTTGCAATGTATTTCTCATCTTTATTTTCTGTGACTATTTATCACCAATATTTTTCATGATTTGGATTTATCCACCTGTTAAGCAGTCCATTCCATGTAAAGACATCCAAGTAAAACTGAAAGCAAGTATTGCATTATAGATCACACAGAATTCAGATCTAAATAACTGTTAGGAAATAAATTTTTAATGGAATTTCCCAATTTTTTTCTGAATAGTTAGTTTTTTTCAACCCTGTAATTTTTATCTTAGAGAATTGCTGTCCCTTTACAATTTGTAATGCAACAGAACATAACACTTTGTTCAATAATGAATATGGGCATTGGGGTATATAGTGGAAGAGTAATTTATATGTAGATATCAGGCATGCTACATATAATTAAATTACTGCAAAAGTATAAAAAACAAGACTGCAACCAACATTAATTTAAATTTAAATGTTTATTCCCTCTGATCCTCAGGTGCTAGTTTTCTAGGATAAAAGAATCATCATATACATTCATAAAACTTCAAAAGGCAGCCAATAAAAGTAAGAATGCAATTATGTTAGAAGTGAGAAAATAAATTATTGACATGAGAAAAAAATAACAATAGCAACCAGGGTGACAGAGCAGTATCAAAACACTTTCTAATTGCATTACCATATTTGAACAGGTGTATATCAATAGCTACAATATGAAGAAAACTTAATTATTACAAACTTTAACACTTTACAGTCATATTCTAAGTTTAAACAAAATATAATTTAAAGTGTTTCTTAACTTTATGTAGCCAGGGTTACTTTTACCATGTCTTTCTCATTTATGTTTACTTAACTGGCTCTATCTATCTATATGTCTGCCTATCTATGTGCCTATCTATGTATCTTTGTTAAATGGACTGATCCAGGGAGCCATTTTAGCTGTGACCCAAATGCAAAAGCACAGCATTACTGAACATGTATGTGGTATAAATAAAAATTTAAAAAGATGAAAACAGAGCAAAGCAATATAAATTATCAGATGCATTTGGTGTGCAATGTAAGATCAAGTAAGTTACAGAAGTAACATCAGTTAACATTTTTTGTACTTTTGAGTCAAAAGACTACTTTGATCATTGTTTGACCATTGTTCACTCTGCAAAAAACAATTGTTTTTACAGGAATTAGGTAAAGAATATGTACATTTCCATGCAAACCATATATATATATATATATATATATATATATATATATATATATATATATATATATATATATATATATATATATATATCTTCCAGAGCTTTTCACCCAGAAATAGCTGTATTTATGGACCATGTATGTGCAGGTGATAAAGTAAATCTTTATGGAACAGTTGGTAGGAAGTGTTTTTTTCTGATCTGGGAAGAAGATGGTTCCAGGTGTCAATAACAGTCTTACTGTTGCCTCTTTCACCTAGAGCTGCATGAAGTGGGTGGTGGAGTACAACTGAACATTTGAGTGCAGTCAGTAAAAGCAGAAGACTTTATTTCAAGTTTGTTAATGACAAAATGACAGAAGTGGTTGAAACACTTGTCAGAACACTAAATGTAAAGGCAGATGGTAATAATAATAATAATAATAATAATAATAATAATAATAATAATAATAATAATAATAATAATAATAATAATAATGTAGAATGCACTGTGACAGCTAATGAGATGGATGTTTGTTGTCAGGTCCAGTTGGACTAGAATGGTGTGGATAATATAATAAAGCTACAAATGACACTGAAGCTTGTTTGAATGCAGAGTGTGTATTATGCAATGAATGGATAGTAATAATGGCAACAATGCTTTTCTAGCTTCTGGTGTCAGCTGGTTTGAAATGATGTATACAACTTTCAGTTATGAATTAACCCTTATCAGTTAAGTCAGTAAGAGTCCTCAGTGACAGTCTGCAGCCTAAGTCCTAGATATTTATACAGTTTCACTGTGTTATATCCATGAGTTCTGGCAGGGCCGGCCTTTGGTCAACTGGTTCCTTAGGACAAAGGTCTCCACAACACCCCCACACCACCGAGTGCCTCCATCCTGGTTTACCTACTACATCCAGAATACTTTTTCTTCCTTTTTCTCACAGTTTGTTTTATTCCTCAGTTTTTTCCTGTATTCATTCAACATATTATAAAGAAACCATTTCTTTACTATAAAAAATAAAGAAATAAAACTGGAAAAGTGCCCCTGCTAGAGAGGTGCCCTAGGTGGCTGCCCAGTGGGCCTATGCCTAAGGTTGGCTATGAGTTCTGGCAGCTAAGATAAAGAAAGAGGTAAAAGAAGAAAGTATTTGTTAGGGCTCAAGGGTTAATAGCTGCTGTCTTATAGAAAGTAACTGCCAGACCTGTGAGAATGCTCGTATTTAGTCACTGGTTGGGATAAGAATTGTCTTTTTAGAGTTCTGTCTTTACAGCTGAGATGGATGGCCCTTACCTGTGCAAAATAATAGCATCAGAATAAACAGTTATATTACAGGCAAGACTAGAAGAATTTATAAAAATAAAATAAAAAGAACAACTAAAAGAAATGCTCACCAAAGTTTAATGAAATAAAATAACAAATATACATAGTAAGCTCTTTTATTCTAGAAGGCACTGTTACAAAATGTGTACCACGAATATGCAAAGGGTTATACAATTAAGATATCAGTTTACATGTCATAAAGTAACAAATCCAAAGCAGAAATATGCCAACGTCTCAATTGTTTTTTCAGTCTTAAACTGAGCCATTTTATTAATACCAACATATGGGCAATCATCATATTTAACTTACCATTTATTTTTATTATTTTATTAATTTATATTTGTTTACCAGGAAATTCCAAGTGGACGCAGGTCCTTTTTCAGCGGATACCTGGGAAGAAAAGCTTCACATCATGTACATGATAAATAGACATACAAAGTTGCAGCAGTAGTAAACAACATTAGAGGTTGTTGGCTTTAATACAATAACAAGATATTCATTATCAACAGTATATACAATAAATGTTGCAAGTTAAGACAGTTTCTTGTTGTTTATAATATTAGTAACAAGGTTGTCAGACAAGATGTTAAAGTATGTAAAGACAACTAGCTATTTCTGACTGTGGTTTATAATTCTTTAAATCTGAAATCTGAAAGATCCTCAAAATTATTGCCTCTGCCATTAGAATGTACGAAATCTATGATAAAAAATGTATTGGTAACATGGCATTGCTTAACATGGCTGCTTAAAGCATTGTTTGTATCTTTCAACTATACCACTCTGATATGTTCATAAATTCTTTGTTTTAAGTAAATACAAGAACCAAAAAACGAAACACCAATAATGTGTACTGGATGCGAGTTCCAGTCTTCCCAGGTAATACTCACAGCTAAACCAACAACTGTTGTATCACAAAAATGTTGTCCCAAATGAGAAGGAAACTCAGAAAGCACCAAAATGTTCCACGATTTATTGCACAGAATCACAAACAAGTGAACCGCCGTAAGCGTGACAACAACGAACTAATGCTGAAAGAGTTACATGCATTATTTAACAGGACTGGTATCAATATCATGGAAATAATGATCAAATTTAATGAAGTGAAAATTGACGGGTTGTTAAAAGAACTGGAAGAACTAAATGATAAAATCAGTGGGGATTTGTTGTTCGAACAATATTACACTAATTATGTAAATATTATTAAGGAAGTAGACAACAGTTGTGATAATATTTACAAGAAGAAGAACAAGAAAATTCAACGTGATACCAAAATTTACGCAAATGGTAACATATATCCCAAGTCTAAAAAATCAGTCAATAACCATGGTAACCAGCAAACAGAGGGTAATACAGGAAGATACAATTCGTTTGATGACATCACTTCCGTTGGAGAACGAGAGTTAAACAACAGTATGGGTCGCGGGGATGGTAGCCCATTGGAAGACATCCCGAGAAGGTCGGAAAGGATAAAAAATCGTAAGGAGAACATGGAGAGAGAAGAATATGGTTCATTAGGAGCACGCCCTAAAAGGCAGCAGTTTTTTCAACAGGAAACGAACAATGGATGGAGAGTGTACAGATAGACGAACAGGTAGCCATGAATGTCACATTTTGTGACAATGGAGGTTCAAATTTTAAAACTAATGGTATGAACAAGATACACAAGAACAGCGTCGAGCAATCAAGCGTATTATATTCTGAGGTACTTTTTTCTGAAGACATACGTGGTGGTGATGTTTTTTCAGAAAGAACATCCCAGGTAAGGACAGATTTTAATTTTTCATTAGCTGCAGTTGGATCAATCGGAAAATCTACAATATCTGAAGTGAATGAACAGTTAAATAAAGAAAATTTTATGGACGTTAGTGTGAATCGGGACGTTGTATCTGCTGATTTCAGTTTAACTGACAGCGGATTATTAAACATGAGTACACACAATATTATTGTTGATAATATGTATGAATTTAGTGATATTAATAATGTTATAAGTGACGACTTTATCAACAATGTACACAATAACAATGAAAATATTTTAAATATTTTTGATATGTATAGTGTGAATAGTTGCAAAGTGAGTGGTTCAGATCTTGGTAAATCTGTTGACATTTCAATGAATATAGGTCATTTTGAGCAGGAATGTTCAGGTACCATTCAACTTAACAATGAGCATAGGGTTAACACGGGGCTAAGTGGCCCCGAAATAATTGTTAACACAAGCCAGGATTTCAAAGTATATAATTATTCCAATGTTAAGTTGGGAACTGAACATGCAGATTTTTTCTCGAAGGGATTCAATTTTGTTCCCTGCAAAAAAGGCAATTTGGTTACTTCTATAATGGATTTGAAGTTATTTACTAGAAAGGTTAACCTTCAAATTTTGTTTCAGGACAATGTTAATAGTCAGGACTCACGAAGTAATATATTTTTAAGCAAACCAAGTACATATAATCCACCTTTAAATGGTATGGTGGCTTTGTTTGAGAAATTAAGTGAAAGGGATATTAGGAAACATTTCAAGAGATATAATTGTCAGGAACACATGAACATGACCTTTGAGGAACAGGAATTGTTAAAAAATATACAGAAAATGAAATATATTCGCATCATGAAACCCGACAAGGGTAATGGTGTGGTGATAGTGGAGAAAAGTGATTATATTTTTCACATGATGGCCATGTTAATGGAGGACTCCTATATAGAGGTCAGTTTAAATGAGATAAATATTGCTTATAGAAATATTGACTTGAGTTTGCAGGATATGTTATTTCAGGGGCAAATTTCGGAAAAAGATTACAATTTCCTGATTAATAATTATCCTCATATTAGTGGTATCTTTGGTATTCCAAAGATACACAAGGGATTGGATAATTTGAAATTTAGACCGATAGTTGATGGCAAAAGAAATAAAACCTGCTTCATAAGTCAATATTTAGATCATCACTTGCAAAAAGGAATTAAAAAAAAATTCTTATATTTTGAAGGACTCGTGGGATTTCCTGAATAGGATGAAGATCTATAAGCACCAAAGTGGCAATTATTTTGTTACGGTAGATGTGTGTAATTTATTCACATCAATACCACATGAAATTGGTTAAAATTGGTTGGAAGAACAAATTTTTGAAACCAGTATGTATGAACAGGAACATATTAATTTGATGGTAAGACTAATGGAAATAGTACTCCATAATAATTAATTATATATATTATGAAGGAAATTACTTTAAGCAGGTCAAAGGCGTTGCTATGGGGGCAGCATGTGCCCCCATTTATGCCAATTATGTTATGGCCTATTGGGAAAATAATTTTATTTTCAATAGTGAATTCTATATACATATAAAATCATACTGTCGTTTTTTGGATGAAATTTTTTTCATATGGGAAGGTGATGATAATGGATTAAAAAGGTTTTTGGAATATATTAATAATACCATTTGGTTTCTAAAATTCACACATGAAATTAATTCTGAATCAATTACCTATTTGGATGTAAGGTTAACTTTAAACAAGGATGATGGGATGTTAAAATCAAATATATACAGAAAATCTACGTTTTCAAATTCCTATTTACAATACAGTAGCTGGCACCCTGACCATCAGAAGAAAGCCATAATTAAAGGCCAGATGGTCAGGGCAGCCAGAATGGTCAGTAATGATGGAGACTTTTTGGATGAATTATCTTTTATAGTGACCTTATTTATTAATAGGGGTTATCCAATAGAATTATGTTCTGATATATTTGATGAGGTTAAGCGAAAAAGATTATTGGGTATATATAAGGCCATTTTGAATGTAGATGGGTTAACAATTGATAATATGGAAGTTATGAGAAACCAAAATCAAAATCAAATTAAAACCAAATTGTCATATATTATAACTTATAATGACAATATCTATCAAATACAAAATATTTTAAATAGAAATTGGGATATTTTTAAGTTAAACAATGATATGGCGCGATTATTTAAAGGCAAGATTCAATATGTGTATAGAAAGGACGCATCCTTAAAAAATATATTTGAGTATAGCGAAATAAATATTTCCACGAATAGACCCAAAGGAAATTACAAATGTGGTAGATGTTCGACATGTCAACACATTAAGATTACGGGAGATAATTTTATTGTAAATGGTACATATATTAATATATACGGGCATTTCAATTGTTTCACATCGAATGTGGTTTATTTGGCTCTATGTCAGAAGTGCAGTGCATTTTATGTAGGTTTGACTAGTAGACACTTCAGGGACAGAATTAAAGAGCATTTGTTGGACATCAAACATCTTAGGTTCACAAACGCCCTGGCAAGGCATATAGCTGACAATAATGATCATGAATTCAAATTTTGTATAATTAATCAGGTCATGTTAGACACACAAGGTAGAACAATAGACTTGGATTTAGATGTGAGTGAATTGAAGTGGCAAATTCATTTAAATGCTTACAATTCACCCGGATTAAATGAATATTCTAGTATTAAGCCCCTGTTAAAACTAAAAAACATCAAGGGGCATTGACTCATACACTGTTATATGAAGATGGTTCAATATAATATTAAAAATATCATCAAAATTGTCACATAATGTTATTTATATGCATATTTACACACACAACAATACATATTTTTTACTTAGTAGTTTTAAATCTAGTCATTTTTATTTTTTATTTCTTATTCTTCATTCACTTTTTAACATTAAAATATATTTATTCATATTAATATATTTATTCATCATTTATTATTCATCATTTAGATATACATGTATATTTATTACATTAATAGGATGTTTATACAATTAATTTTACTTTATTTGAATTTTTATACAAGTATATGCAGTATTGGATGGCTTTGGAGGCATGTATTTTGATATGTTATTACATGCGTATTTCATAAAATGTTCAAAAGCATTGTTGTGCTTTAAAAAAATTTGTAAAGGTTAATTGTTTTATTGGAAGATTGGTTTCACTGTGGATATTTAAGTGGCTTAAGAATGCAAGGTATTATTCTGAAGAATTCTACGGACGAAACCTAGGTAGATCGTGCTGTTTTGTGTTCGTGGTGTTCATAGTGGGAGCTGCTTACGGCGGTTCACTTGTTTGTGATTCTGTGCAATAAATCGTGGAACATTTTGGTGCTTTCTGAGTTTCCTTCTCGTTTGGGACAACATTTTTGTGATACAACAGTTGTTGGTTTAGCTGTGAGTATTACCTGGGAAGACTGGAACTCGCATCCAGTACACATTAAGTAAATACAAGCCCTGTTGGACATACAACAGTCAACATACATAACATCCTTAGAGTAATAATTTTGTAAAGCTGTCCATTCATCAATTCGCACTCATGAAGTTGCAGTTGTTTTTCCACTATGGTTCCTAATACATGTCTATCAAAAGCATTCACATCCATCACACATCACAACAATGCATTATAACAAAACAGTCATGCCACTGTATGGGAGTATTACAGATGACCTTTGAGAAAGCAGCGCACTTACAATGCAGATACAACAATTCTTCAGTCATGCCACTATATGGGAGTATTACAGATGACCTTTGAAGCAGCACATTAACAATGCAGATACAGCAATTCTTCCCTCTTCTTCCAGAATCCCAGCTATGTTTGATCATATCAGCTTCCTTTCTGGACACTTTGCATTTAGGATGATCTAACAATCTGGGTTCAGGTATAAGCAAGAGCCTGTTGCAGTTTGTGCACTGTGGGCCATAGAAGCTGATTTCTTTTTAGATAGCACATTATTTTGGTTTAATTCTGTCGCATATTCCATAAGGGTATATGCTAACAGATGACACTTATTTTAGTATTCAACATACCTGAATTTCATATTCCTTTAGCAATTCAGATGATAGAAGATTATGTAAGCATACTTCTCAGCTGTCAAGATTTTTTCATAATGTCCTAAGTTCTGCTTTATACTTTGCGTCTTTTAATAACATTTGTGTTTTTCTGGCATATTGTTAAGGACTGATTGCTGCAAAGGCACCCTGAAATCAGACATGTGTCGAGATGATCTGTTTGACGCACATCCTCTTTATATCACTAGCAGTAGTAGTCACTGCCATCTAACCTAAATGTACAGTAGGTGGCTTGTCATACCACCTTTGATAATATGGAACAAATGGGTAAGATGTTTAACACTGGTTAACAACTTCATTGAGGATGCTATGAACATGATTAATACAGTTATTCTTACTTGCAAAAGGTTCTTTTGATAAATAATACTAAATCATGTTAATTCATTAAGGATATTTGTGTAAAAAATCTAACAATGAATGTATGAAAACCCTTTAAAGTGAAACAGAATGGAATAATAAATATTTAAAACTCAAAATGATGAGCATCCCTTATAATTAAGCATAGCTGAGAGATATGCACATGACCATGATCTACATCTGTTAAGTTTACTTGGACTTGTAAGGTGAAAGCAACATGTTGTTGAAACAGTTGCCTATAATATTGAATGTTAATTATTATTTCCTGTTGAAATGGTTAATAGAATGACAAAAAAAAAACTGACACTTTATTCTGAAAGTTTTAAGACAAAATGACCTGGATATAGAAAGTGACAGTTAACTACATTCATATGACATTCTGAAACAACTGCTATTTTGAAAGCTGGGGCCCAAGAGCATGAATGAATGAATGACTAAATAAATAAATAAGTCTTATGTCTGTCAAACCAAATGTAGTCCAAAACAGGGATAAATATTGCTGCTTTAGAAGTGCAATATAGTCATAGCAGTTGATGACATTACTACATGATAAACATTTTTTTTCAGGACCTGCATGTAAAGCAGGCAGTATGGTTGTGTAGCACTTAGTAGGCCAGCTAGAAACAAAAGCAGAGAGCTAAGTGTTCTGACACAGTGATGCTGTCTGTGTAGCACCTTCATATCCCCTCTGTGTCTACTCTGTTTTTCCTCCTATAACCTGAATATATGGGTTGGTATAGTGACAGTTCTCCAAACTGTAGAAAGGTATGCATGTAATTTGGGTGTGTATATGTGTGCAAATCCTGTAATAGACTGGCATCTCAACCAGCATTAATTCTCTGCCTTACTCCCACTGACTGATGGGATATCATCTGCCTCCCCCTGTAACCCTGAATGTATTTAAACCTGTGTGCCAAAAAATAACTGAATGGATGAATGAATGCTTAGAATGTTTTGAGTACAGAAAATGTTGACGAGAAGCATTAATTACACTGCTATGACCCTCGACAGACAGAAGGGACATTTATTTGTTGCTCCTTTCTGGTAATTACTGTCAAATCTGACTACCTATATAAATGCATTAATTGCGTACTCCTCTGATACCAGTAGGGAAAAATTGTAGCCATGATCTTTATTGTGGAAGAATTTTTAAAATGCTGTTTCTTACTACCCGCTCCCTCTGCTGGCACGTATGTTAATTCCAACGTACCTACAATGGTAAGGCCTTTCAGCTACATGCTTTCAAACACCCATGTCCTCAAGCAAAGCTCTTGAGCATTCCTTGCAACTGAAGTCTTTGTGCCATGCAGCTGCAACACCTTGCCACATCTCAGGTGATATTTCTATGGTGGGACTTTATAAAGCTTCTCAACTTTTATCTCCATAGTTAGACAAAGCAAATAATGGTAACATTAATGAAAAAAGCCCCAAATTAGGGGTACTTTTAAAATGCTAGCACTATTACTTTAGAACTTTTTAAAACAATTTCCAGTTTTGGGTGGGATGGGGCAGAAGTATAAAAAATACACATATCCTTCCAAAATGTGGGCAGTTGGAAGTATGGACTTGTTAATACCATCATACTTGGAGAAGCCAGCATCAAACACTTACTGCCATAAATCTCATCTGACTCCTACAGCACCTGGACTCACTATTCAAGCTACAGTTTTTGATATATAGTGATATATAGACTGAAATCAGGGAACAATGCTCATGTCAAAGGGCTGGATCCATAGTGTAAGTTTCTGGTTAAGTTTAAAATGTTGCTGAATACAACTGTCAAATGGCTTGTCACAAAAAAAAAAAAAAAAATCATAGACATAATAATGTCAGTGTTTTTTTTAATATTGTTGACCTGATAAGTTCACTTTATTAGCGAAAATTCCCCTGGAACTATGTTGATACAGAAAGTCCACTGAATTGCCCTCCAGTTATGTGATTCATTTTCTCCAAAGTAAGTGCCAAAAAAAAAAAAAAAACAGACATGCTGTTTTAGCTGGGATCCTTCTGAAGAACAATTCAAAAGTCAGGAAAAGTATAAGGAAATGGATTATTTGAGCAACTGTCTGAAAACTTACACTATAAATAAAACAAAAATAATAAGATATGGAAATTCTTTTAACTTCCTTACCAATAGGACATCCGGTTAGATAACAAACAACTGGTCTTTAAGTAGTCAAGCTATTCTTATGCCAATATAGTTAGGCAAAGCATCAATGTGTTTTAATTTTAGTTTGGTAATAACTATTCTGCAACATTGTACAAACACACACACACACACACACACACACACACACACACACACACACACATATATATATATATATATATATATATATATATATATATATATTTAGATAAGGAGACTTGGAGGGAGAGATTCACCAACACTGTTTTATTAAGCCACAAAGTATTATAAAATCCTCAAAATGCGGTAGAATTAAGCGCTTTCATTTCTGTTCATTCAGAAACTTCCTCAGAATAAATTAACAAAAAAAAAAAAACAATCACTGGAACTCAACAAATGACCATTCTTTTTACATTAATCTTTTATTTTCCCTCTTAAAGTAACAAACAACCAAGTCAAGAAGCCACAGCTAGAAATTACATTTCTCTCGAAAGGACTGTTAAACATATATATATGTATAAATATCTCATATATAAAAAGTGTATAAAGTGTAAATGTATAAAACCTTAAATATTTATATAAAATGGTGTATATTAAAATGTGTTTCTACACAACAATCTGGCTGCCTTCCAGATTCCCTAAGTGACCATCATCCTACTTACCTAATTAGGAACAAATCCCCAACCGTCAGCCAACCTATCCTCAGAGAAGTTTGTAACAAAAAGACCTTCATACCTACTGACTTCATCAATGCACTTAAAAACTGCAACTGGACTCCCCTAAAGCAATTGTCTCTAGACAAAGCAGTTGAATACTTCAACACAACCTTCCTAAAAATCCTAGACCAATATGCATCCTCCCGAACCATTAGAATAAAAACTAATTATGCCCCATGGCTAACAAATCCCACTAAAACTATAATGAAAGACAGGGACAACACCTGGTCTCAGTATAAAAAAAAACAAAAACACTAACTTAAGACAATATTACCTACAGCTCCGGAACAAAGCCAAAAAACATATCAAACTAGACAAATCTAACTATTATCAAAGCCTACAAGAAAAATATGCTCATAACCCCCAAAAATTCTGGAACACAATAAATTGTATACTGCACCCAGGAAAGTCCACTACACCAACCCCTGTGCTTCCAAATAATTATGAAAACATACCCACACAATTTAATAAATTCTTCACCGAAACAGTCCAGACCCTTGCCAATGCCCAAAATAATAGTACTACCCACCCCAATACACAAAACAATGGCCCTAGTTTTCAACTTCACCCCATGTCCACCAAGACAATTTCTAAACTCCATAAGAAACTTAAACCAACCACTCTAGCAGCTGATAAGCTACCAGCAGACTTCCTTCAAATATCAGCTGAAGCTATAGCCTATCCAGTCTTCATTCTCATTAATAGATCTCTGTCAGAATGCAAAGTACCAGCCTCTTGGAAAACCTCCTATATCATCCTACTGCACAAAGGAGGTAACTCCTTAGAACTTACCAACTATTGCCCTGTAGCTATCTTGCCACCATTATCCAAAATATGAGAGAGAGTAGTTCATACTCAACTTATGCAATACCTCCAGAATAACAATGTACTCTCCATATCCCAGCATGGCTTTAGACGTTCCCAGAGTACCACAACAGCATTATTATCATTTACCAACATAGTTAACTACCACAGAAACAAGAGTCTATTCACTTCTTCCATATTCTTAGACTTATCAAAAGCCTTTGACATGGTAAACCTCAGCATGCTTCTTGCAACTCTATCTACCCTAAATATAAGTCCCTCCTCTGTATCATGGTTTAACAGCTATTTGTCAGATCAACAGAAAACTGTCCTATGGCAAGACCAATTGTCCCCCCTGCTACCAGCAACTATAGGAGTCCCTCAAGGGTCTATCCTCGGCCTTCTGTTGTTTTCTCTATTTACTAACCAGATATCTTCATCCTTACCAACTGCCTCAGTAGTACAGTATGCTGACGACACCACCCTTATATGTGCCGCCCCCACCCTAAGTGAACTTCACACCCTAACCTAAAACACCTTCACCTTAGCCAAAACCTGGTTCACTAACATCAAACTTCTTCTTAACTCCCAAAAAACCAAACTAATTCTCTTTGGCCCAGGGAGATCTCCTCCCCTGAGCAACAACTTCATCATCAACTCCAAAGAAAACATTCAAATTAGTCCAACCACACACACTAAGCTGCTAGGCGTATAGATAGACAATAACCTGAAATTCGACATCCACATAGCACAAACCATCAAGAAAGTCAATAAAAAAACTAGACCTCCTCTACAGGAACAGATAGTTTATGACTAAACATACGAAATTTACCATCGCTAGGACTCATCTCCTATCCACCCTCCTCTACACCTCTCCCATCTTGATTAATCTACACCAAACCAAACTAAATAAAATGGAATCTTGCTATAATAAGATTGCCAAGTTTGCTTCTGATGCTTCTTACAGGTTCCACCACTGTCTATCCCTAAAACAGCTTAACTGGCTTGAGTTGCCTCGTATACTCATGCTCAATCAACTCTCTATAGCTCACAAGCTCTACTACCTGCCTGAGTTAACCCCAGGACTTCAGGATTTAATACAGCCCCACATTCCCACTAGAACCCTACAATCTAACAGCCAGAACCTAATAACTGCCATCAAATATAAAAACAATGCTGGTAAATCACTCTTTGCCAGCACCATTGCCAAAGTGTGGAGCACACTAACAATCCATATAACTTCTACCACCTCCTTCAATCATTTCAAAAAAACTCCTTAAAACCCACTACTCAACTAACTGGCTATGCTCCTGGTACACTCCAGATTAATCCATACCAATCTAATTGTGTGTCACATGTTCAGATAAGTATAAACAGATTTGCCCTAAAAAGTTTGTAAACCCAGATACTGGTTAAAAAAAAAGTTTTTGACTATGTACCTCAATGTTTTTACTATGTACCTCAATAACTGCCTACTGTACTGTCTAACTAAAACTGTTAACTTCTAACCTATTATGTATTAAAATCAATTGTATGTTCAGATAAGTATAAACAGATTTGCCCTAAAAAACTTGTAAACCCAGATACTGGTTAAAAAAAATATACATTTTTTTAAGTTTTTGACTATGTACCTCAATGTTTTTACTATGTACCTCAATGACTGTCTACTGTACTGTCTAACTAAAACTGCTAACTTATAACCTATTATGTATTAAAATCAATTGTATGTTCTATATTTTGTTCTCTTAATTCTATTGTACTATGGAGCTTTTGTCCCTGGGCCTCCGCTGAAAATGGACCTGTGTCCAGTCTGACTTTCCCGGTAAACAAATGCAAATAAATAAATAAAATAAAATAAAATAAAATAATATTTTAGAAACAAGTTACAAAGGACCAAGTATTGGTAGAATGTGGGTCTTGTAACTATTGTCATTATATTCTTGAAGGTTCCACATTTAATATTAACAATGTTGAAGTGAGATTAAATAGTAAATGTACATGCAACACAGAAAAGGTCATTTATTGTGCTTGCTGTACATCATGTTGTTGTTTCATCTCACTTCATACATCATTCATTGAATTACCTTCCACCAAATAAGCCGCATCCTTACCTCAGCTTACTCATGTATTCAGCAAGCTTCCTCCAGCTGCTCATTTTCCTTTCCCCAGATCCTTAAAATGAACATCCAGACACCAGAGGGGGAACAGAAGAGGGCAAGCCTGTCCCTCTTCTCCACCTACCCCAACTGATAAACGCCAATCCCCCCAACCCCCCAACAAACAAGGGGAGGGTGGAAGGGTAGCAAGTTCACACCAAAATGTGATTGCTTAATAAAACAGTGTTGGTGAATCTATCCCTCCAGGTCTCCTTTTATATACGGTGGTGTTGGTGCTTGTTTTTGTGGCAGTAATGGCTTCTGATACTCGGGAGGGAGAGTCGCTTCTACTTTTTTCTCAAAACATCAACAATTCTATCTCTGAATTAAACAGTTTGATGGAGATAATTTCACAGTGACTTGATAGAACTGAGCATGCACAGTCGGTGCATGCACTATGAACTGGTAACCTTGGCAACCAGGAAGTCCACGCCTCTGTAAGTGAACACCGGAACTCTCTACAGCAATTATTACATGGCCAGGAGTTTCATCACGGCCAAGAATAAATAATGGGCATGGATCCTTCTTTACTGCATTTCCAGAATGATTCCAATCATTCAAATTTGAATTCCAGGGACTTAGGTGTCCGTGATGGAGCATTTACCATAAATGACTGGTTAAATTTGGATACGAGCTTTAACCTTAATTCACCAGTAAGTATTATGAGTTATTTTGACAAACTGCAAAAGCTTTACAATTTGTTACTTAAGATCAAGAAGCTGCAACTTGATAACGTTTATTTTAGAGAATGTTTAAAATTAAAAATTGTCCCGAAAGGGCTTCGTATTTGGCAGTTTCCCACTGGTTTAGTGGTGAATTCTACTTTTCATAAAGACTTTATTAGCCATGTTTGACCACCATGGTTTTCAATACATGGAACTGGTGGTCAGAAACAATAATAATATGATACAGAGTCTAACTAGAGAAGCAACTGAACTGGACAGAAGTATCATTAGTGATGGATCTCATGAGAACAATTGTTGTTTGTCTTTCCTGCTTTTCCCGGTTAGGGGTCGCCACAGTGGAACTCTGATCCGCTAATGATTGGCAGTCAATTTTTATGGTGCCAAGTTGCCAGCCTGACACCCAACCTTCAGCGAAGGCACGCCCATTCACACATGTCTTTTGGAGGCCACTCAACTGTGGGGAGGACATGCAGACTTCACACAGAAGGCACTCCAGCCGAGAATTGAACAGGAGAACCTTTTGCTGTGAGGCAACAACACTACCACTGTACCAATGCAGCTTTGTCTCATGAGAACAATATTTACAAATATAACTGATCCTTTAAAAGTATTGAAAATCAAGATTAATACTATAAAAAATCGGAAGTTGAGGAAAATTAACAGGGACAAAACCAAATACCAACAAAATACTGCATACCCGAACCCCCTAAGTCTCAAAGTTAGGGTGAAAGGCCTAATTTTAACATGGGAAATACTGATGAAAACCAAGATACTTTTTAGATGAAGAGGAAGAATAGCCAACCTTGAGACTGAGAGAAATGAGCAAAAGGGCTCCCCCTTTGAGGGGAGGTTATCAGGAGAATCAGGGTTGAGGCAATTATTCCAACAATTTGAGGGGAATTTGAGAGGCAACCCCTGGGGTCGGAGATAACTACAAGTTCACCCAACCAGTTGACTGTTTTGATGAATTGTAAAGGGGATTTTAAAGAGTTCAATTTCTTCTCAACTATTTTTGACACTTTTGATTGTGATTTATTAGCAAGGGGGCTAACGTTTGTACCTGAGAAGCGTATTGATGTGGCAAACACCATTGTGGATTTGATATACAATGTAAGAAAATTGAATTTTAGCATTCTGTTTCAAAATATTGAACATACTAGTAACACATTACATATTTCCAGTACCTCTAACCCCCCTATTTATTCTTTTCTACAAATGTTTGAAAGTATTTGCGAAACAGACCTTCGTAACTTAGGTCACGATAATGTGGTGAACAATCTTATGAGGGATGAGAATGAAAGATTAAAGAAAATGAAAGTGAATGGCAGTATAAGCATCATCAAACCCGATAAGGGGGTGGTATTGTCATCATGGATAAAGGCTGTTACATTGAGAAAATGATGACAGTTTTGTCTGGTAGCACATGATATAACTGGAGCACATAGGAAGATCAAACAGGGATTAAATGATTTATTCACTGATTGCAGCATCTCAATTGATGACTTCAATTATCTTAATTTACCCCACCCCAAAACACCAAACATTTTTGGTCATTTCATCCATGAGACCTATTGTAGATGCGAGGGGGTCAATTACACAACCCCTAGTAAAATATTTAGATATCAAGTTAAAAAATATACTTTGTGATTAAATCACTTTATGTAAGGACTCATGGGACGTTTTAGGAAGAATCGACAAGCTCAACTATTCAGATTCTGGGGGGTTTATTACAATTGATGTCAAAAACTTGTTCACTGTTATACCCCATGATCTTGGAGTAGAATGGTTTTGTGAATATTTGGTACATAAGGGAATGTCACAAAATGTTATAAATGTTTTGCTTGAAATGGTGTTAATTTTTTTTTTTTCTGTTTGAAAGAGAATTCTTCCAGCAGACTGAAGGGGTGGCAATGGGTTCTGCATGTGGGGGTTTATATGCGAACATAGTTATGTTACAGTGGAAGAAAATATTTGGTTAATTCACCTTATTATGTACCCTGTAAAGGTTATGTTCGATTTTTGGATGACATTTTTATTTTTTTGGGATGGACCTGAAAACATCACTAATGAATTTTTGGGTTACATAAATGACTCTACAATGTTTTTGAAATTTTCACCTAGTATTGGAATGGATCAGATTGCATATTTAGATGTTAAATTAATCAAAGACACCCTATCTAAAAAATTTAAGGCAGAAATATTTAGGAAACTAACATGCTCTAATAATTTTTGCATTTTGACAGCTCACATCCATACAAACAGAAAAGAGCCATAGTAAAAGGTCAATTTGTAAGGGCTACCCATATTGTGACAATCTTCAAAGCTTTCTTGAATAAATGTGACCTATTAAAGAGTATGTTTTCCAAAAGAGGATATCCTAGTCCATTAATTAATGAAATCATGTTGGAAGTAATCAACAAGAGAGAGTGGGGTTATTTTAAACCCATACTTTCTGAAATACAAGAGAATAGTGTTTGGACTGGTGGTCCAACATCAGTTTTTAGTGTGAACAATGGTACAGTTAACATAAATAATCTTGAACAGGGCAATATGGAAAATGTGAATAGCAATTTCACAAGTGCCTTTATTACATCCTTTAATAAATCCAGTAGGAAAGTTGCAGATATATTATATAAAAATTGGGTAGTTTTCTCAAACAATAGACACATTAAGCAGTGTGTGGATGAAAAAACAAGTATTGTTTATCGTAGGGGTAGATCCTTAAAAAATATTTTAGAAACAAGTTACAAAGGACCTAGTATTGGTAGAATGTGGGTCTTGTAACTATTGTCATTATATTCTTGAAGGTTCCACATTTAATATTAACAACATTGAGGTGGAATTAAATAGTAAATGTGCATGCAACACAGAAAATGTCATTTATTGTGCTTGCTGTACATCATGTTGTTGTTTCTATATTAGGAAAACAGAAAGGAAATTAAAAATATGGATTTATGAGCATTTAAGGGACATAAAAATTAGAAAATATTCAAATGCTCTAGCAAAACATTGTATGGAATTTTCTAATCATAGTTTCAAGTTTTTATTATAGAAGTGCTAGAAGTAGCGATGAGTGGAGGACCGTGGACGCTCTAGCTGGAAAAGCAGGAAGCTTTGTGGCAACTTACAACAAATGCCACTCAGTGGCCCAATATAAATGATTAATTCTCTGTCATGTGTTTTTTTAAGATTGAAGGCATTAGAGAGATAGTAATAACACAATATGAGATAAAAACTGAGATGATTTTATTATTACATTATTATATATATTTATCATGGTTAATTTAACACATTTAATATATACCATTTCATAAATATTTATGGTTTTATACATTTATATTTTATACACTTTTTATATATGAGATATTTAAACCTATATGTATATTTTTAACAGTCCTTTCAAGAGAAATGTAATTTCTAGCTGTGGCTTCTTGAGTTGTTTGTTTGTTACTTTAAGAGGGAAAAGAAAAGATTAATGTAAAAAGAATGGTCATTTGTTGAGTTCCAGTGATTGTTTTTTTTGAGGGTGTATTTAAAAGTATAGAATGTAGTTTTAAATGTTTTTAATTTATTCTGAGAAAGTTTCTGAATGAACAGAAATGAAAGCTTTTAATTCTACAGCATTTTGAGGATTTTATAATACTTTGTGGCCTAATAAAACAGTGTTGGTGAATCTCACCCTCCGAGTCTACTTTTATATACTTTGGTGTTGGTGCTTGTTTTTTGTGGCCATATATATATATATATATATATATATATATATATATATATATATATATATATATATATATATATATATATATATATATATCAGCATACATAAACATGGAAACCAGAGCTAGCAAATGCCGAAAATGTACACAACAAAAAGGAAGTAATTGTTCCAGCTGTCTGAGACACAGAAGGACTAGAACAGTAAAGATCAGAGAGGCAATAAAGCCATGACAGCTGCACACTTTTATGACTCACTATCCCTGTACCAGGGTGGGAAGTACAATCAGAAGGTGGACGAGGAATTAAGCAAGGAAAGACTGCAATCTTCTGGGAGTCCTGGTGAATATGAAGACTGAAGGCATGGAAGAAACAAGCATCACTGTAGGAACTGCGAACCAGAGACTTGAGTCTTCTCAATGAAAATGGAAGCTCTGTGCCAAAGCGAGGCAGCAAGTATCAAATGGAAACCCAGCGCAGAAGGGTAAAGAGAAGACCAAGGAATTGCTCAGTAGTAGTGGTGAATGCAGGAAAATCACATCTGATACTGGGTTAGATTCCAGGATAAGAATAATGAAATGTTTCAGTAATACCGCAATCCATCACTCTTTCACAGTAACATGTTTGCTGGGCATGGATTGTTTTTATTGACATGTCTTCGAACATCTTCATCATTGTCTATGTGTATTTGAGGGTCTGTAAACCTAAGCAAGTGCTCTAGATGAATTCCCCCTAACCATACTTCTCAACCTCTTATAGCAAGAGGTCAGGAAAAACCTACGGGGGACAAAGCTCAAAATCAGGAACAGATGTCAAATAATGATGTTATGTACTTAGAAAGTAGCTAGAGTAACAGGTTTTACATTAACATGCTCCTGAAATGTCTGTCACTCTTTAGTGATCCCAATCCTCAATTGATTTGCCAAAAAACAGCAAATATTACACGGGACATACAAAATTTATGTGGCAACATATCTGGGCATTCTCCATAATTCTGGTCATTTGAGAGGTGCGCCAACAACTATATACATAGAGTAAGAACTTCCCTTTTTTCTTCTAGCAATGTCTCTTACGTTTTGTCCCAGATCATCCTCGACTCCATTTTACTTACTGCTTTGTCATGCCGATTGCTTATCTTGAACTCATGCACACACATATGAACGCTTGTAATAAGTGAAACTACCAAATGTTGATGTCTGTTTTTTTTACACACTTTGGTCAACAGGTATGCTCCTTTTCCAGAGTTTGTGTGATTTTGAGTAACTATATATATAATTAGAGGGGGTGTTGGGGCACAGACACCCTCATGGGGTGGTGCCCTTATGCAAAACTACTGTAGATTTCTTTTGCATGGCCTGAAGTTGTGCCTCTGAGCTTGCATATTAAAATATTGATCTTTTTTTAGTGCTGATTTACTTAAATTTAAATTAAACTAACTTCAATAGATCCACATATTATATGGGTGCTGTTTATATCATCAAATGGATTTTGGTAAGTCATTGACTGTTGACAAAAATGGAGTGAAATTTGGCACTTTGACCGCACAGAGCAAGAGCAGATGAACTTGCCCCCATATGATCAATGTTAAGCTACGATCTTGGAGATGAATTCTCTTATGATCAATGGTTTGTGAATCAATGAAAACCTAATAGCTCTCTCTGTCTTCTCCTTCTAAATATAGTAATGTGTGTGTGTGTGGTGTGTGTGTGTGTGTGTGTGTGTGTGTGTGTGTGTGTGTGTGTGTGTGTGTGTGTGTGTGTGTGTGTGTATATCTATAGCTATCTCTCTCTCTCTCTCTATATATATATATATATATATATATATATATGTGTATATATATATATATATATATATATATATATATATACATATACATACACATACACATATATATAGAAAGATAGATACATGTTTATAATACTACACACACATACACACATACACACACACACACACACACACACACACACACACACACACACACACACACACACACACACACACACACACACACACACACACACACACACACATATTCCTTTTGTGACTGCAATGAATGCAAGCCGCTGTATATTTTGCTATTCTTTTTAACTTCAAATAATCCATTACACTGCCTGAAGCAGTTTCTCTATCATCTGTACTATTGATATTCATTGAGTTCATTAAAATACATACTTTTGCTTTTAGTTCCTATGTTGTCTCTGTTACATTGATATTGAAGGTAAAAGTTCCAGAACAGAACTCTGTTATGCACCATTTGTAACTAACTCCCGTTTTTTCTCTCATGATTTCACATGCTTCTACAAGCTGCACTATGCCTACCTTTCAAACTGCAGACACTGAAAATAGGAACAAAGGCCCCTGAAAAGTACATCCACTTCAACATGTGCACATCTAATTAGCATAAAATTTGAATAGCAAATAGTACATAATTCTTGTTTCCCTTAGGAATGCGGGATACTACTCAGAAACACATGCTTATAAGTAACAAAAATGAAGGAAAAATATAAGCACATTATCATACAGTGCAGAATCTCTAGACTTTAATGAACTGTATCACAAAATTCTTCCACACCAGGTCATTTATTTTTGTTTCTGAAAAAAAGAGATGTAAGGTAAATGTGTGCACTTTCTTTGAATTATTTGTGCAGTAGTATGTTGGCCATGTAATATTGTTTTCTGTGTACTAGACAGCTTCAAAAAGCATGTGTGATTAGGAGGATTCAGTGAACTGTGTGAAGGGATAAATTAAGCCTGAAAATAGGGTCATACCTTAGAAGACTGTTACATCATGTGCGATGGTCAATCAAATCTGAAAATAGGGACTTTCCTCTAAAATAGGAACAGTCGAGAGGTCCGGCATCATCTTGTCCCGTCAATTTCTAACCTTACATTACCATGGAATTTGTTCTGTCTCTAGCTAGGTTGATGAAGACCATCCACAATTATTAATAACATTTTAGAAGACTGCTACAACACAACCAGTGAGTCACAATACAGTTTAAGCCAGATTCATAACTTCAGATAATGGGCAAGACAGACCAATAAGCAAGCAAACATTAAATTAATATTTAAATGTTATAATTTTATGCTACATAGCGTTGCTATGGTTGCATTCTACAGTAGATTTCTATTAATGACATTCTCCCTTTCATTGCACACAGATAGCTTGTACTTATATTTCAGCTTTCTAGATGTTTTACCTATTTCTTAATCACTGGGAATGGATGTTTTACATGGTCTTCATTGTACATCACTAGGTGCATGCCAGTGCTGTGTCAAGCGGTCCAGTACTACATCCTTGTAGGCAACTTTAGGTGGTTATATCTCCTCGTAGTACCTAGGGTCTCAATTTACCATCATTGGCAGGAAGTAGGGACCCCTTTCTTTGACTCATCTTAGGGTTCTATATTCAAATGCAAGGACTATATACAACAAGACAGTTACTACTGATATACTCTGAGATACTGACTTTGTATCTTTAACAGAAACCTGGCAGGATGGAAGCATTGCAGAATAACAGCAGCCAAACATGTGCCAAAGAGTCATAATTATACATTGCCTTGGAGGTTATAAATGGCAGTGGGGTTGCAGTCTGTGGTGCTAACAAACTTAGGCTGAGAAAGCTTGGTGCTAAATACACCAATTCATTTTGCATGTCCAAGCTGCAGGAACAAACTGTAGGTTTCTCCTTATCTACCATCCATCAGCTAACATGAGGAAATCCCTACAAGAATTCATCGATTTCCTTATTAACTTAATTTTGGGTCGCCGACACCTAGTTGTCTTTGGTGATTTTAATATTTGCGGAGATGATGAATCATTGTTTCTGGCCAATGAGTTTAGATTTGCTGAGGTTGTTACTTCTGCAACCCATAAACTTGCCATACATTAAACTAAGCCTTTACTCTCCTACTTAGCTTTAGGGTGCTGTACTTTCCTTACGGTGGAGTAAATAGGGTTTGTAGCTGCCCAACCTGGTTTGCCAATAGTAATGAGGACTTGCCCTGCCTGCTGAATAACAACTTTTTCCACATCATACTGCAGTCTCCCTATACTAAGGATCTGAACCTATCCTTCCCTCTGCAACAGTCCCCCCAAGGGAACAAATTAATAAGCGAAAGTATGTACTTTATACCACTGTCTGTAGACATATAGTGTGCTATATCCTAGGTTGTAAATTTACTCTCACCAGCCAGGACAGTCAGCAACCAATACTATCTGTTCCTATACCTTGTCTTCCTTTTCCTTCTTATACCACAACCTGAATATTAAACTTACTGGCCTCCATTCTTTCTTTCAATATACATTACCACTGCTATTCAGCCTTTTGTCCACTAGAGGGCAACAGTTTCCTTTAGACCTTCATTCTGGCTCTAAACGTAACTTACAGGCTCTCCGATTCCCATATCCTGTAGGAACTTACAATCCCACTCTATCCCCCTTTCTTCTTACATTCGTCACTGCCTATCCTCTCAGTATATTCTGACTAATATCACGGCTTTGTGTCATCTCCCTCTCCCCACCTATACTTAGCTTAGCTTACTGCTCCTCTGATTGTTCTCCCAGGGTGCACTCCCCTGTGGCTCTGACCTTGCTACTATAGATCACTGTGTTCTTTTTTACCACCTACTCTCTCTACCTCCTATTTGGTTAGAATACTCTGCTCCTACCCCGCTCTTTCTTTCCCTAGAATTTAATCTCTTTATCACATCAGGACTGAACCATTTCCTAATTCAACATAGGTCCCACCCCCCCCTCCCTTTGCTGCCTAGTGTATTGTCCTAGCCAAATTTGGTCTTTACCTGTCGCTATACATCCTCTTCTCAGCCCCCTCCCTCTATGACATCACTTAACTTTTAAATATACCTTCTCCCTTAGGACGCCATCTTTACTCTCCTACTTAGCTCTAGGGTGCTGTGCGTTCCTTGTGGTGGAGTAAATAGGGTTTGTAGGTAAGCTTTCTTTATTTTTTGTTTACCTGAGTCATACCATTGTCAAAAAGGTCAAAGAAGAATAACTAAATGCGTGCAGCAAAGGTTTAAAACGACTGATATGAGAAACTTGTGTAGTAGTTTTTATCCCTAGCCATTTTCGGCATAATTACAAAGCATTTCTGCAAGTGGAATGCATGTGTGAATGAAGCTGCTGCTAGGATACTTAATGATACTGCTAGTATGCTCAGATGTTCTTTTTTAACGTATATTTAAACTGATAGCGTGTTTACTGTGTAGCCTTTTTCGCTAACCTGGTAGAGTGGTTTTAGGAGCTTTGTATTACCGTATAAACTGTTCAGCTCTTGTGGCATGCTAACAATGCTATGGTAATCTCAGCATTCTGGCGTTGTTTTAGACCAACTATGACTGTTATTGTTGCAGCATAGAGCTAAGTGATCTGTATTTTGCTATTGAATAGTTTAAGAGAACTGTATTTTTTGTCACATTCTATAACTTTAAACAATACAGAATACAGAGTATCTTCTGCTTATGCACCTTATATTACTTAGCCTAATTCGCTTATTTCCATCCACTGATTGAACAAGGTTGAGTACAAACATGAAGGACTTATTTGGAGCCTTCCTTTTTTTAAAAAAAGGGGGATTATATGATTATTTGAACCTTATTGTTCCTTTGCTATTTTTTACATGTGTCTTGCTTGATTGTTGTACCTAGTATCATTATGTCTGCTGTAACTGCAACCGTTGGACTGAACATGTCATGTTAAATTGCACCTCTGTATAGCACTGTATCTTTCAAGTTCTAATATTATAACTGTGTTCTTTGCTTCCTATATTAATTTACTGTTAACACGGAGCTGTGCTGCTATATTTTCTACTAATAGTTAGAATTTGGGAACTCTCATATGCATCAATATATCTTCTAGCCATAGAACTTTAGAATCTGAGCCTAGAATTCTGTCATTTGCAGTTGGGTCGCACTGATTAGAGCCTGTAATATTATACCTATATACTTGTACATTACCAATGGTTATCATTGATTAGAGTCATATTAATACTGGCTGTTATGACTGTACTAGTATGCTAGTATATTCTTTACTCTGCTGCAATTAATACCAAATAAACTTGTGTAACTGTGTGCTTATCTGTGTGTGTGTCTTATCACTGTCTTTCTTCCCCCTTTATATTCCCAGCTGCCCTACCTGGTTTGCCAGTAGTAATGAGGACTTGCCCTGCCTGCTGAATAACAACTTTTTCCACATCATACTGCAGTCTCCCCATACTTAGGATCTGAACCTATCCTTCCCTCTGCAACAGTCCTCCCAAGGGAACAAATTAATAAGTGAAAGTATGTACTTTATACCACTGTCTGTAGACATATAGTGTGTTATATCCTAGGTTGTAAATTTACTCTCACCAGCCAGGGCAGTCAGCAAAAAATACTATCTGTTCCTATACCTTGTTCCCCTTTTCCTTCTTATGCCACAGGTCATTGACTCTTATCCTATCCAACCAGAATATTAAACTTACTGTCCTCCATTCTTTCTTTCAATATAAATTACCACCGCTATTCAGCCTTTTGTCCACTAGAGGGCAACAGTTTCCTTTAGAACTTCATTCTGGCTCTAAACTTAACTTACAGGCTCTCCGATTTCCATATCCTGTAAGAGTTTACAATCCCACTCTATCCCCCTTTCTTCTTACATTCCTCACTGCCTATCATCTCAGTATATTCTACTATCAAGGCTTTGTGTCATCTCACTCTCCCCACCTATACTTACCTTAGCTTACTGCTCCCCTGACTGTTCTCCCAGGGTGCCCTTCTCTGTGGCTTATCCCACTCCGTTCGCCTTGTGGGCTCACTCTGCTCCCCTACCCTGCACCCAAATCTCACCCGCCCCCAGTGACCCTAAACTTATACACAGATTGCCACACCCCTGTACATTAACACCAACCTCTAACTCCTCACCCTTAAAGTGCTATCACTCATCTCCCATTATCCATTACCTTACCACTCTATCTAAAAGCATCCCTGCATTCCATCTCATATGCTTACACTAATGGCCTAAGCATACCACAAACCCTTACCTTTATTAATACTCCTAACTATACTAATTATACCCTATCTACTTACTCTCTATGATCACCATACATATCTAGGACTTCACACCCACAACAGGCAAACCTCTATTCCTACACTTAGCCTACCTCACAATCTTAACAAGTCCTCTTGCCCAGCAAAGTATTCATCAGCCAAGTTTCATAGACTCAGTCACATCTCTCATTATAACCTAATAGCTAGAAAAAACAAAAACCTAATTTTTAAACTTTTACAACTCACCCTAAAAGTACAGGTCCACTCCTTTTTTAGATGGTGATATACACCCAAACCCTGGTCCCACCACAAGCACAGATACACAGCCTGATACACTAACTCCTACTAACACACACATGCTTACCAAGCCCCCCAACTCTTTCCTGATAGCTCATCTTAACATTCGTAGCATCAATAATAAGGTTGCTCACCTGCATGCCCTTATAGATGTACTTTCTTTTGACATCCTCTGTCTGTCTGAAGCATGGCTTAATCCATCAATACAAGACAGTGCAGTTCTACCCCCTGGCTACAATATCCTGAGATGTGACCGTAATACTAAGAAAGGTGGAGGCATAGCCATACTTTATAAGAATGGATTACAAGTTACCTTGCTAGACCCCAAACCTCCACTTTCCAACAATGCAGAGATTTTTCTAACTACGACTCAGCTTAACAAATGTAAAGCCATATATCTAATCTGTGTCTATCTTCCCCCAGGCAATAACACCAACACATTAGAGGCTATCCTCAGCTGGCTCTCAAGCAACTACCCCCAAGAAACCCTTATACTTGGAGACTTTAACATAAACTGGAACTCCTGTATATCTGAGCAGCCTTCTACTCATATCAACCTATATGGTTTTACCCAAACTATAACATCCCCTACCCGTACTCATAAACTTAACAACAAAACAAGTACCCTTGACTGGATATTCACTAATACTCCCCAACAAAACTATAAAACAGACACCCTCCCAGAGGACATAAGTGACCACTTGCTTACCCATCTAATCAGATATAAAACTGGAGTCCCAAACTCAACCATCTGCAGAACTATTTGTACTAAAAAAAAATTTAACCCTGCTTACTTTCAAACTGGACTAAGCACCTGTGACTGGTCACCCCTGAAACACCTCCCACTAGATGATGCAGTTAAATACTTTAATTCAAAATTTCTTACCATTTTAGATTGCCATGCCCCATTACACAAAGTTAGAATCAGATCTAAACCAGCACCATGGCTCACCAAAACTACCAAACAAAAAATCCTCCAAAGAAATAAACTATGGGCCAAATGGCATTCAACGAAAAGCCCCTCAGATCACTTACAATTCAGACAGCTAAGAAATGAAACAAAAAAAGCCATATTATCCAATAAAACAAACTCTTACTGCACGCCTCAACAAACCCACCAAAATAATCCTCAAAAATTCTGGTTAGGCATCAATAACCTCCTACACCCCGGACATTCATGCACTCCTACTCCCTCTGGCTCTGATCACAACAATCCCATCCAAATAGCCGACTCATTTAACAGATTTATCACAGAAACAATCCAATCCCTAGCCAACCAGCTGTTCCCTTGCACCTCATGCTCTACCACAACCTCTACCAATAATCCTCCTTTATTTCATTTTCAACCAGTGCCCACATTGCTCATCTGTAACCTCATCCAGAAACTTAAACCCACCACACTCTCTGCAGATCTACTACCTGCAGAATACCTGCAAAAAGCTGCTAAAGTCTTAGCCTACCCCATATCCATCCTCATTAACAGAACTATTTCTGAAGGAGCTATCCCCTTAATCTGGAAAGTCTCTCACATCATCCCCCTGAGCAAAGTTGGTAACTCCAAGGAGTTCTCCAACTAAAGGCCCATAGCCATATTATCTCCTTTGGCAAAAATAACGGAGAACACAATTTACTAGCCACCTGTCAACATGGCTTTAGACCATTTCATAGCACCAGCTCTGCTCTCTTATCCTTCACTAACCATATTAATAGTAATCGTAATAATGACACTCTATCCACAGCCCTTTTTATCGACCTGTCTAAAGCATTTGACATGGTTAACCACCACCTCCTCATAGACACACTCAAAAACCTGTCATTGGATGCCCTTACTATACAGTGGTTCCAATCATACCTAGATAATAGGCAACAGGCTGTACTATGGGATAATACTTTATCTTCCCACCTCCCAGTTGCCCTAGGTGTCCCTCAAGGATCCATATTGGTTCCTTTACTCTTCTCCATCTTTACAAATGGCCTCCATTCTGTAATTCCACAAGATGACTGTATCCAATATGCAGACAACTCCACACACATATGCTCTGCAACTTCCCAATCAGAACTTTAGTCACTAACCCAAAATACCTTTAGTACAGTTAAAAACTGGCTCCTACAAAGACATCTTATCCTTAACCCCCCAAAAAACTAAAATGCTACTATTCACCCCCACCCGCAGAACCTCCCCACTTAACTTTACTATTACTTCAAATAATGGAACTATAATATCTCCTGAGCCAACCACCAAACTAATCGGAGCATTAATAGATAATAACTTGTCTTTTGAGCCTCACATTAATAACACCATAAAAACAGTTAATAAGAAACTAGGTTCTCTCTACAGAATCAAACCCTTTCTAACTCCTCTAGCCAGGGTCACCATTGCTCACACCCACCTTATCTCTACCCTGTTCTATGCCTCCCCTATCTATACCAAAATATGCAGAAGTAATCTGAGTAAACTGTCATCCTCCTACAACAATATTGCCAGATTTGCAGCTGGGTCCTCCTATAGAACTCATCACTGTATCAACCTGAATCAACTTGGATGGTTAGAATTGCCAAATCTAATACTTTTCAATCAACTAATAGTAGCCCATAAGATCCTGTATCTACCTCAAAATACATCCATGCTTACATCACTAGTCACCCCCCTATAACAATCTCAAAACTTTATGCTCATCTAATAAACTACTTGTACAAATATCTAAATCCAACAATTCAGCTGGTGACACCCTGTTCTCTAATACAGTGGGTAAAACCTGGAAGAGCCTCCCAAGTCAACTAACCTCACTATCCTCAGTTAACCTATTTAAAAGCAAGCTCAAACCCTACCTAAAATCACACTGGCTATGCCCCTGTGATAACCCAGACTAACCACCATACCCTTTTCTAGACTTCCTTGATTCCTTGCCTCTTATGAACATTATCTTGTGTTTACTCACTGATAATAGTGTGCTTGACCATTCTGAGGATTATTCCTCATGTAAATATGTATATACAGTTCAACGACTATTTTCATATAAGACCAGAACTCTTGTGAGACTGAACACTATCTATCTACTTAACACTAGTGTTTTTCTTTTGATATTTTTGTGCGACTTTAGAATATATAGTATCTCTTAGATATAATTTGCATTATTAATTCAAACTACTGTTGCATCTAGGTTTATTTACATCAGGTTTTTCCCTGTTGGATTACAGAATATAAAATCCTAGATATGTAATACGTTATAAAGCTTTGTAATGTACCAATTTATATTGTAAATATCATTGTCTTGCCCTATTTTGTTGTTGTTTGTGTGCTTTTTTTCCGGGCCTCCACTGAAAATGGACATATATCCAGCTGGACTAGCCCAGTCAACAAATGTAAAATAAATAAATAAAATAAATAAAGTCTTCCTAATGGATGTAGTGATGAAATATGTGGAGGTGGGACCAGTCTCATGGTCAGACCACTTCCTGGTCTGATTTGGTCTTATGCTGCCACATTACACTTCTGACAATCTTGAAATGAAGGTTGTTCATTACAGTAACCAAATTAGTGCTTAACTTTTTCTGATATACTCCTCATATCTGACAGTGGTGCTGATTCAATGGATGACTTAATTGATGATCATAACAAATCTATTTCCTTGACTTTGAATTCCTTGGCCTTTTGTTAGATTTGCCCCATTTCTACTAAGAGAAACACACTGTGGTATGATCAGATCATCTTATGAGTAGGGATGGGCAGAGGCTGGAGCTTCACTGAAGGTGAGCAGGACTGTGGAACTTGTTGACCATGATTTCATCTATCAGGCAAACATTTCACACAAAAATACAGAATTTCTTTCTAGGAAAATCTTTTTGGCAGACAATTTGTCGTACTCTTTTGGGTGATGGAGAGACTTTGCAGTTCAGCTTGTCTGACCACCAAAAGAGCTATATTTGGCTCAGAATGTAAGCCTGTAGCTGAATTGATTGCTGACAAATTTACTTCCATCACGGTGGTGTAGTAACTCAACCTATCCCTTTAATTTTGTCTTGATTTCCAATGTTCGTGATTTCATTTTATTCATTATTTTCTCTAGTTTTTGACTGACAACATGTGATCTGGATCCCTGTCTGGCAAGACTAGTGCTGGCCAGTTTTGATGTATTGGGTCTAGTAGCTTACCAGATTTTGGTTTCAGCATTGAGGAATGAAATATTTCCATCAACCCTGAAAGAAGCTTTAGTTATCCAAACTCCCAAAAAGCTATCTTGTACTGAAGTGATTCAGGCAACTACCAAACAAATAAAAAGGGTTGTCTATAAGCTCATACAGTTATGGACTCATCTTACAGTTGTGCACTAATAGATCTCTTCCAGTTAGGCTTTCTTAGTAGTTATAATACAGTACGGAGAATGTTCTTATATAAGTGGTTAATGACCTGATGGCAACAGATGAGTGGCACGATACAGTACTGGTACTCTTGGATCTGTCTGTAGAATTAGGCAGCGTGGACCACAAATTGTTGATATAATGCCCACATAGTTACTGTGGTATCACTGCTATGGCCCCTGACTGTTTTACTTCATATCTTTTTAGCCATACTTATTGGGTCTGTTCATGATTCAAGATTCAACCCATCATTTCTGTACCATCTTGATTTTTGTACCATCACAGAGTTCTGCTAAAGGCCCATTACTGCTTAAATTGCACGCTTCCTTTAGGAGAACTTTTTTTAAGTGAATGGGATCTCTGATACTACAGCAATGTTGGTGATACTTGAACCTCTCTTTCATACCACTGCTGTGCTGATGATACTTGAACGTATCCCTCATACCACTAGTATGCTGATGATACTTGAACTTATCTCTCATACCACTGGTATGTTGATGATACTAAAACCTATCTCTCATACAACTGGTATGATGATACTTGAACCTATTTCTCATATCACTGGTATGATGATGATATTTGAACCTCTCTCTCATAGCACAGCAATACTGATGATACTTAAACCTTTCCCTTATACTACTGCTGTGCTGATGATATTTGAACCTATATCTCCTTCCACAGCAATGTTGATGATACTTGAACCTATATCTCCTTGCACAGCAATGTTGATGATACCTGAACCTATCTCTCCTTCCACAGCAATGTCGATGATACTTGAACCTTTCCCTTATACTACTGCTGTGCTGATGATATTTGAACCTATATCTCCTTACACTGCAATGTTGATGATACTTGAACCTATATCTCCTTGCACAGCAATGTTGATGATACTTAAACCTAAGTCTCCTTTCCACAAGATGATATAGAAGTATTTATTCCCTTCCTGATGACATCAAAACTACACACCATTGGCTAATGGTAAACCAGTTAAAATTGAACACCACTAAAACAGAGGCCTTGGCATTGCATGCAGTCCTGAAATATTATTCCACCATGCTATGGCCTAATTAGTTTGTGTATGATGTAAGCAAGCTTAAATTTGTTAGTAAAGTGCAGAATCATGGCATTATTTTTGATTTGTGGCTAATACACCAGGACAAGGTGTCAGCTGTAGTGAAGCCTTCTTGTTTCTAGTTATAAAACATTTCCAGGATTAATCACTTAATACCGCAAAGTGATCTTTCAGTTATTGTTTATGAATTGGTCTCTTTCAGACAGGAAAAACTTAAAAAGACTATTATGTTATAAAACAGAAACTGAAGCTATTTCTGAAGACAGGAGTTTTCAGATGAACAGGAGAGTTGGTACATTCAGATGTGGAAGTTGCAAGGCATGCTCTCATATAAACATCTCAAATACTTTTACACATCCCCTGACTAAGAGGAACTATAAGTTTGAAAGATTTGCAAACTGTCGGAGTAAGAACATTATCTATGTGGCAACCTGCAGTCATTGCAAGGCATACTACATATGGGAAAACTAATAAAATGCTCAAGGAACGTATCCTAAAGCACTTATCTGACATAAGAAAAAAAGTTACCAGCAATGCACTTTATATACATATTAGTATAAATGACAGTCATTCTTTCAAGTTCATGACACTGACTAAGCTTCATGAAACACCAAGAGGTGGGGATTTAGTAAACAGAACAGACATTGAAGAGATGAACTGGATAATGAATTTGCAATCAGATCAGTCACCAGGTCTGAATGCGTTTGTCTCTTTAAAACCTGCACTAAAAGGGAAAGCTCTTCAGCACTCAAAATGACATCATTAAAAGGGTGTGTATGCTGCTATGGTTACTAAATGTATCTAAGTGAGTGAACACTAGGAAATGAAGGTATTTAAGAGGAAGTTTCACTAGCAAACATTTAGGATTTGAAAAGGTATTATACCGAAAGTGCTTATCCAGTTTATGAGCCAGTGTGTTTATTTTATTTTATCTTACCATCATATATTTTTATTAAAGTTTTTAAGTTTCAAGTGTTTTTAAGTGGAATTGGTGGCAGAACCATGTGTTTATGGAGTTTTATATTCTGATGTGCTCTGCTTTTGGTGACGCTACTTACTTCATTTTTTGCCTGATAGTACAGCACTACAGGGTGGACAGAGACATACTTTAGCAAATCACTGAGCTGTGCTGGCCTCAACTTAGAGCTAGAACCAACAGAGGGGAACCCATCCCAGTGGATACCAAGGTATGTGTAGCCTTAAGAATTCTATCTACAGGTACATTCCAAAGACCTTCTGGAGACATGATGGGGGCCTCACAGGCATCTGCATCCAGGGTACTCCACCAGTTCCTGGATGCCATGCTACCACATGCCGGTGAGCACATTTACTTCCCCAACACCTGTGAGGAAAGGACCAGCAATATGCATCTCTTCCCCTCTGTAGCAGAATACCCGGAGGTACTTGGTGCCATAGACTGCAAGCAGATCCACATCAAAGTACCACCCCTGAAAAGGGTAGGTTCTACATAAACTGCAAGGGATTCCCCTCCATCAACTGCCAGGTCATATGCAATGCCCAGGGCATTATCATGAATGTGTGTGCTGGCAGCCCTGGATGCTATCACGACTCCCACATCTGGCATTCTTCACAGCTGTACCAGGCATTTGCCAGTGGGGGCATCCCATATGGCCATCTGGTGGGGGATGCTGGCTATGCACTGGAGCCATGGATGATGACACCCATCAGAAATGCACACCTGCCCACACAAGAACACCCTAATGAGGCACATGCAGACACCGGGATCATTATTGATCATGTGTTTGGGATGCTCAAGTCACAGTTCCACTGCCTTGACATATCTGGTGGAGCCTTGCAGTAATTTCAAGCCACATGTGCACACATGTTCATAGAATGTGCCATGCTACACAATATGATCCTGTGGAAACAGCTGCAGCAGGAACAGTATGGGGAAGGGCCACACAGCCCACCAGCATTGCCAAGGTCCCCACAGGCACAAAGGGATTCACAGGAGGAGGCCCCTGAGCCTGCTCCCATAGGCAGACAGAGGCATGCCCAGCATGCTCACGCCTTGGCAAAGAGACAATGTATAGCAGCACCCACACTGACATTGTAGGGACCCCAGGGACTGACACCTCTCTCTGACTCACACACACAGTAAAATGGATGACACACACATCACATTACCTGTAACTTACGGTGTATTGGCAGTATACTGTGTACATCCAACATAGGCGGCCCTCAAGCATCATCCTCACAACTACTGCAAGCACAAGATAAGTCAGTCTTCTTAACAATAAATGAATGGAATAGTATGTTCTGCTAGTGTATCTATGGTAATGCTGCATGCATGCAAAGGAATGGGGTGGCCTACCGGGATAGCAGCACACAACTGACAGCTATATCGGACACCAGGAAATGTCTGGTCAAAACTGGTCTCTACACACTATGCAGTGGTACCCAAAGGTGGCAAATCCTACTGCAGTATATGTATGAGGGCAACTAAGTGGGGGGGTCATAGGTCACAGACATGGATGTCAGGGTGGGGGTCCCATAACCACCCCTAACCCACATAGCATGGCAGCTGTAGAAAACTACAGAGAAATGTCTGGTAAAGGCACACAAATGGCAGCAATGTTGAATTAACCCTTACAGACTGTAGTAAGGCTATGAAGGGTATGAAGTCTGAAACTCAAATGTATGGCCATATAGTCTGACCTGGGCTTTTTACTGATATGCCTCCAGTCCCCAAGACAGGGCACAATAGTATAGTAAATGAAATCAAAATATAAAGCAAACATTAGCACAGTCTTGCAAATATGTGCAGTTGACAGGAGTGTCCCCCATATACCCACAAAAATGCAGTAACATATATGTTTGCATGGAGATAGCAGCATAGTACCCATTGGCAGGGCTGTATGAATACACATGAAAACATGTTGCCTGTCCACAGTATGCATGGGTCAATGAGGTATGTCTATGTGTGGTTAACACTGTCTGGATCTGGCCAGTACATTCTCCTGGCAGTTGTCTTGTACTGCCCTAGGTACAGTGCTGCCTTTGACAGGGCCATGTGCAGATAACTGCAGTGCCAACTGTTATGCAAGTCGAAGAGACCCACTGCTCTGCCACTGACATACCTGGAAATCACAGTGCTATGTGGAATATGGGTCTATATTATAAAACCGAAAACCTGTTTGAGCGAATACCACAACAGCGACACATATAGCCCGAACCTCAAATATCCCAAATCCCCTAAACAACAAAATTTAAAATCTCGAATCATCATAGTTGGCCAACCCCACCACGCGCTACATACTATCTACCCAAGCATAATAAATAAACCACATACATACACTAACCAAACCCTACTTCTAACCCTACACTAAACCTACATACATTACTATCAATGCACTTGCCTTAACCCGCACCCTAACCCTAAGGTCTGTAACTATCGCACACTTACCCTAAGGAGATATACCCAAACAAAACAAATAATCCACACATACACTTAACAAAACCCTACTTCTAACCCTACACTAAACCTTACATACATTACCTGTCTATGCACTTACCTTAACCCGCACCCTAACCCTAAGGTCCGTAACTATCGCACACTTACCTTACGGAGCTATATCGCAGGTGGGCCAACCATGACAATTTGACATTTCGAATTTCGCAGTTTTGGATGTTTGCCATTTCCGTAGTTCCCGCAATATGTGTCGCTCTTTTCTGATTCGCTCAAACAAATCTTTGGGCTTCTAATATAGACCCGTAGAATATACTACACATACTAGTGACATGTTGAAGGATGTGTAGCAGAGGTACCAAGGATTTTGTGAATATAAGTACTTTGTGGTACTGTTGCCAATGGTCATTCTTAATAATCCTTTTTCTTATGTTTGCTTTTACAAATAATGAACATGCCTGCACAGTTGAATGCACTCTGTACCCACACCCATAACTCCCAGCCTCTGACAGCAAGATGTCTGGACAAGGGCAGAAAAAAAAGTGGAACAAAGACACAATGATAGGTATGTGTTGTAAATATCACCCTTACATACTGAGAAAGTTGGAAGTGTGAGGGTTTTGCAGTACCGGGAATTGTCTGAAGGTTATGTATTCTGAAACAGTAATGTCTGTATTATTTTGTAACATCACACTTCAAGTATATGTAACTAACTTGCCATAACAACACAAGTTTATGTAGAAAGGATGAAACCTCTAGCCAAACACCTGGACAACCTGTCAAAAAATGTACAAGTTATAGGTATGCACACACAAGGATATGACATCTCAGGTTAGAAAGATACCATACAAGCAGGAGATCCTCAACCAGTATATCACCAGGTTGCTGGACTGTTTACACAGTTGTGTGTCATTACTAAACTGGCTGTAGCCACACCTCACAAATGGCCTTGTTGGGCAAGAATTTATATAGCTGCCCTCATAATATTGGTCTAATAATCATACAACTAGTATTCCTCTGATAAAGCACTGTGATAATCTGAGGATGTCTGGCATTAGGTAATAACACAATACATTGTAGTTTCAGACTACAGATATGTCAGAAAAATGTCTGCTAAACAAAACAAGTACCCTGAGGAAAGTCCCGTGTACTCCTGAGAGGTGTGGCTGTAACACACAAAACCCTGGATTGGAGTACACCTATCTCGGGAATGGAGTCCCACCCTAAATACAGAAGGTCACACTGGGCATGCTCCTACACTTAGAGAATCACAGGACATGTTGGAACCCACATCGGAATATATGACTGTATTGTGTGTATATGTCCATGCATACAGATAGTTGTGTACATGTCAACTGTCCACACACACATACACCAGACAGGATTACTCTCAGCTATCTGTAGGTGGTCCATATGTGATATATCTGCATCTGTTGTATGAGATACACACACACACACACACACACACACACACACACACACACACACACACACACACACACACACACACACACACACACACACACACACACACACATACACACACACACACACACACACACACACACACACACACACACACACACACATATATATATATAGAGAGAGAGAGGGAGAGAGAGAGAGAGGCAACAGATAACATATGTCAAGCATACTTGGGAGTGCCTTCTGTGTGTAGTCTGCATGTCTTCCCCATGGTTGGGTAGCATTCAAAAGACATGCATGCGTAAATGGGTGTGCCTTCATTGAAGATTGGGCATTGAGCTGGCACCTCGGCATTTCATAAAAAAAAAATCTACTGCCAATCATTAGCGGACCAGAGTTCCGCTGTGGTGACCCCTTACCAGGAAAAAGCCAAAAGACAAACAAACAGACAAACAAACACACACATAGATGTGGGGAACTGAGAAGACAGACAGTGAGACAAAGAGAGACACAGGGGGATACAGACAGAGTGAGTCACACACACAAATACCCTGAATGGCATACAGTGATGTCCTGCTGTGGACAGTGGCATACCAGCTGTAAACAGTCGCATGTGCTAGCAAAAAAATGAGCACCATTGTGTAATAGTACTGAGGTTGAGTTTATAATATCACATCACCTGCCTGTGTGTGTGTGTGTGTGTGTGTGTGTGTGTGTGTGTGTGTGTGTGTGTGTGTGTGTGTGTGAGTGTCTCCATAGTTCCAAGTATTAGGAGACTCTTCTCACTCAGTACACTTCATATTGCCCTATTTCAAAAGATCTGCTGCTTTCATTCACCTTAAAAGTACCATTGGACACCAATCTCCCCTGTAGGCTCTGTAGTGTATATGATAACTGCATAATACTATAGTAGAAATAACAAGATAGGTAGGAGTTCTATTCTCATTACTGGCAAATCTGTATGTATGTGACAGTTGTGTGTGTGAGAGTGAAGGGGTGTTTTATTGTTTGTAGGTGAAACAGTTTTAGGCCATTCCCATCCACAACACTTCGCAGTGCCCCACTTTATTAGTCCTGTTGATGTCATTCCCTTTATTGGCACCTTTGGCCAGTTGTCAGCCTAATCACCTCTGTAGCGTGTGTGACAAATGCATAGTACTATAGTACAAATCACTAGGTAGACAGGGGTTCGAATCTCAGAGCTATCAAATGAGTGTGTGTGTATGTTTGTAAGAAGAAATATTTTGATAAGTCTCCCACTCACTGCCCTACTTTGTCACTCCTGCTGATGTCATTCCCCTTATCAGTAGCTTTGGCCAGGTGTCAGCCCAGTAAGTTCTGTAGCGAGTGTGATAACTGCGTAACACAATAGTACAAATCACTAGCTAGACAGGCTCTAATCTATGATCTGTAAAATGAGTGTGTGTGTATGTTTGTAAGAAGAAGTATTTTGATAAGTCTCCCACCCACTGCTCTACTTTATCGGTCCTGCTGATGTCATTCCCCTTATCAGCACCTTTGGCCAGTTGTCAGCCCAGTAAGCTCTGTAGTGCACATGATAAATGTGTAACACTATAGCACAAATAATTAGATAGGCAGAGGTTCAACTCTCAGATCTGGTAAATGTGTATGTGGGTGTCTAAGTATGTGTGTTTGCAGGAAGAGTTATTTTGATAAGTTTCTCACCCACTGGCATACTTTATCAGTCATGCTGATGTCATTCCCCTTATCAGCACCTTTGGCCAGTTGTCAGCCTAGTATGTTTTGTAGTGTATGCAATAACTGTATAACACTAACACTATAGTACAAATAACTAGATAGGCAGTGGTTCTACTCTTAGATCTAGCAAATGTGTGTGTGGGTGTCTAAGTGTCTATGAAAGTATGTATGTTTGTAGGAAAAAGTATTTTGATAAGTTTCCCACCCACTGGCATAGTTTATTGGTCCTGCTGATGTCATTCTCCTTATCAGCAGGCTAAATGGCCCTAGAGCAATTAAAAGCCTAGCCCATAAAAGTGCCTTGCCATTGTATAACCCGATATTAGTTCCCAGTGCCCCCATCAAGTACAGCCACTGGAATGATCCCTGGGGTGAACTTTTTATTACCCATCCACTCATCAAGATCTCTGTGGAACAGGATCATTTAGGTGCTTTGCTTGACATGTATGGGAAGTCTATTCCAGACCATGTGTAGTCTCTGGGTGAGGAACCTGTCCCTACAGCATGTTGTGTTGATTGTAGCAATGAGGTCATGGTCCCTGCAGTGTGTGGTGCAGAGAGATTGGGATTTATTTAGATGTAGCATTTGTAAAAGAGCTGGGTCAGACATGGCTTTGCAAGGTAAGCAGAGATTGCCTCTATGTAGGTGATATGAGACAGAGAATAGCTGGAGACTTTTGAGTCTGTTTGTGTAGGACATGTGTTTAATACCTAGGAGTCTCCTTGTGAGGTACTTCTGTGGCCTCTCCTGTTGTTGCAGGTGTCTAGTGAGGAACATGCCAAATGGGCTATTATACTTGACGATTGGTGTAATGAGGGAAGTGTACACAGAGATGATGACCTCTTTTTTCCTGGATGCAAAACCCTTGGTAATGAGATGTGCCACATAGAAGGATTTCCTGACCACAGTGGCAATGTGGTGGTTAAAGGAGAGGTTGCTGTCAACCTGTGTCTCCAGATCTCTTATAATGCCTACAGTGTTCAGTGGGTTCCCATCAATGTGGTACTTAGTGGGAACTGAGATTTTACCAAAGGGGCTGATGATGCACTTTGTGGTGTTAAGCTTCAGGTCATGGTTTCCACATCAGTTAGTGGTCTCAGTGAGGACTTTCTGTAGGATGTCTGCATCACTTTTGGAGTTAATGATGACTCCCAGCTTGCAGGTGTCTGTGAACATGGTCAGCCAGAGTTCCTTTGTGTTGGCCTGGACTCCTGAGAAGTAGATGCTGAACAGGAGAGTACCCAGGACTGATCGCTGTGGGACTCCACTCATGACTGGATGGCAGTCTGACTTGGAGCTCGCTACTTTCACACAGTGTGTTCTATCTGTGAGCCAATTTGCTACCCCACCCTAGTGATATAGGAGTTGACGCCTAGTTTGGTGGGTTCATTCATAACTCCTGACTGAGGAATGGTATCAAGAGCCTTGGCCAGATTGATGTAGGCTGTATGCAGTGCCTTACTGTCATACACAGCCCTGGTGACTGACTCAAAGAAGTTAACCAGGTTGAGCAGGCATGATCTCCCTTTTACAAAGCCAAACTGTGTGGGGTCCCGAGTTAGGAGATTACCTATATGTTTGTTGACCAGATCTCTGATGATGTGCTCATATCTGTACATTTCAGACTCATCAGGCTACTGGACTGATAATTCCCAGGGTCTGTAGTTGCCACACCTTTATGGAGAGGGATGACTGTAGCAGTGTACCATATGGGAGGGACAAAGCCTGAGGTTAGGCTGTGACTGAACAAGGCACACAGATGTGGTGCCAGGTATCTTTGTAGTTCATGTAGAGCACAGCCATGAATAATTTGAGGTCCTATGAAAGCTGTATTTTTGCCCATGGACAATGCAGGTGTAACCTGGGCAGCAGTAATCCTGGGTGTCTGGCATTCTTCTGGCATTGTGATGTTCCCTTTGGGGGGAGAGAGGGGTAAAGCTGGCACTGAATGTGTTGGCAAGAATGTTGGCAATATCCGTTGGCTCAGTATAGGAGGTAGCATTGTGCAGTAACTCAGAGCACTTCTGGCTACGGGCGTGGAGGTTCTTGATATAACTGTCAAAGGATTTGTGATTGTTGTCAGTGTCTGCTGCAATTCTGCTGTCATAGGTGGCTTTAGATGATTTCACGAGGGATCTCAAGTTGTTGTTGAGGCTAATAAGGGAGTTTTACCACTCTTGGGACTCCACCTTTTTCTGCAACAGTTTCTTTCTTCTGTTATACAGGGTATTAATGGCAGGGGACCACCAGATTGGCTTCCAGTGTTTGGAGGAGAGTGTCATGGTTCTGTTGGGTGTGGCTAGTTACATGCATTGATGTACATGTTTGTATAGTGCATTTGTGTATGATTTGGCAGTCTTGAAGGTAGTTTCCATTGGCATGGGTGCTGTGAAGTTAGCCACCTCTCTTCTTATGAGTCCAAAGTCAGCTTTGGAGAAGTTCTTCATGGTGGTTACCTTTGCAGTGGAGTGGATGAAATGTGGATTTCCATGGTGATTGCTCTGTGTTGGATTTGACCAGGTAGCAATTGACTAGTGTTGTCAAGCAACGGTCTCATATGTTAGTAATCAACAGAGGTCAAGGATGTTGCTTCCGCAACTGGGTGTCAGAATGAGCTGGTGCAGTGCATTGGAACTGTTGAATTCCAGGAAGCGTTGGGCCAGTGTATTGGTGCTTCATTATCTTATTCAGTTGATGGAGGGGTAGTTGAGCTCTCCTAGTATGAGAATGTTGGGTTGGACCTTGATAGATTCCAGGGTGTTGAGAAATGTAGATTGAGAGTCTAGGGACATGGATGTGGACCTATAGCAGGCTATGACCTGGATTTCACTATTACCAAATGTCAGATGCATTATGCTGGGATACTAGTCTGGATGTGTGCATATCTGTTACTAATATGGCGACACCACCACCGTGTTTGTAGCTGTGGTCCATGTTTTGGGGCTGACAGGTGTAGAATGAGTTATAGGTTGGTAGAGCAGGGGTGTTGTCTGCTGCTGTAAACCAGGTCTCCATTACAGCACAAATGTCAATGTTCTCCATTTTGAGGAGTGCTTCGAGTGGCTGCATCTCGAGATGTAGAAGTCTAGTGTTGAGCAGCATGATCCTCAGACTGCGTATATGTATAGCTGTTATGGCGGTAATTTGATTTGGAACACCACCTAAAAAGGCACTATAGGAATGGCAAGACACATAAGCAGTACCTGGAAACCCAGGGGTGACAAATTCAGGCCACCTTTGGCAAGCAATCTCAGTCTATCAGTCATGTCATCCTTAGCAATCAGATACTGGATCCCATGAGAGTGATAGAAATTGTTGAAGTCAGTCATTTGTTGTTTGTACTGCGGTATCATTCTGGGTGACAGTAGTATACTGCTCAGGGCTACTGTCATACCTGCCTGGCCCACATAATCTGAGAGCTCCACCATGCCTCTTTTCATATAGTCCATGGAGGTGCATCTCAGGTCATTCACACACACATGGACAATGACAGAGTGATACTTGTAGTTGTTGTGGAGTGACCTGACTGGGTGTGTTATGTGTTGGATTCTCACACCTGAGAGACAGCTGACTGTTACCTCCTCCATGTTCAACCTAGTGAGTGGGACATCTGTGTGCCTCACTACTGAATCATCTATGATTACTGTATCAGTCAAGGTTGTTAGCCTTTGGGGCTTAGTTTGAGGGACACACTGTGCAGGTGAGATATGTGTCCTGTGGTTTGTGCTGTGTTGTGGTGGTCAAGTGGGTGTCTGTCTTGGTGGTCTCTGCTGTTTGGGTAAATGTCTACTGAGTGTCTCTGTGAAGGTGTGTGTGTGTGTGTGTGTGTGTGTGTGTGTGTGTGTGTGTGTGTGTGTGTGTGTGTGTGTGTGTGTGGTTATTGTTTGTTTGTCAGAGCTGTGATACTGGGTCTTCTGGAGGGGTATGTGTTCCATGTGGTGTGTTGCAGGTGTTCACCCTTCTCCTCTTGACCAGTTAGTCCAGTCTTTGCGGGAAAGTGCATATCTTCCAATTCGGTGATATATGGGTATCTCTCACAAGTCTGAGTGTTATGAGTTTAGAGGAGAGTTTGTCTGTGTACACGAGGCAGTTGCAACAGTGCCTCAGAATGCCATAGTGCACCAGGTTAATGGGAAAAAGCACAGAGAATGGCACTTTAATCATGCCAGGAGAGGTGGTCATAACTACTAAGTATTGGAGGTAATTCTGTGAGAAACAACTACTGCTGATGCCTCTCATGTGTGCTAGAATAATTGAAAAAAACCTGTTGAAGTGCAAAGCTATTAGGCTATTTGAAGTGCAGGAGAGAAAGAACTTGCAACATCTAAGGGAAAAACTGAATGCAGACTTTCTGGCACCTGTAACAGTTTACCTCAGCTGTGCAGTTATCAGCAACTTTGGCCAATTGTCAGCCCAGTTAGCAAATGTGATAACTGCGTAACACTATTGTAAAAATAACTAAATAGGCAGGGGTTCTAATCGCAATACTGGCAACTGTGTGTGTGTCTTTGGGTGAAGATCATTTCCTGTTTGGTTGGTGCCATTTTGATTTGTGTACCATCCATGCCTGTTTACCACCTCCCAGTGGCATTACTTTATATAGCATGGTAACGGCATCTGCCTCATATGCAACATGTTAAACCATTGTGCACGCCATGCCAGTCCTCTGTACAGATGTCTATGGAATATTCAAACATTTGCAACCTATATGTGGTCTGTGTCCGTTAGCAATGCCCATGTATGTGATATTGTTGCCACATTGGCCACAGTGAGTGTAGTGACACACATTCCAGCATCAGGCATCATACCTGACTGAAACATCATGCTGATACAATGTCTGCTACACTATCACTTGTCCAGGCTTGTAGGAGCAATACATGACTCAACATCCTATTTCTGGTGGGTTATCTCACCATCCATAAAGGCATTCAGAACATTATGTGCTGTAAGAGGTCGTGTTTTATGTCCCATGCATATAATCTATGTGGGGCATGTCATGTATGTGTAGTAGTACAGTACATCAAGGTGGAAATGTAGGTTTACTAATTTGTCTATTGTCGACTGTGTTTATGTTACTGTGTGCAAATCCCCTTTTTCATTCCTTACTGTGTGTATGCAAAGGATATACTGTTTTGTCTCCCTGTTCCATCCGGTGAACTCAGGAATACATACCACAAACCTGTCATACACAGTATCATGCATGCCTTCATCAACTGCATCAGGATTGAGTGTATGGGAAAGAAATGGCAGGGCCAACAGGTGTTGACAGGTGAATCTGTTGCAGTTGATGTAATGGCCATGCTTGTGAGGGACCTGCTGAAGTACTGCAGTGACCTGTTCTGTATGTATGAGCCTGTGGTACTACGCAACACTGAGCTGACATGTCTGGAGGCAACCTGTCTGTGACAAGAGGTATGTATGCAAGGTCACACTGTCTGACAACAATGTCCCTCATACACTGTTGCATGCATGCACACCTGGTACATGTACATATAAAGCTGTACCTTGCCTATGACATGGTCGGTGTATTCCCACTCTGCCATACTCTCTCTTGGGAATGTTGGCAGGGCCACAGCCTGCAAACACACAGACACCCGGAACACAAACAGAATACAGCATGTCAGACTACATTCAGTCAGTGGTACTAACAGCAATAATGCATCCTGGCTAATAAGGTGCATACAACAGTATGTGTAACCATAACAAATGCAAGCAGACAGCACCTTACATAGTAGTATATAGCTACACTGTACTATATTCACCCTATGCATCAGACTCATATTAGCATGTCCCTGCATCGATGGTATGGATGACAGGGATGTATCATAAGCACAGGGTGTGGTGTGGGTTTACCAGAGGCCTAGGCTGGGCCATACAGTTGACATCATGTGTATGTATTTGGAGGGGTATCCAATAGATGGGCTGTGCAGAGGTGCTGTATGTGTCTGGAGGTGACTTGCCTGTCATACAGATGTGTGTGTGTGTGTGTGTGTGTGTGTGTGTGTGTGTGTGTGTGTGTGTGTGTGTGTGTGTGTGTGTATGTATGCACACAGTCGCACCATGTGGCTGCCCTACACAGGGGTATGTTGGACAGCTGTGGCCCATACATGGAAGGGTGTCCAGTTTACTGTCTCCTGCCATGGACATGGGAACTGGTCTTGCCAGAGGTATCACTGGCACCACCAGGCCCAAGGCCATATGCAGTACTGCTTCCTGATGATGACTGCTGTCTGCTGGATCTGTGCCCCTGAGAGGACCAGACAGAACCATGTGCCCATGGCCTGCTCCAGTGTGATGTGGACAGCAATCCCCCTTCAGTAGTGCTGGTGTCACTGCCACTATGGGAGTGTGAAGGTGCATGGTCCCGTAGACCCTCAGCTGTTGTTGGTAATGACCTACGTCCATGTGGTCAATGCCCATCTCCCACCACACACTGTAGCACAGACATGCCACGGTCGAGGATTGCCAAGGTCTCACCCCACCATCTATTCATGACCTCAGTATTTTGATGTGTGGCCTCAACAAGGTCATGTATGTCACCACGTAAATCAGGAAGAGTTGCATCCACCACCCTGAGTATTTGTCTGGTGTGGCATTCACTACATGCCTGTGCATCCATGACAGCCCAAAACATGCATCTGGTGATTCCTGCTGTGGCACTTGTGACAGCAGATTGACAAGCAGTGGTCCTCCTGTGACCACCCTGTCCATCTGCCTGTGTGAGACCTCACCTGTATTCTGGCTATAGCCAGTGTCTACACTCATATTTGCCATAGTCACCACATTAGCCTGTTCAATGCCATCACCTGCCAACTGCCCATCATCTGTGGTGACTGGTGATGGCGTATGTGTGAGCATTGTCACTGTATGCAGGGATGGTGTGGCAAGAGTGGGATGCCAACCAATGGCACAGATTCAATCCTTGAAAACCCCACCCATACCTCACTATTCCTATCATCATTGCCAGAGTCTGCAGAGATAATGACATCAGTTTCCAAGCGGGAGGGATCCCAAACCCCATTGCCACCTGTGAGGGGAAGACAACATATGTACATTAATGCCTGCACTTTGAGATTGGCTAGTACACACACACACACACACACACACACACACACACACACACACACACACACACACACACACACACACACACACACACACTTACTTATAGGAGAGGCAGCACAAATCTGTTGCACAGACCAAACATTACCCAAATGGTGACATGCATGACACATGACCCTCAACATCATGCATTGCAGCCAGTTTTGCTACATGTAACTAACAATATAGAGCTCTGGGATATGTAATTAGTGTTAGTAGGTGATGGCCCTTCCCCAGCACAGACTACACCCATGTACACATCATTGTTGTTCACCTGTATAGCACAATGGCAAGTACTACAGAACATACCTCACAACTGTACAGATCCTCACAGGATGTGTAGATGTCTGACTCATATGTTTTCTCTGTTTCTCATAACTACTGTGTTTCTATGATACATAACTAGGATGATCTGAGGAGTGACATCACTGATTAATGACATACCTTTGAGTGTCAGACCTCCAAACCAGCAGTAAATGTATGGTCACACAATTCGTGTAACACCATCAACCTTCTAAGCTTACAGTGGATCTGATAAGTGTACACAACTCTGTTAACATGCCATGTTCTTGTCATATATGAGATGACACAGCAATAATATATTCAAATATGTTACCCACCTTTCATGTGACATATGATCTGTGCAATCCAATCTATAAACAAACAAATGTGTTACTTGTAAAATATAATGACTGCAATATGTACAGTATGGTGGTTGCATAGGTGTGTATATCCTTAAAATGATGCTTTGTTGAAGTACCTTGTAAGTAATTTACAGCATTCACTCTTCTTGTGAATTGTCTATCAGCATGGCACATCTTGACTTGGCATTATTTGGCCACTCTTCCATGCAAAGGTCACCCAAATCTGTCAGATTGCAAGGGCAGCTCATGTGTACAGCCCTCATCAGGTCACACTGGGGTTTGTCTATCAGGTGTAGGTCCAGGCTCTGGCTGGGCTTATCCATAACCATGAGTGTGTTCAGGTAGAGCCTTTCTTAGGTAGCTTTTTATGTATGCTTCAGGTCTTTGTCATGTTGAAGGCTGACACCCCTTCCCATCCTCAGCGTTCTTGCAGATGTCTGATGGATTTGGGCCAGACATGGGTTTTATTTGGAACTGTTCAGCATTCCCACCACCATGACTAAAGGCTGAGTAATGGCTTTGGAACAGCATCCCCACAGCAGGCCACTGCCACCAGTGTGATTCACTATGGGGATGTTGGTGTTTAGGTTAAGAGGGCTATTACTTGTCACCACACATAACTTTTGGTATTGTGGCTGTGAGGTCAATTCACAGTCTCGTTATGCCATAACACATTTTCAGACATGCCTTTGGGAGACTTGATGTTCTGTATTGCATATTGTATCCACCCCTGGATGTTTTTTGGTGTGGGGAAATGCTTCCATCTTCTGACCATACCTCACAGGCCAGACGGGGTATATATCAGTTGAGCGAAACCCCCCTTACGCGAATACCTAAACATTGACCCCATACCTCGAACCAAGAAAATCCCAAATGCACTAAACCGGGAAAAATAAAATATAGAACTATCATAGTCGGCCAACCTCCCCACCTGCTACTTAGTACCTACCCAAACAAAATAAATAAACCACATACATGCACTAACTAAACCCTACAGACATACACCCAAACAAAATAAATAATCCACATACATACATTTAACAAAACCCTACTTCCAGCACTACACTAAACCCCACATACACAACTATATATGCACTATCCTTAATCCCTCCCTAACCCTAAGGTCCGTAACTACCACATACTTCCCCTACAGACATACACCCAAGCAAAATAAATAACACATATGCATACACTTAAAAAAAACCTACATCTAACACTACACTAAATCTTACATACATTACCTATCTAAACTCTTACCTTAACCCAAATCCTAACCCTAAAGTCCTATCTATCACACTTACCTTACGGAGCTATACCACAGACGGGCCAACCAAAACAAATCGACATTTCAGAATTTGTGGTTTTGGACGTTCAAGGTTTATGTACTTCACGCAATACGGTTTGATGTGTTTGTATTCACGTAATAGGGTTTTTGCTCAACTGATATAGACCCGGCCAGATGTATGCAGAATACAGGAGAGTGTTTTCATATGTAGTACTTAACACTAGTACTTGCAAGAGATTCCTGCAACTCCCTTAGTGTTACTGTATGTCTCCTGGCAGCCTCCCTGACCAGGTTCTGACATATCTTGTCATCAATTTTAGAGGGACATCAGGTTCTTTTCAACAGCACTGCTGTCCCATATTCAATCCACCTTTTGACAACTTTCTCCACTGTGTTCCATGGTGTATGCAGTGCTGTGGTAATGTTGTTGTAACCTACTCTTGACTGATACCTTTCAAATATGAGATCTCTTTGCTGCTTTGTAAGCTGTCTGCAAGTCATGGCTGTTGCAGGTAACTGAGCAAATGTCATGAATATCCTACTTGGACAGCAGACTGTTATTTGGTGTTACTCAGAGTGCCTTTATTTAATGGCACATGTGTACCCAAGCAGACTGAATGAATGTTGTCAGTAAATCACAAGCTGCTGCAATAAAATATTATTTGAAGGGTGTGCACACATATGAATCCAGCTTATTGTAAGGTTTGTATACTCCATATTTGGTGCCCAACAAATTGATTGGTTTTACAAGTGAATTGTTCATGTCATAGGTCACATTACAGGTTGAAAAAGGTGTGGACTGACATATTGTTGTCTCAGTTTGTATATATATCACAAACACCTGGCATCTTAACATGGATGTGTACACTGTTTATAACCACTGTATGAGAGTAATGTTTCACACATGTCCCTACCTTAGGCCGTTTGTCCCCCCATTTTGTTGGTCTCCATCCAGAAGTCTTGAATTGACAGGTTGTGAGATATGCTACAGGGATGTTACATTCTCTTCAAATAGACCCCTGTGGTGACCACTGGGATGCAATGCAGTTAACACCACCACAAGTGAACATTCATATAAAGCAATATGGCTGAGTGACAGTTTTGTGCATGGTAGATTGCATGGCCTTTACATGCCTGGGGTATTGGCAAACCAGAACAGAACAATTCCATACTCACCAGCTTCAGGCTGCCATCCCACATGCAGACTGGATAGACCTAGGTAGTTGTGGGAGATAAGTATTGTCAGCAGACTCACATGTGACATTGGTACAGGATGGATGCATTATGTCTGCACATTTACAGTACAACCACCAATACTACACAATATGCTGTCCTTCACTATAGATGTGCACTTCTGTGCATTAGAAAACCCTATCTACAACTGCAATCTGACCTGACAAATGCATGTAGATACTCTACAAATACAAGTATGTCTGCAACAATAGTCTAAATAATGTCCACTGGGGCCTTACCTGCACACTCCTCATCCATTGTCTGGGTGCCACTCAACTCCAGCATGTGGGGGGGTCTGTACCCTGATGTTGTACTGGGATGGGTGCTCCAAGTTTGCTGAAGAGCTCCTCGATGGGTGTCAGTGGGGAATGCATGGCTGGGCCCCCTCCTGTAGCTGTGCGGTCCCTGGCCACTGCAGCAGCTCTTTGACAGGCATGGCGTAATGAGGTCATTTGCACGATGCCGGACCTGCTTGTATGTACGTGTGTGCAGGTTGACATCATTTACCCTGTGGACAAGGTCAGCTCACAGGCCAGTCCTCTCCAGCAGATGTTGCTGGCTCTGGCCAAACATTATGGCATGGTTCTGTAGTATGATTTATATGATTCTATTTGTCTCAGCCGCTAAGAATGTAGACCTTTGCTGATGCAACATTGCACCTGGAAGACATAAAAAGGGAAACACATCACAGGACCTCATACATTTGGCAACAGTATGTACAGAACTTGCACAGCTACATTGAATACCAGTAGCCACCACTCACAACCACAGCATACCCTGTAATCTATCAGCACTGTATCTGCTAGCATTACACAGCATATTCCCCCCAGTGAGGGCTAGTTAATTTTATAATCCTCTACTCCTCATTCATGTCTGTGTAAAGGGATGACATTGGTGGCCATCTTCAATGTGGATGGGGTGTGGATGGTGCCAAGGCTTGGTATAACTGCAGTGTGTAATGAAGCTGGGAGCACATGCCTGAGTTCATGTAGGATGTGGACAGGGATCTTATCAGGTCCCATGGATACTTACGTTTGTTGCCTTTCAGTAGGCAATATGTACCTGCTCATTGGTGATGAGGGGAGGGATGTGGGTGCTGTGCATATCCACCTATAGTGACTCTGAGCCAGGGAGTGATGTTTGCCCTAAACCTATCTGCAGCAGGTTGGCTATAGCTATGTTGTGTGTGTATGTGGTCTGATTGACCACCATTACAGGGTGGGTTGGTTCGTTGCATCTGAGATTTCAGACATATGCAAAAATGGCCATGTGACTGGCCTTGGTGGATGTGTCCAATTTGTACTTATAGTTAGCTTTACAGTACTCCACCTGTGACCTTATATGCTTGATCAGACAAAGGCTGACTTGATGCCAAGTTTGTGCCAGTTCCTAATTTTCCCAGTGCAGTTAATTTAGGGACAAAGTCTTTGGTTTATGTATTGCTGCTGTCCAGCAAAGGGGATTACTCTATTTTGGTGGAGGCAAGTTTTACAAGTAAGGTATTTCTGAGTCCATACAGCTATGTTGGTGTTCATATAGCTGTTTGTAGTAGGCATGGACACACAGTCAGAACACAGTTGGACATCTCTCCAATTTCAAACAGATAATCATACTTATTGTAGTACTCATGGCTGTGTCAAGGCAATGCAACAATCAGTAGCTGTAGAAATGTCACTCTATTGGATGCACAGTAACTAAGATTACACATGTGTACAACATGTACAGCTTATTTAACTGACATTTTGCACCCCATGCCTGTTGTTATGAGGTGGCCAGATCCATTTACTCATACTGACATATGCACAGGTAATACCTGATATACATTTCTGTTCTCTGTCAGTATGGCACACTATATTCACACTCTTGCTGCCCAGGCATCCATCTCAACCCATTAGAGCAGGATATCTGTAGGACACCAGACATGCATGAGGGGCAATGGGACAAAATTAGTGACACTGTCTTAATATTGCTGTAACACACTTGAGTCATTTATTAGCACAGTAGCCTTTGCATTGACAGACATACCCTGAAGGATGTCCAACACTCATATGGCAGGAAGAGAGGAGAAAGGGTAAGAGTGTGGTAGTGAGGGTGAGAACTTTTAATGTTGGCAGTATGACTGGTATAGGGACAGAGCTAGCTGATATGATGGCCAGAGGAAGGTGGATACATTGTGTGCAAGAGACTAGATGGTAGGGGAGTATGGCTAGGTGTATCAGAGGCAGGTCACAATTGTGCTATTAGGGTGTGAATGGGAGGGGAAAGGGGGTAGGGATTATCCTGATGGAACAGTATGCCAAGGGTGGTTTTAGAGGATGATGTGAGTGTCTGATAGAGTGATGTTTATGAATCTGGAAATAGATGGTGTAATGATGAATGTTGTTAGTGCATATGCTACACAAGTTGTTTGTGCAATGGATGAAAAAGAGAAATGTGAAGTCAGTTAGATGACGTGGTGGTGACTGTACCCAAGGGTGTGAGAGTGGTGTCTGCAGCAGATTTCAATGGCCATGTTGGTGAAGAGAACAGAGGGGATGAGGAAGGGATGGGTATGTATGGTGTTAAGCAAAGGAATGCAGATGGTGCGATGGTAGTGGATTTTGCAAAAAGGATGGACATGGTTGTGGTGAATACATACTATAACAAGAGGAGGAACATAGGGTGAAATACAAGAGTGGAGGGAGATCCACACAGGTGGAATATATCCAATGTAGAAGGGTCAGTTTGAAGGAGATTGAAGACTGTAAAGTGATGACGGGACAGTGTAGGTAGGCAGCAGAGACTGTTGGTCTGTAAGGTGACAATAATGATCAAGAAGAGGAAGAGTGTGAGGGCAGCACCAAGGATCAAGTGGTGGGAACTGGAAAAGGGTGATTGTGAGGTGGAGTTCAAGGAAGAGTTAAGACAGGCACTGGGTGGCAGTGACAATTTACCAAATATCTGGGTAAGTACAGCAGAGCAAGTAAGGGAGATGACTAGAAAGATGCTTGGTGTGACATGTGGATGGAGAAAGGAGTACAAGGACACCTGCTGGTGGACTGAGGAAGTACAGGACAGTATACAGAGAAAAAGGTTGGGGATGAGTGGGATTGTCAGAGAGATGAAGAAAGTAGAGAGGAGTATAACAAGATGAGGTGCATGGCAAAGAGAGAGGTGGCAAAAGCTAAGAATGAGGCATATGACGACTTGTATGACAGGTTGACACTAAGGAGGGATGAAAGGACTTGTACTAGCTGGCTAAATAGAGGGACTGAGCTAGGAAAGATGTGCAGCATATAAGGGAGATAAAGTATAAGGAGGGAAACATACTCCCAAGCAAGGAGAGTGCGTTGAGCAGATGGACAGAGTACTTTGAGAGGCTGATGAATGAAGAAAATGAGAGAGAGAGAGAGAGAGATGGTTGGATGATGTGGGTATGATGAATCAGGATGTGCAATGGCTTACCAATGAGGAAGTAAGGATAACTATGAAGAGGATGAATACTGGACAGCCTGTTGGTCCAAATGACATACATGTGGTAGCATGGAGGTGTTTAGGGGAAATGGCAGTGGTGCCTTTCACCAGGTAGTTTAATGATATCTTGGAAAGTGAGAGGTTGCATGTGAAGTGGAGAGAAAGTGTTTGTGTACTATTTTAAGAATAAGGTTGATGTGCAGAGCTGTAGTAACAACAGAGGGATACATTAATCAGTCACAGCAGAAGGTCACGGGAAAGAGTAGTGGAAGCTAGGTCAAGCAGGGTGGTGATGAGTAGTGGTCAGCAGTATGTTGTCATGCCAGGTAAGAGCACTACAGATGCAATGTTTGCTCTGAGAGTGTTGATGGAGTAGTACAGAGAAGGTCAGCAGTTGCGTTGTGTCTTTCTGGATGTAGAGAAAGCATATAACAGGGTGCGTAGAGGGAAGTTGTGGTATTGTATGAGGAAGTCATGAGTGGCAGAGATATATGTAAGACTGTTACAGGATATGCACAAAGGTGGTGTGACAGCGGTGAGGTCTGTGGCAGGAGTGACAGATGCATTTAAGGTGGAGGTGAGATGACATCAGGGATCAGCCGTGATCCCTTTCTTATTTGCAATGGCGATGGACAGGTTGACAGACAAGATCATACAGGAGTCCCCGTTGACTATAATGTTTGCAGATGACATTGTGATCTGTACTGAAAGGTGGGTACAGATTTAGGAGACCCTGTAGAGGTGGCGGTATGCTCTAGAGAGGAGAGGAGTGAAGGTCAGCAGGACTAAGACAGAATATCTGTGTGTGAATGAGAGGGAGGGTAGTGGAATGCTGAGGATGCATGGAGTAGAGATGGCAATGGTGGATGAGTATAAATGATTGGAATCAACATTTCAGAGTAATGATGACTGTGGAGGACAGGTGGAGAAAAGAGTAAAGGCAAGATGGAGAGGATGGAGATGAGTGTCAGTACTGATTTGTGACAGACGAGCACCAGTAAAAGTGAAAGGGAAGGTCTGCAACAGGGTAGTGAGACCAGTTATGTTATATGGGTTGGAGACAGAGTCATTGAAGAAAAGGCAGGAGTCAGAGCTGGACATGGCAGAGTTACAGATGTTAGGATTTGCACTAGCTGTGATGATGGTGGATGGGATTAGCAATGTGTATATGACAGGGTCAGCCCATGTTGGACAGTTCTGAGACAAAGCCAGAGAGGCAAGATTTTATCATTTGGACATGTGCTGCAGAGGGATGGTGAGTATATTGGGAAAAGGATGGTAAGGATGAAGCTGCCACATAAGAAGAAAAGAGGAAGGCCTCAGATAAGGTTCCTGGATGTGGTGAGAGAGGACATGCAGGTGGTTGTTGTGACAGAGCAGGATGTAGAGGACAGGCAGAAATGGCAACAGATGATCCACTGTGGTGACCCCTAATGGGAACATCCAGAAGAAAAAGAAGGAGATGTTGTAATGTCAGTCTTCACAGATTTGCCAATGATTTGCCAGACATAATAACACTATATGAGTAAATAACTATAAATATTAGGTGCACATATGGTCAGTGTGCATAACACTGGACAGTTTAATGGTATGAGCTCAGTATATCACATGCAGTTCAACACACACATGTGCAACAGTACTTTACTATGCAAATACCATGTATAGGTCTCTCACATTTCTGAGACAACCAAGTACATCATAGTTGTATTCACAAGTAAGATATGGATATGTATGACATCCCAGTAGCTGGCCTAGCATTGCCACAGTCAGTAGTGTTCAACACACACAGCAATAGTAGTCATATGTGAGCCACACTTTCCTGCAGTGACTCAGGGGCCTGACTTATGATCTATGTCACTGCAGACAGACCCAGATGCTATCTCCATAGGTTCTGATCAGCAATATATCCTTACAGCAAGTCTTGTTGAGACATATATGTTACAGTTTCTATTTCCCATTCTTACATACCCCCTACTGCAGTCCATTACATGCTTACTTGTTTAACATACCTGTTTGTTTTATTCAAGTGTAGGTGGTTATGTCCTGCTTCATTTTTCTTTTTCTTTTTGCGGTTTCTCTCTCTCTCTTTCTCTCAAGGATGTAGGGTATACATCTGTTTTGCATAGGCAGCAGCTTGCCTTTTGTAGGTAATGCTCATGAGCAGCTGATGGCCTGTGCACCAATTGGTGGCCCGCCACTTGATAATTGCATGCATGACAGCTGTGTTGTTATCCATATAGCCAATGGAATGACAACATACTCCTGTCATTGATTTTTCTATCTGCCTGTGCATGCTGCTCCTGTTTCTGGTGGTCTATTGGCTGTATATGTTTGTAGGGGCAGACTGAGACATGTCCCATACCACAGTCAGGCATCATACTACACTGTGAATTGGGTCAGTATATGTAGGGGAAGTGTGTGAGTGGCAAACATGTTGAGATGTTTTTGTTCACACAGTCCTATACTGTACTGTTCCTTTGGCTTACTGGTATGTCACTGTGACTGTGGTTGCATTGCTTGTGGGTATGCACTTTCATACTGGTGTCTGTTTTTCAGTGCTTTAACATCCCTGTAGTGCCTGATATATTTGCCTATACATGTGTAAATCCCCCTAGCAGATTTGGGTTAGTGTTGTGTCAGTCTGACTGTAGTCTGGACAGTGCTGGTGACATGCTTAGCAGCTGAGTGTAGTTTCCCTAACGTGATGTTATGTCCATATATTTGTAGGACATAGTGTTGCCTGGCCCCCATAAGTGTTGTGTATTTCTGACACATCAGTGGGCTGATGTGAGGATTTCAATCACTAACTAGTGGGAAGTAATTGAGTGCTGGACTTGTGCTATTTCAGTCAATATATGTTAGGACAGACATGAGGGTGTTAGTGCAGCAACTGTGTCAGCTTATCTACTCCAGTATTTCAGATATGTCCCTATTTCCATGGCTTTCTCCCCCCACTTTGTCAGGCATGGCCCAGGTTTGTTGCATTAAGGGGTTCTGAGCCTACCTCAGGACTGTCTGGATTGTTGCACTATGTCCAGGTTTATTGCTCATATTTCTGGTCTGTTCTACAGATGCATTATTTTCATATCCCTGGTAAATCACTGTGATGATCTGAGGATTTCTGACAGTAAATGATGACATACATTTCAGTTTCAGAACTCACATCCTTCAGAACATGTATGCTGAAACAAACCCTGCCACTCTTGCAGAATTCTACATCTATAAGAGCAATATTTGAAGTATGTCTCTAGTTTTGTCCCATTGTCCCCCTATTTGGACAGCCTTGGGCCAGATTTTTTGCAGTAAGGGTTTGGTAGGTATGGTTCTGAGGTATGACTCCACTACTAGTTATGAGTATATATATATATATATATATATATATATATATATATATATATATATATATATATATATTTTCTTTATATATATATATATATATATATATATATATATATATATATATACACACATACATATATATGGGTCTAAGATTATTCACTGAAAACACATTTCACTGAATGTCAAATGACTGTGCACAAATCACTGAAAGCACAATTCACTGAAAACTCAATTAATTGAAAATACATTTCATTGAAAGTTATATATGGCCTTTTCCCCACAGTAATGCAACCGTGGAGTTAGAAAATATAGTAAGGGGTGTCGCCCCCCACATAGTTTGGCTATATATTAAGTTTAGAAAAGAGTAATTTATTGAAATTGCAAGTATCCATGTGTATAGTTCAAAATATTTAGAATAGGTGGGGTGCTATGCACCTACCCCCCCAATGTGGGGGGCAGTTTCTCCACACCCTCCCTTACTATATATTCTATGTCCAGGGTCACACTACAGTGGGGAAAAGGCCATATATAACTTTCAGTGAAATGTGTTTCAGTGAATTGTGCACAGTCGAATGTGTTTCAGTGAGATGTGCTTTCAGTGAATGGTCCTAGACCCATATACATATATATATATATATATATATATATATATATATATATATATATATATATATATATATATATATATATATATATATATATATATATATATATATTTATATATATATATATATATATATTTGTCTATATATATATATATATATATATATATATATTTATATATATATATATATATATGTATACATCTTCATGCATATATACATGTGTATATGTATAAATACAAAACCTGACTGATTCTACGGAATCTTTTCCCTACTGTTGAAAGAGCACATGTTGGAAAAAGCATTAGAATTTCCTATAGCTCAAATTGTGTAGTAGTACATTGCTTTCAGTATTGTATACAGGTCCCTGGGTTCAAGACCTGGCAGGGCTGATACTTTTTGTTGCTCTTACAGCTGCATTAATTGTTTAAAAGAAAAGAGAAAGGGGTGATAGGAAAGTGGTAGAAAAGGGGCATGCAGAGGGAGGAACAATATGAAAGATAGTTACGGATGTGCAGGACAGGTGTATGGAAGGTTTGTATCTGTCCATTTCTTACACAACAACAGCTGTGCATTTGTACAGAATTTGGAGGTGAATTTGGACAGTCAAATCCTAGAGAGAGAAGGGTGAGGACAACATAAATGTGTTGTTAAACCTGCTAAACATAGCTGAGCATTGCTAACCATTGCTCAAAGTTCATTCTCATAATATACCACACTAATGACTTCATTTAGTAAATGTATATGATTTCCATTACATGACATGGCTGTATATGCTTTCATTACAGTATCAGGGGGTATAACTATACTGTATGGGACATGTGTATACATAGGCGTTTTCACATGTTTTATGCACTCACACATCCAGTTTACACCAGCTACACTAGCCTGGGTGAGAAAAATAACTTAGCCCATAGATTAATATGAACATAGCACTTTTAACACTTCTTTCCCATGTAAATTTGGATTGCTTGTTATATTACTTGTACTGTGTATACCTGCATGCAAAGCTGGGACTGTAGCCACTACACTACCTTGGCTTCTGGATTTGAGTTTTATATTTTTATTTCTCGCCTATTGGATATTAATATTATGCTACTATATTAAATGGAGAGTATTGAGGTTTTCAGTCATGTCGTTGAGGACTGCTGTCAACTTTCTATCTGGCCTCCATGCAGATGAGATGACACCGGTGCTCAGACTGTGGTTGACTACACTGCAGAATGGGTCTGAGAGCCCAGCCTGAGTTCATGTTGGATACAGCTAGGAATGGCATCAGGCCTAGTGACTGGCCTTTGTGGATGTCTCCAGTCTCCAGTTTGCACTCAAAGAAAGCCTTAGGGTGCATTACCTGTGACCTTACTTGCTTGTGCAGAACAAGGTGACATGGCTTCCAATGAGGCACCTGTTCTTTCTTGGCCTGTCCTGTGATTATTTCTATCTATGATGGTAGTTGTGTATTGCTGCTGCCCACCACAGGTGCTCAGCCTACCTTGAGGGGGTTGATTTTTGTCCTGTCGGGTATTGCCAGGCCATAAAGCTATGTATGTGCCCACATAGTATTGTGATGTGAGCCTGGACACTGCTGCTAGTTCTAACATAAGGGATGCCCTTCATGTGGGCCTTGCCCTTTTTCCTTGCTTGTTTGGGGGACATTACGGAGGTGTGGAGGCTACAGCTTCACAGACAGTAGGTGAAAATACCTCACAGGACAGGACATGTGGAGACAGCCCAACAGCATGGGTGGCAAAGCATCAGAATTGGGTACAAATTGTATGTCATTAGTGCTGTTATACATGTGGAGCGTTGCTAGATTGACAGGGTTCGTCTGGACATGCATTTACTGGTTGACTTGACATCTGACAGTGATATGCCTCTGACATACATCTCAACTGGTATGTTGTCCACAGACTGGCCAGATGTTTGCCTGTTATGCTTGGTCTGTTACTTGAACAACATTTGTTTTGTGGGGTTGGTAGGATAATGTGAGGATTGTAGTCAGTAACTGTTGACATCCATTGGTGTTCCAGACATCATATCTTTCAGGGATATTATGTTACAACAACACATGTAACACCAGCTACTGTTTCAGTTTGTAACACCGTTATGTGTGATATGTCCTTCTTTCCATACCCCTGTCCCACAAGTACATCACACGTTGTCCAAATGTCCTGCACTATGAGGTGCAGAGGTATGGTATATCATTAATTAACAAATGCACTCCAGTTATCATGCCAATGACCTGGCAGACTCCTGGCCATGGTATGCAGTGGTGACCAGGATTATGGTTCCATACCCTGATAATTCTGTGGAAATCTATACATATGACAGTTATATATGTCTGGCCATTGTGAACAGACTACCAAGACTGTGTAACAGTGTTGTGTGTAGATGTTTATTTGGCTGGGTAGGGAAGGTAGCAGATGAGAGTGCCAAACATCCTTTACCTATCTGACACTGCATGCTGCTACAGTTGCTGGAGGTCCTTCAGGTCTCTATGCTTGTAAGGGCTGACTGTGCAATGTCCTGTAACACCTCAGGATTCCCAGTACACCATGAATTGGGCCAGTATATGTTGATGTAGTGTGTGACTGGCAGTCAGGATATGTTTATTCAGACAATTGTTCTACTCTAGAGTTAATTTTGGGTACTGGTATGTTGCTGTGACTGTGGTGCAAATGTTTTTGAGTGGACATTTTTACACCACTCTCTGCTTTTCACTAAAGTTCCATCCCTGTAATGCATGCTATATTTGAATATACATGAGTAATTGCCCAGAGGTGATGTGGAGAAGGGTCATGTTGGTCTTAATGCACTTCATAAGGTGCTGGGTGACATGTTTGGCAGCTGTCAGGGGATTTCTATTCTGTTACATCACTGTGGTCATACCTCTACACTGTCCAGAGGCCTAGACACTGTGAAGATGCATGGCTCATATGTTTGGTCTGTTCTCCAGACAGTTTTTGTCCTTGGCTAATCAGTAGGATACTCTGGGGAATGCAGTCAGTAAATGCTAACATTCACTGGTGTTACTGACTTCATATTCCTCAGAAAGGATATGTTATAACAAAGCCGGTAACACGAGCAACTGTCTACATTTATCATAGCAATATGTCCAATATATCCCTGTGTTTGGGCCTCTGTCCCCCAATTATGTCAGGCTTTGTTCAGATGTCATGCACTAAGAGGTTCAGAGGTATGTAGTAACATTATTTATTGCACTCATTCCAGCTACCATCCCAGTAATGTCATAGACCCCCAGACATGTAACAAGGAAATGGCCATAGATATGAGTCCTGTGCCTATACATTCTGTGAGAAACTGTACATTTGAGAGGTCTGTGTATGTCTTCCCATTGTTAAAAGGCTGTCAGGATTGTGTAGCAGTGTAGTGCGTACATGTTATTTTGGCTGCGTAGGGAGGGGGTACATGTGAGTGTCATAGATATGAGTCCTGTGCCTATACATTCTGTGAGAAACTGTACATTTGAGAGGTCTGTGTATGTCTTCCCATTGTTAAAAGGTTGTCAGGATTGTGTAGCAGTGTAGTGCGTACATGTTATTTGGGCTGTGTAGGGAGGGGGTACATGTGAGTGTCATGGGCCTTTTCTATCTGACTGTGCATGCTGCTCCAGTTTCTGGTTCCTTATCGCCTGTATATGTTTGTACATGCAAACTGTGACATGTCCTGTAACACCTCAAGAGTTTCACTACACTGTGACTTCGGGCAGTATATGTAGGGGTAAGGTGTGTGTGGGAAACTGGATTTTGTGGCTCACACAGTCATTATACTGTAGTGTTCATTTTGCTTACTGGTATGTCACTGTGACTGTGGTGCAATTGTTTGGGGGTATGCACTTTCACACCAGTGTCTTTTTTCCACTAGTGTTACATCCCTGTAGTGCCTGTTATATTTGCTAATGCATATTTACAGCTCCAGAGCTGGACTTGGGTAGTGTTATGTCAGTCTCGTTGTAGTTTGGACATTGCTTGGTAGCTCAGTGTAGTTTCCCTAAGTTGTATGTCCACATATTTGTAGGATGTCCAGTTGTCTGGCCAATATCTTTGTTCTGGTCCACATAACTGTTGTGTATTCCTGACACATCAGTGGGATGATGTAGGGATTGAGGTCACTAGCTGTCATGCACTAAGAGGTTCAGAGGTATGTAGTAACATTATTTATTGCATTAATTCCAGCTACCATCCCAGTAATGTCATAGACCCCCAGACATGTAACAAGGAAATGGCCATAGATATGAGTCCTGTGCCTATACATTCTGTGGGAAACTGTACATTCGAGAGGTCTGTGCATGTCTGCCCATTGTTAAAAGGCTGTCAGGATTGTGTAGCAGTGTAGTGTGTACATGTTATTTGGGTTGTGTAGGGAGGGGGTACATGTGAGTGTCATGTGCCTTTTCTATCTGACTGTGCATGCTGCTCCAGTTTCTGGTTCCTTATCGCCTGTATATGTTTGTATGTGCAGACTGTGACATGTCCCGTAACACCTCAAGATTCCCACTACACTGTGACTTGGGGCAGTATATGTAGGGGTAAGGCGTGTGTGGCAAGCTGGATTTTGTTGCTCACACTGTCATTATACTGTAGTGTTCAGTTTGCTTACTGGTATGTCAATGTGACTGTGGTGCAATTGCTTGGGGGTATGCACTTTCACACCAGTGTCTGTTTTCCACTAGTGTCACATCCCTGTAGTGCCTGTTATATTTGCTAATGCATATGTACAACCCCAAAGCTGGACTTGGGTAGTGTTATGTCAGTCTCATTGTAGTTTGGACATTGCTTGGTAGCTCAGTGTAGTTTCCCTAAGTTGTATGTCCACATATTTGTAGGATGTCCAGTTGTCTGGCCGATATCTTTGGTCTGGTCCACATAACTGTTGTGTATTCCTGACACATCAGTGGGATGATGAGGGGATTAAGGTCACTAGCTAATGAAAAGCAACTGAGTCCTGGAATTGTGATATTTCAGTCGATATATGCTAGGACATACAGTGTTACTACATCCATTTTCTCAGGTTATCTAATGACATATCTTGGATATGTCCCTATTTTCAGGCCTTTGTCCACCTACTTTGTCAGGCTTGGTCCAGATTCATTGCACTAAGGGGTTCTGAGCATACCTCTCCACTGCCAGGGTTTTCACAGAATATCCGGATGTTTGGCCCATACCTTTGTTCAGTTCCACAATTTATTTGTATTTGTCTAGTAAATCACGATGATGACCCAAAGATTTATGTCAGTAAATAACATTTCAGTTTCCATTCTCATATCCTTCAGTAAATATCTGCTGAAACACCCCCTGTTGCTGTAGAAAATGTCTTCATTTGTAATAGCAATATTTGAAATATGTCCCTATATGTGGCCCATTTCCAACCCCTTTTTACAGCCTTTGTACAGGTTGGGAGGGATGGTTTTGAGGTACAACTGCACTGCATGTTATATATATATATATATATATATATATATATATATATATATATATATATATATATATATATATATATATATTTTTTTTTTTATATATATGTGTATCTATATTATGGCTGTACTTTTTCATATATATGTATATATATATATATATATATATATATATATGTATATGTTTCATCAGATATATATATATATATATATATATATATATATGTGTGTGTGTGTGTGTGTGTGTGTGTGTGTGTGTGTGTGTGTGTGTGTATATATATCTATATATATCTATATCTATATATATATATATATATATATATATATATATATATATATATATATATATATATATATATATATATATATATATACAACACATGAATGATTCCACAAAGCTTGCTCCCTAATGTTGTATGCCTCTATTGCATGATATGTTTAATAAAGCAACATTGACACCTACAGCTTAGATGGTGTAGTGGTACATTCCTCTGACTGTAGTGTTTAGGGTCATGGGTTTGAAACTTGCCATTCTTTTCATTAATGTTAAATGACCAGAATGCATGATATGTCTGTTAAAGCATTACACATGCTTACAGCTCAGATGGTATAGTGCTGTTTTGCTGTGATTGTAGACGACAGTATCCCGGGTTCGAGACTTGGGAGAGTTGACTATTTTGTTGCTGGGCAGAACAAGGTCTGATGGATACAGAGTGATTATGGCACATTTAAGCATGTTATGCTTATAATTTTATATTATAAAATAATATTTATATACACATTATAATTTTACATTTACCTTTCATGACATCTCCCTACGTTCTTTCATTAAATTGTATTCTTGTGTAACTATACTGTATGGAGCACTTGTGTTTATATGGGGGTTTCACATCTTTTATACACTGACATCTCACTTTTGGAACTGCTACACCAGCCTGGTTGACAATAAAAAGTTGCTACATAATTTAGGTTTGCTAAAATAATTTTAACACTACTTTCACATAGGAAAATAAGTTGTTTGTCTTTAGACTCAAGCCAGGAACACCTGCCTACACAGCCGCAACTCTAACCACTACACTATCTCAGCTTGGAAATTTTACCTGTCTATTTGCATTTAGCTCCTATGTTTAAGCTATGCTAAGCGGATGGTGATAACGCACTTAGCTACATTTAAATATTCCTTAAGCTAGTGAAAATAGTATAGTATTATTATTATTATATTATTAGGTTATATCGGTGTGTATTGTGGTGTTCTGACAGCTACTTGGGACTGCAATCATGAAATACTGGCATTCATTTGGCTTTCAGGCTTCTATCCTTCAGGGACTCCTACTAATATATATCCTGTTATCTATCAACTTTCTAAGTGTGTGAGGGCAATTTTTCAGGCGTGTCCCTAATGTAGTATTGATTCTCCCCATTATCTGTGCCTTTGTTAACATGCTGTGCTGTAAGGGGATATTGGTATACATTTGCTTTCAGGCTTCTGCCCTTGCGTAATTCATGCTAATGCATGACCTGTTCTCTACCAACTTTCTATGTTTGTGGGGCTATGTTTGTGCTTTTTCACTTTGGGGGTATTTATCCCTGTTATGTGTGCATTTGCACACATTTCCTGCTTTAGGAGGATACAAATGTGTCGTGCGGCACTTTTGCAATGCAGGGGGTGTGTCACATTGCCTATCACACACACCCTGCATTGCTTTCTTGTTGATAATTTTTATTTTAGAGTCTGTGGACACTGAAATTATTATTTTTTTCATTTCAGTGTCTGTGGACACTGAAATACTGGCAGAATATTAGAGCAAAGCCTAATAATTTCTGAGCACCTTCTGAGTGCAGAGGGCGTGCACTACGTAGACACGCCCCTGCACTCGTTCATGGTTCGTGTCCATGTAGATTAAACAGCAGTGCACCTTCATAAATATGCAAGGCCTGCTGCTGTTCTAAATGGACACGAACCACTCAGTGCAATAATAGTCTTATTCTTGCATGGAGTTTCTTGAATCTGGGGGATAAGTAGATATAGACAGATACAGAGATATACAAGAAAGAAAGAAAGACAGAAAGATAATATGTAGTATGTACAGAGGCTAGAGGTGTTATGAAGGATATGGTAATGCAGATTTTAGAAGAATTACAGGCAGGTTTGTACTAAAGGGCCAGCATGAATGCTGCTTCCATAAGATGACTAGTTAGAAGAACTTTAGAAGTCCGCCAGAGCTGCTTTGACTGACAAAATAAGCTCTTCCATTATCCTCCCACTCCTGATACATGCACCTATTAATGTGCTAAGGAACATGTGATAAATATTGTTTATTAAAATATATTAATGAAGTAAGCAAGAGCTGAGGCTTTGGCAAAGTTTCAGAAATGTCAGTGATACAGAAAAATAAATGGCTAAGCAAAAAGATTATATTTCTGAAAGCATCTCAGCTTATCCAGGAACACTGAGACCCCCATTTACTTCTCCTCCCTTTCACCAAACGCATAGAGAAAAATAAAAAAAAATACACCAGAATCCTCAGTCTCATTAGAGATAATGTCACTGAATTCAGAGTGTTATCCTAAATTCTTCTCTCAATACACCGGAAGGCATTAACTGCAATCAATTTTGGCTCAGTCTTTTTGTTTTGGAAGGAAGTGTGCATATCAGGATATGGAAGACAAATCACACATATAAAAGAAATGAAGGAGCTGCTGTTATTATCAGCAAAAATACTTTTGTTGTATGTGGTTGAATGTCAGCTGTGTTTGTGTGTATGTATGTGTCTGTGTGTGGGTGTGTTTATGTGTGTGCATGCACCAAGGAGGCAATGGTGGTTAGAATGTGAACTATAATATAACTAGTGGTTTTATGTGAAGTACACTCTTCACTGGTTATTAAATAACATCCATGGTGAGAATTTTTTTGGTAACTTCAGCATTCCTGACTAGAAGACTGCAACAATATAGGATTATCCTTTTAGACCACTTTGATTCTAACAAAATCATTACTCTTTCCATTTAAGACATTCTAAGAAAAGAGATCCCAGTTCTCTGGTTAGACATTTACTATAGATAAATAGTCTGTAAGGGACTGGTACCTACTAGATTCTGTCCTTTACATTTTGTCACAGCTATATATTAGATTCCTAATGCTGCACAGCTGTTTATTCACTTCTGTAAATCTATACCTTTAGTACATCGTTGGTATGTGTTAAATTGCTCCATCTTAGTTGTATGTATCTGTCCAATGCTTAAGCTATCTACAACATCCAGATATTTATAAACTTGTGTTCCTCCATTCACTCTTATGAGTCACACTTGAATCCTAGAGTGACTGTGAACAGTCACCACCAACCACTGAGTTTACTTGTTAAAGGAGGGGGGGGGGGCAAACTTAGATTGCTAAGCCTTTCTACCATATCAAACAAACACACATGCGTGTGCGCGCACGCACACACACACACACACACACACACACACACACACACACACACACACACACACACACACACACACACACACACACACACACACATACACCTATGGACAATTTTAGAAGTTGCCAGTCCACCTACTGGATGTCTTTTGAATGTGAGAGGAATGCAGAGCACTAGGAGAAAACCCACATGAACACAGGGACAGCATGCAGCCTACATACAGAATACACCCCAGCTGGGGACAAACTGATTTACTGAGGTGACAGTGCTATCCAGTGCTCCACCATGTCTCAGACTTGCATTACCCATGCACACATTTTACATAGTCTTATACCATGGCATTATTCAACAGAATATTTATTTTCTTTGTAAAGGATTGTCATTATGTTACACTGTGTTACAGAGATCCATTTCTGTTCCCTCTCCTCTTGCAAACTGGTGTACTGTGCATTCATGCCTTTTAGTAAATGATAAAGTTTGCACAGTGAATTAGTCATATAGCAACTGGTGCCCCCATTTTAACATTATAACTGATGTGTGCATGTATCCACATGTTTGTGTGAGGATGCTTTTATTTTAATGTTTTGTCCCACAGCTGCAAAGCGAAACTAATCAAATTATTTTCAAAAGAACAAAACCCTGAGGCTGTTTTACATGTCCGAACATTTCTATTTCAGCAACTCTTGGAAAACCTTATGGAAAAATAATTTATCTCAAGCTTTCTGAAGTCATCTGATTTCATTTAAAATACCACTTCCTCTCCTTTATGCAACACAGATATTGGGGAGACAGCAGTATCATTCCTGTATTTTAGAGTCTTACAGATGATATTTTAATGAACATGGATAAATGTGATCTTACAGGAGCCCTCTTTGTTAGCATTGCTAAGATATGTGACCTTCTAGACCACTGTCTTATTTTAAACAGCATGTTAGTCAATGGAGTTGACTTCTGAGTCAGCAGACACTTCAGAATTAACCCTCTCAGATTATACCCCATTCCTTATAGGTGCGCAACAAAACCCCGTTCTTGCTCCGCTATGCTTTTCAGTCCTTACAACAAAATTCAATATTTTCCTGATCTTGTCTACTGATGATATGGCGATTTTTAGACCTTTGCCCCTCTCACACAGTTATCCAAATACAGCTGGAATATTACCTTCATTCTAGTAATAAGTGGATGAAAACAGTATGAACCTCTAGTCAGTGACAAACAATCCCCAAAAATATGCTAAAATCACTTAAACTGAAACTTCAACAACTTTCAAATATCTAGGTATTTGTCTTGATCGGATCCCCAACTTCAAAACTGCAGAGAAAAAAAAATCCCAGAAATAAACTGAACTCGTTACTACTGTGGGCCAAGAAAATTTCTCCTTACCTCTCAAAACTAGATAAAGCAGCTATTGACAACGGAGCACTTTTTGTCTAATTTAAAAATGGCCTTCCACCTTAACTATGCCTTCTACATGAGCAAGACCACAGTACGGGCTATCACAAATACCATTTGTCAATTCATTCCATGCTATTCCCCTCACGAATACCACATTCTCAGTTGAAGTAAAGCCAGATGGGTATCACTAAAGCAAAGAACAGAACCTCCTACCTGACTCACTTATCTTTGCACTCCTCCTTTTAGAAGCAAACTCTCTCCTTGCAGCGAAGCTCACCAGAAAAAATATATATAAAAAGAATTCATTCCCACACTGGTCCTCCGCTGCAACCTGCTTAAAAAGCTTACATTGCACTAAGTATGCATTTTCACTTCTAGCATTTTACCTGTGATGATCCCTCCCACTTCAGGTAAAAGACCTCTCCCATTACTCCAGATTCAGACCATATTTTAAAACGCATCTTATCAAACAAACCTAATGTAGATGCTTCATGTGCAGCTACAGAACATAATCACTCTCTCTCGCTCTCTTATCCTTCCCACACTTTCCTTCAACTGCCTCACACCCCTCTTACACTGCTTTTAATTGCTGCTTTTTAAGGTTTGTGTATATACATCCTAATTCATTTTTGTTTATGAGCTGAATGTAAGACCTATTAGCTTTATCTCTTATCTTTAACAATAATGCAAACATCATATAATTCATTGTTATTTTTTTTTTCTAGTTGAAGACTATTTAGCACTTTCTTCTTATTCCTAGGTGAAGGTGCATCAGAACTGCTTCCTGTTAAATTGTTTGTTGCTTTTACTCATGCATGTATTTTTATTTTTATTTTTTTCTGTGACTGTAATCAGCTGGTTTGTCCTTAAAATTGGTCCTCTGAGATCGGTACACTACCCCGGCAAGCAATCTTAAATAAATAAGATGTTTAGTGAGTTGCCTATTAATTTTTTTTTAATTTGATAGCTTATTTTACTGGGGTGAAATTAGTTTGTGATGGGGTGGAATTTCATTATTTGAGCCTTAGGATGCAGTTACAATTCTTTGCTAAGGTCTGCAGAGAATGCAAAAAGCAAAACCTCCTTCTCAGCCATTTGCAGAAGAAAATCATAACGCATACTTCTCCATCCACGCATATGACATGGAGAAGCAGTGTGTTCACAGGGAAGCTCTCTTTGGTGTTGATGACATAGCTGTAGGTTAGAAATGTACCAGAGGCACTACATGCAACTTTCAAGGTATCAAAAGGATTTGCACCTTTGTCAGTGGCAACTATAGGACTTTTCTGGGATGAACCAAGGAGTCCTATGCAAGGAACATCTTCTACTGTCTACTGTTATATGACTGCTTATTCATGAAAGTAGTATGAGAACATCCTGTCTCTCAATGTATCTGTCAGGGTCTACTTGAGTAGACCAGCTGCTCACTTACCCGACACCCAGCTGCCTGAGATGAAAAGACTGACACCTTCAGAGGAGTGACATCTGGAAGACCGATGTTTCACGTGATTCAAGTAACCGCTTGGCCATCCTGATAAAATTAACTAAAGTGAGTAAAACTAAACCCACTAATGTGGGGGCTTCATTCCCCCACACCCCCTATGTGGGGGGGCTTTGCCCCCACAAACCCCCCTAACTAAATATACCATCTCAGAGAATGCACCACCCTGGGGGTAAGGGGCAAAGTTCAACAGGATGGCCAAGCGGTTACTTACCTCACTTGAAATGTCGGTCTTCTGGATGTCGGTCTTCTGAAAGTGTCAGTTTTGTCATCTTTGGCAACTGGGTGTCGGGTAAGTGAGCTGTCGATCTACTGAAGTAGATCCATCTGACAAGTATTTATTATTCAAGATTCCACCAGAAGATTCAGATCTACTGCATGTGATAACCAATGGAACATGGAATACAATTACAAAATATCACCATGCTACCCCACCTACCCATCCATCCACCCATCCATCCATCCATCCATCCATCCATCCATCCATCCATCCATCCATCCATCCATCCATCCAATGTTATCGGGTTAGATCTGACCCCTGCAGTTTCCCCTTGAGCAGTTGCCAGCATCTGTAGAGTTAACCTGACAAGTAGGGAAGACAAGTAGATTGCCCAGCATTTCTTCTCTGTCTCACACACACACACACACACACACACACACACACACACACACACACACACACACACACACACACATACAAATTACACAGACCTATGTGTAATTTAGAGTAATGAATTTGCTTACCACACGTCTTGTGGATGTGCAGAGAAGTTGGAGTATCCATAGAAGAACACAGGGACAACATGCAGACTGAACAAGGAAATCATTCCAGATGAAAACTGAAACAGAAAGCCTCTTATTGTGAGTCAGTGATGATAATCACTCTACCGCTGTGTTGTCCCAATATTTACACCCAGCAACATCTTACATATGTCTGTAAGCAATCATTATTATGAATCCCAGAGATGAAAAGTTCAGCAACACAGCAAACTGGCGTAGCAAGAAGCAAAGTGTGATTATTATAGTATTATACTTCTTCCAAGTTTTGAGCAAGTATGAAAACTATATTGTGAAATGTTGTGGGGCTGGTGAAGCATCTACTCATATACCTATTGCACATAAAGTCTGCTAATTGCCCACTAGAAAAGGTAGCCAAGATTTGCCTCCAGTAAGAAGACTGGCCATTTCTTATGGCTATATACATAATCAGTATAGTAGTATTCCACCAAGGTTATATTTATGTATACATGTTCACGGAGTGCTGGGAATACTGATTTACTTGCAAATGTATCATTTGCATTGAAGATGAAGATGGAGGAGAGGAACTATTTATTTTCAAGCAAATTAAACATCTTCCACATTCATCAACATTGCAATTATAATTTTTTGAATAATAAATGATATGACCTTACTTAGCCTCACTGGTGGTATATCATGCTCTACTGTAATTCACTAGTGCATGTCTTAAGATGTCTTTCTACAGCTTTGTAGAACTGCACTAGACCTATCTCTTTTACATTAACTACTGAGTCTTAGCGTGCCACTGCATAGTTTTGTACTGAGGAAATAGTTCAGTTTTGCCACTATAACAAGCATGTTACTTCCAAATATATTATAGGAATGGCAGACTGCATACTATAATGTATTCAGGCTATACCATGCAACATACCTATAATGGATCCAGTCTTCATTAACGTAACATTCTACAGTAACTGGGCTGTACCCACAAAACAGCCAGGAAATAAAGCATAGAAATCACCATTACTTATGGTCACAGTTTTAAGAGAAAAACCTAAATATTTGTACAGTTTCAATGAATCCAGCTGCCTGGCTCATCAAGTTAATATACTGATGTTATATTGTCACATGTAATAGCCCCTTATAGCTATTTAATAAACATAACAGGTAGTTCCTAACGGTACAAATCTAATACCTTAGGTATGATTCAATGTAGTCAATATTTGAAGACCACTGCAGATAAAATTCCTTGAACATGGTGCAGCTGCATTTCAAGTATTCAAGTATGCTTTGTTAAGCAGAATTATTTTCTTTCTTAACAGTTTCATAAGTACAGATACTTTGTATGATTTGTGCAGATGTACCTCAGGATATGCATTCTTTTTCATAAAGTACAAGCAAGTTTAAGATAATTTTTGATTCTCGTTTCCGGATGTTGCAATCCAGAGAAGGTTCAATGTGTGACTGAGTGGGCCTGTTCAAATATCTAATTAAGAAATAAATGGAATGAAATCTAAAATATTACGTTGTTATTGTGTACATAATACCAGCATATATTCACTGCGTCACTTTTCTTCAAATATTATTATGAAAAAAATGACTAGAGTTGGAGGCATAAGAACGTTCTCTGCCTGTTGTTCTTGCTTTTCCTATTAGTAATTCTGTTAAGTTGGTTACACATAGACAGGATGATTCATATATTGCACTAAGGGGAATAAAGAAAGACCAGCGTTCAGATTTTGATCAGTTTAATAAAGGACATGCCAGAATAAATAATACTCAGACGATGGTAAAATAAAGAAGAAATGCATACCATAGCTCAAGTCAATGTTGTTACTAATTCTAAAAATAAAGATTTTTCAGCATATCTGTAAAGGGTATGGCAGTCCAGCACCAAACCAGATGATTTAGCTGTCAAGAGAAAAATAACAAATGGTATATTTCATTGTTTATAAAAATGAACTCCGGTTGTGGAAAAAATGAAAACGGAACCAGTCACAATAAACATAACAGCTGATTTAATGTATTTAAAACAGATTTAAGTATTTTCAACCCGAATATAACATAATCTTCATCAGAAACAACTACAACCAAAATCAATAAGTTTAAAAACCCTCCAAAGTATGTCTTCTGATACATAACCAACCAATCCCTTGAAAGGTAACCTCATTGACAATTAATCCCCTACAATAATTTACAAATACCTGAACAACACGAACTATTAACGCTCTTAACAAAATTGATTGCAAATTACAAAAACAAAAATATATGCATTAAATATAAGCATACCTTTATATGCAATTCATAAAAATTCATCCAAACTAAAAGTTATGACACCTCATAAGAATGCAACCTTAAAATGCCAGCAATTGAAACGTTTTCATTAAGACCTGGGTAATTGTAGGCATTAAGCCTAATTTGCCACCTCAATTCATTACTCTCAAGTAAATCCTTCCATGGACCCTATCTAGGATTTATTCTTACCATTTCAACCCCCATAAAGACAAAACTGTGTTCAGGATCGCTCATTATATATTTAGTAGTTAAAACTAAATCGTCATGATCCTGTAATCTAAGTAATGGCTTAAATAAGCCTTCTTGTCTTTTTTTATCCACTTCAGTTCTGATCTTTTTAATCAGAGAATGGAGGTAGCCATGGGACTCAAACATACCCACTAAAACTTGAGCTTCCAACTGTTAGGTATCATCTTTCGTAATGATCCTAGTTAAACGCACATACTGATCTGATGTTCTGGGTGGTTACTATTAAAACGAAGAAGGCTATTACAGTCTGTAGGTTTCTTGTAGACATTGCTTATCAGTCTACCATTACATACATCTTTGGAAACTTCCACATCCAAAAAATTAATATGTGCATTGCTGAAAGAAGAAGTGAACTTTAAAGAAAAATGGTGGTATTATTCAAGTATGTAATGAAGAATTCAAATTCAGCTGTTGTTTGCTTTCACACAATAAAAACTTCACCCAAAAACAGGACTTACATGCCTCAGGGTGGATGATGAAATATTTCAAAATTATACTTCTTCTCCCACTGCATCATAATTATATTGGCAAAAATGGGGGCACATGCTGCCCCCATTACCACACCTTTCTTTTGCAAAAAGATGCTGTCTATCCAAAAATTGTCCTTTAAAACTAACTCCATTAAGGTAACTAAAACATTAATCTCATTATTAGTAAAACTGGTAGACTCTATCAAAAAAATCATGAAACCATCTAAAACCCAGGTCATGTGGAATAACATTAAAGATTAACAACATCCACTGTGGCAAATGAAATGTTTTCTGAATAAGCCACATTATTAAGCTTTAAGAAAAAGTCCCAGGGGTCCCTACAAATATGTTTGAAGCCATCTAATATATTTATTCAATTTTTTCCGTGTTCATTTTTTCCACAACTGGAGATTGTTTTTATAAAATAAGTTGTGGTTCAGTTGTCTTGGCTAAAGTGCAGGCCAAGTTATCACATTTTCAGAAACAATATCTTGTTCTCAGAAAAGCATAGACAGACTGAATTCACTCCTGGGGTGGCATTTATGTTCCTCATGAACACAGGCAGATGGTGTTAATTACCATAGACTCATCTCTGTGAACTTCAGTCACTTAATTATGGACAGTTGGGACAACTTAGAATAAATATGGCTAGGCTTGTAAGCTCAGAATAAATATGGCTAGGCTTGTAAGGGCTCTTGGGCCATTAACCTAGTAACCTCCCATGAACCTATGAACCTATGAAAAGGAAATTTCAATACACTTTTATGGCCAGAAAGAAAAAAAAAGTAACAGTTTCAGGCTAGTGCTCTATTTAAAACTGGAATACACATTTAACATTCTGTTGGCACATTTTATTCTTATCAGTATTTTTGACTAAAGGTTTTTCATTTGTACTGAAATATTCCTTATATATGCCTGTTTTAATATGGCTGGGTTTCCAGGCCTCTGCAAAGAGAATACTGTAGCAAACTACATTTGAGTGAAATCCAGTCTTACAATTCCCCCTGAGACCCCTAAACAGGGATTTATTTTTGTATTTACTTTAAAATATGAAATATAAAATGAAGACACGGGCCTGACCTTACATTTTTAGGCCTATGCAAGGTCTATTTTACTAACCGTATTTATATAGGATTTATTTTGGAACAATTGTCTCTGAGATTACTGAACTAAAATTTGGTTCCGTAATTACTTTATAAATCTATTAATATAGTTTTGCAAAGGATAATAGAATGATCACCAGAACTAATATAAAATATTTTCCTTATTTGGTAAATAAACCCACAATCTTAATTTTGAACAGTAGGTGTCACATGAGCATTTATGGCCTGTTTATTATTTGAAAATATTTTGGACTAAAGTCTCAACTTTATGATTTAATTATAACTACACAATACTTAAATAGTTTATGTAACAAGATCCATATAAACTTTATTTTACACCTATATGTATCTTGAGGCATAATTACCATATACTGTATTAACTTATTTCTATACATCTTTACCTAGATTTGATAAAGTGTGAACTAATAATGCTGTACATTTACATTTTCAGTATGCTTGTGATGTGATAGATGTCTGCAGTTTAAATTTGTGTCTCAAATATCCTGTAAATATTTATGTGCTGTAATTTTAATAGCACATTTACCAAAACCTGTGCTTTTTGCATTTCAGATCTTTATCACTGCATGCCCTGTCCGTTTATTTTTAACTTTCTTTCTAATGTACAGTAATGTGCACTGTATTCTCAAATTAACAAATTCAGCCTGACCTGTCATGTCATGAGTATATTAAATTCTACACCAGTCTAACTAATTTAACCCCTTACTGTCTAACTTCCTTCTTTCCACCACACAGGCCATAAAGATGCTATTTCACAAGTTTCAATGCAGCCAGAGATACAGAGTATGTATTAGGAAGCTTTCTGTATTTTCCTTGGGGCAAACTAAATATTACTCTGGAAGAGTAGAGGTATGAAATTGCTTTATGACTTCCAGCATCTGCCACAGATCTGAGCAAAAACCCTTGTGTGTGTATTTTACAGGTAGGTGCTAAATCCTGCCAGCTTCCAGCAATGGGGTTTTGCATGGGGACTAGAAGTCAGGTGACCAGAAGTGATGTCGTTCTGCAAGCTATCCCAGAAGTAATATTTTAGATATTATTTTGAGAAGTCTTTTAGACTGAGCATTCTGTATTCTGCCTTGGGCCTGACAACAAGAAGGACCATTCGCCACATCATATACCTTGCTCTATTATGTAAGTTATTAAGGAATAGTAGAATTTTCTTAGATTCACTCAGAAATATAGTGAAGCTTACTTTAGATATTGTTTTTTTTTCTGAATCTGTCCTTCAATGTTATTATAAATATTTTCTGTGATTTTATATTCTGATGTCACTGTGAATAGATATTTGGTATTGTCTTGTTCTTTTATTATTTATTACTAAATATATATAAACCTTTCATTGTGGCTAATCTTTGTAGAGAAATGTAAGTTTTGTGAGTATTTGCATATTTATTTGGTGATACTATATGGGCCACTCCTAATAGTCTTGCTCTTCACTGAACTACCATTTGTATTAGTATTAATATTACACAATAAAATTGGACACCCTTTGTTAAGAGCCTTAAAGTACCTGGTGATGGGCTCTGGTGGTTGATAACTACTTATAGTCAGAACAAAAGGGGGCATAGCTAGTAAACCTGTGCCAGCCTCTCCCAGTTGTGTGTGTGTGTGTGTGTGTGTGTGTGTGTGTGTGTGTGTGTGTGTGTGTGTGTGTGTGTGTGTGTGTGTGTGTGCGTGTGTGCGTATGTGTGTGTGTGTGTGTGTGTGTGTGTGTGTGTGTGTGTGTGTGTGTGTGTGTGTGTGCAAATCAAATCTCAGAAAGTGTGTGTGTCAGCTACTTGGCCAGGGACACGAAGCACTGGTTGGATGGAGAGATTGTTGGAGAACTTAGCTTGGAAACCTGGCTAAGGACTCAACTCTATAACTGTGCCAGTGGGGAGCCTTTTGGGGATCTGAAGAAAGAGAGATGAACAAGCCCCTGGACTGGCTGAGTTCTCTATGTGCTCTAAAGAGAAATTGTGCTTGATTGTGCTTGATGCAGAGACCTACATCTGGTGTGAGTGGTGAGGATTGAGGCTCCTTGATTACCAGTCAAAAGGTGGAGGGTCATCACAAAACCAATGACTGAATAATATGAGGTGTGATGTAATTCTATGTTGTAAACTGTCTAGTAATGCTGTTAGAAATGTATAACTGAGAACAAATGTTGTATTCTGAAATCTGACTGACATGTACTGTACTGAACATTTCAAATAACTGAGCATGAATGTCATATTCTGAAACGCTCCATCTGTGTAGTCCATTTTCATTCTTTCTCAACTTATGGGGTTAGATCACATGGCCATTCCAAAAGCTTGTCTCAACCAGAAAACTTTCGAGCTACTCCATTACCCACAATGCACCAATCCCAATTAGCTCAGATCTTGTTTGCTAATAAGAGCAGAAAAAAATATTGCAGTTACATAGAGCAGAAACTACATCTGGAGGTATGTACCAAGGAAGTGGCATACTTAAAAACACTCACTCTTCCAGAAGTTTTTATAGCAGGGGATTGGTGAGAGGGGAGTTGATGAAGAATGAAAATGGAAAAAAAACAGATGGAACATTATGGTGAGTACATAACTTCTTTATATGATGTCAATTTCCATTCTGTCCTCAACTTATGACACAGACTCCCCAGTTACCTAAATCCCTGAGTGGACTCAAGGAAGGATATTCCTGAGCACCATTTAACCACTGAACCAAATGATGCCCTACCTCTGGAGAACATATACAATTTGTAATGAGTAACGAAGGTATGGGGAGTAGCCCAAGCTGAAGGCTGATGCACATATGTCATCCATGGAAGCTCTAGACTGGAAGACTGATGAAGTAATCATGGCTCTAACTGAATGAGCCCATAATACTTTTGATAATATAATGCCAAATTGGTTATATATATAAGAAATACAATCAGTCAACCATCTGGCCAGAGTTATTTTGGCAACAGGTTTTCCTTGTTTTATGTCAGAAAAAGAAACAAATAATTGTTCAGTCTTTCTGATGTTTTCCATTCCGAGTAGGTAAAAGCGTAATTGCCTGTGGAAATCCAATGAATGTAAAGTGTATTCACCTTTGTTAGCAAATTTGGGGAAGAATACTGGTAAATTAATAGACTGATTAATATTAGCCTCTGAAACTAATTTAGGAAGAAAAGAGGTGTTAGTTCATAAGGTGACCCTGTCTTTGTGAAAGATCAATTAAGGTAGCTTTGAAGACAAGGCCTGAATCTCTAAAATTCTTCTGGTAGATGTAATGGCTACTAGAAACATTGTTTTCCAAGAAAGATACTTAATGTGACATTTAGCTGCATGTTCAAAGGAAGTTGAGTAAGTTGCTGCTTTACCAGATTGAGGTCCCATGGTGGAGTAGCACCCCTAAAAGGAGGGCTCAGAACAGGAGTGTCTCGCAAAAAAAGTTTTGCAGAGTCTATGGGAGGCAACAGAAGCACCTTCAAATCTCATGTGAAAATTTGATATCACTGCCAATTGGACTTTAACTGTGGAGGACCTAGCTCCTTCTTTAAAAAGGTAAGGCGAAAAATTCCAGGATACTATGCAAAGCAGCTAAAAAGGGATCAACATTATTTTTATAGGTCCAGTCACAAAGCTTCTCCATTTATTGGAGTAGAGTTTATGAGTAGATGGTTTATTTAAAGATACAAATATCCAACAGACTGGGGAAGAGAGCACAGGTTGCCTGGTCACAGGTTGCCTGGTTATTAATGGAATTGCAGAAGTCAGGCAGTCACTCTAAGGTTGGGTATGTCTGGATGGATCATGCCTGTGTGATGAGACAGGAGGTCTGGAGATGGATCCAGAATGCACAGTTGGTGGAGTAAGTGAGGCCAAAGGAATGGGAACCAAAGCTGTCGAGACCAAAAACGTGCAATGAGGATTACTTTGCTCTCAACATGACAGCTTTCTGCAGGAATTTGGAAATTAGTGGGATTGGTAGGTAGGCAGAAAGCAGTCCAGAGGCTAATCCTGAAGTATAGAATCTCTCTGTGACTCCCCCTGTAGGGGGATCAGGTCAAAGTAGCTGCTGCATTTGTTGTTTGGGGGCAAACAAAAAGGTTGCAGCAAGGGTGACCCCCACTGACAAAAAGTCATATCTGTCACATTCTTGTTGAGAGACCATTTGTGAGGTAGAGGAGTGCACCTACTCAGCTTGTCTGCTATCACACTGGATTTGAACAAAATGTGCATTACTATGAGAAAACGGTTGGATGAGATCCCCCATTGTCACACTCGGAGTGCTTCTCGACAAAAAGGGTAAGATCTGATCCCTCATTGTTTTTTAATGTACGAAACTACTGACATGTTGTCCATTTGAAATGCAATCACCGCCAAGGGGAGAGCTTCTTGAAAGGCCTGCAATGCTAAAAGCACTGCTCCCATCTCTAGGACATTGATATGCAAATTAGCCACTTCGGGGACCAAGTGCCTTGGATTGTTTTCCCCAGGTTATGCCCCCCCTTACCCTAACTGGGAAGCATCTATAGTCTTTATAGCCTTGGGCTAAAGGGGAATGAATAGACAGCTTTGTAGAACCTGCTCTGATTGAGTCCACCACCTGAGATCTCTCTTGCAATCTGAGTAATATGTATCGCTTTGGCATTTGTTGATAAAGCATTGACCATTGCATGGCTATCATTCACTGCAGAATCCTTATGTAAAATCTGGCTAAAGATACTAGAGTTATTGCCACTGCCATTGATCCTAGGACCAAATGGGCTAAAACCTTATTATTGCAGATTATTTTCCTGACCTGTGCTCTTAAGGTCTGAAGTCTTACAGGAGGAATCAAAGCTATCATTGACTTTGTTTTGAACAGTGCTACTATAAATTCCAAATCTTGAGTACGTTCCAAATGAGACTTTTCATAGTTTATGTTTATCCCCAGATGAGAGTGCATGTCTGAAGAACCTGATCTCTTGCCTCTATTACTTGATGCCTGGTCGGGCGGTAATGAGCCAGTTGTCTAAATATAGAAACACCCTGAATCCTTGCAGTCTCAAGTGAGCTGCCACTACTGCCATAGATTTGGTGAACACCCTGGGGGCTGTTGTGAAACCAAAGTCTCAAACTCTAAATTGGTAATGACTGACTCCCAGACAGAAGTGTAAATATTTTCTGGATTGATTAATCATCTTCATGTGATAGTATGCATCCTGATTGTCTATTGAGGAGATCCCGTCATCCTTGCCCAAAAAGGGAAGAATGGACTGAACCATCACCATCCAGAACTGTGTGCATCGAACTGCCTTATTTAAGATACTGAGATCTAGAATTGATCTCCAGTCCCCTGTCTTCTTTGGCACTAAAAAGAATCTTGAATAGGTTCTGAATTCTATCTGGTTTGGTTTGACCTCTTGGATGACTCTTTTTTTCCTAGCAGATTTTGTATTTGAAGTGTTGCTTGTTCCCTCTAGCTGGGTGGAACATCAGGGATTTTTCTTGAGATTGGAGGTGAAAGGGAAAAGGATATTATATAACCTCTGGAAATGATCCTCTGCACCACCTTATCTGTTGTTATCTCTAGCCAGGCTCTCTGGTGCAGGGATAAATGACCTATGATTGCCTCCAGAGGGGACAAATGGGCCTCCTTTCAGGAGTGCTGGAAGGTTCTATCAAAAAATGAATCTCTGGCCACTTGGTTTTGCGGACTCCACTGCTGTGAGGGTGGCATCTACCATTGGAGTTCCCCTTTGTACGCCTAGGGGTACATCCTCCACATGTGTCCTGAAAATGCCTTGGGACTTCCTGAACCACATTTTCCCAGTACCTTGCTGATTCCTGGAGAAGCGTTTTTGAGGCATGGAAAAACATATGCCCATGACAGACAGGGTCTTTCTGTAATGTATCTTTAACTATGGAGCCAAAAAAAAAGATGTACCGTCAAAGGCAGCATTGACAAACAAAGACTTAAAGGGCTCTGCAAAATCAGATAATGCATCCAGGTGTGCCTCCTAATTGAAACGCTGGAACCCACTGCCCTTGTGGTTCATCATCCATGTGTGAAATTAGCCTCATGGAAGAATTGGAAATTGATTGCAGGGGAACCAACTGAGAAGCCACAGATTCCTATACTTCATCAGAAATGGATCCTGAAAGGGTGTCAGAGAGTTCTTTAATCAGGTCTCTCTGTAACCTGATAAAATGCACCAAATAGTTCAGCAACCTTAAGGCAAAGGCCACTGAAACATAGACATGCTTTCCAAACCTGTCCATCGCCCAAGACTCCTTGTTTGGTGGATGGACAGTGGAACTCACCATTTATTTTTTCTGGCTGCTGCCATGATCATGGCATCAGCAGGCACTCCTTTTGCCCAGAACTGTTTGTCTTCTGGTGCTGCCATAATTTTATCTGGTCTTCAGGGGATTGGTTCAGTGATGTTCAGGGCATTTCCATGCCCACCAAGAGATCTTCTTTATGAGCTCATCAGTGAGAAGAGTCACCCAGGAGGTAGATAGGCCTGAAGTGAAAATCTCCAGGAATACAGACTTCCCAGATGAAGGCTTGCTGGATTTCCAGCCATTTCTCTGCTTAAGAATTTTAAGAATGTATCCAAACTAGACATCTTCAGGAGGTGACCATGGGTACCCTTCATCTTCATCAAAGTCTGTATCTTCTGTGACATACTCCTCTGGGAAGTCTAAGTGCTTCCTCTTGCACATTCTCCTCTATGGATCTCCTCACTGGAATGCTTTGGGGAGGTATCAGAAGAGGTCAGAACACCCTGCTGGTAAGCCTGGACTTTCAGTACCTGATGTCCCTGTAGAGAGGATAGATAAGACTTCAAGCAAACAGATGGCAAGCCTGCAGACTGAGGATCTGAGGGGAAGGGAACCATCTAGTCATGGAAGCAGACAAGGCTCTCTGCATGATATTAAAGGCAGACCCCCTCCCAGAGATAAATAGGACCCAGGATCCTAAAGGGCAAGCCTTTAGACTGTAGTCTCTCCCTGCTCTGAGGAGAACTCTACAAGACTTAAGTTGGAGCTGAACTAACCCTTACCAAGGCCCCAAGGTTTAGAGATGGCTCCAAAAATGTCAGAGTCAACTGTGATACCCCCGACCCAACGGGGTAGCCCCAGCTCCTAGAGGTCTCCAGATCAATTGGAACCAAGGAACTCAGAGCAAGCTTCTGATCTGAGGATAAAGTAATTTTTGGATCTGATGCAGATAGACCCAGATGACTCAGATCTGAAGACTCCAAGAGACAGTAGGGAATCAGAAGAAGAACTTGCAAAGGGGATGTCATGGAAGGTTGGATCTCCTGACCTGGAGGAGCTGACAGGGAGCTTGACATTGCTCTGTGTCAAGAGAATCTTTATCACTAACCTCTCCAAATCTTCTTCCATAAGCCTACTGGAAGAGAGAGTGTAAACAATGGAAAGAGGCCAAAGTCATTCTAAAAAAGGAGAATGGACCCTGGAAGGAAAAGTGTCCACTGAGGGGGATTATCTAGTCCTTGGAAGGGGCTTTGACTCAAAGGTCAAATCCCAAGATTTTAGCATCTGATCAAAAGCAGTCTGATCCGACAGATCCTTAGAACTCTTAAGCTTCAGATTCAATGGTGATATCAGATCCAATTGTTCTTTTTTATTTTCCTTTGGATCTGAGTATGATGTCAGATCCAACAATTTAGAAATTTTCTTTTTAGGGTCGGAGGAGTCAGTCAGATTTGAAAGAGGCCTTTTCTAAGCCTTCTCTGAAATTTTGTTGAAGATGAAGAAGTACTTGGAGAAGAATATGCGTCTTGATTTTTGAGGGCAAGCTCTAGATAATGCCTCAGAAAAAGGGGAAGGAAGTAACCCTTTTAGAACAAGCTTGTTCTTTTATTCCACCAGAGCTATTTGGTTGAAGGAGTGACAAATGGAGCAGTCTTCCTGTAAGTGGCATGGTCCTAAAAAATATACACATAAGGTATGTGCATCAGAGAATGGAATCTTATGACCGCACTTGGTGCATTTTTTAAACCCAACCGGGACTTTATCTTTGTTGGCCATGATAACACAATAGCAGTCTAACAATAAAGTGTGAAGAAAAAATAAGACAGAAGAATTTTTTTTTGTATAATAAAAGGAAAAGGATAGTAAATCACTACCAACAATGGAATTTAAATAGTAATTACGTCCTAAAGTGTAACAAAAAGAGGTAAGGAGTACTAACTATAGTACTCAAGAAGTATGCAAGTACTAAAAGAGAAAAGAAATAGATAAAGAGCTGTATGAAAAAGGGTAAGGTTGTAAAGGAAGGGTCTATATTATAAAATTGACTGCTTAGCTTGTCAAACACCCAAACATGAACAGCTAAACAGCGAAACCTTACAACCACAAACCACCACTTCTGCAAAATTTTTCATAGGGAAAAACTTTGCTTGGCCGTTGGACACTAAAACAAACTTTTAAACCCTAATTAAGTTGGAGGCTTTGCCCACCACACCCCCTGATGTGGGGGGTTTTGCTCTCCACACCCTCCCTAACTAAATAAACTAACTCCAAGATCTGTCTACATTGGGAAAAAGGGCAAATTCCCAATAAGGGCCAAGCAAATTTTTCCCTTTGAAAAACTTTGTGGAAGTGGCCATTCGCAGTTTCAAATTTTGCTGTTTAGCTGTCAACATTTCAGTGTTCGGCAAGCTAAACTTTCACTGTTCTAATATAGACCAGAAAGGAAGATAATTATAATAAGAAAAATTACTTAAGAAGGAAAAAAAACTTAGCTAAAGAGTCACTCGAAAGCAGAGTAACCGCACATCTTTCAGTGGAAGTAGCAAACAAAATCGAAGATAATTGTGGTTGGTGCATTGTGGGTAAGGGAGTAGCTTGACAGTTTTCTGGTTGCCACAAGCTTTTGTGGCAGTCAAGTTGGCTCCAGTGGATCGGATCCAAACCTATAAGATGAGGACAGAATGAAAATTGACAACATCAGCTCTAAAACATTACTAAAACAACACTTCTGCCAGTATTATCTGAACAGATAACAGCATTAACTGAAATCTGGTATTGTTACACAAGTGTCTGAAAAATAATTTGAAATTGACTTTTCTTTAGTGAACTAAAACACATTTACATTAGCATATGTACTGAATAATGTGGATTATATCCTATGCAGGAGGGTCTGTCTGAAGGAGATTGGAGACTGTAAAGTGGTGACAGGGGAACGGGTAGTTAGGCAGCATGGGATGGTCATCTGTAGGATGACATTGGTGATCAAGAAGAGGAGGAGGAGAGTTAGGCCACTGTCAAGGATCAAATGGTGGAAGCTGAAAAAGAATGATTGTAAGGTGAAGCTCAGGGAAGAGTTAAGACAGGCACTGAGTGGCAGTGAAGAGTTGCCAATGTGATGGGTAACTACAGCAGAGCTGGTAAGGGAGACAGCTAGAAAGGTGCTTGGTGTGACATTTGGACAGAGGAAGGAGGACAAGGTGATCTGGTGATGGAACAAGGAAGTACAGGAGAGTATATAGAGAAAGAGGTTGGTAAAGAAGATGTGGGATTGTCAGAGAGATGAAGAAAGTAGACAGGAGTATAAGGAGATGAGATGAATGGTGAAGAGAGAGGTGGCAAAGGCTAAGTATAAGGTGTATGGGGAGTTGTCTGAAAGGATGGACACTAAGGAGGGAGAAAAGGACCTGTACTGGTTGGCTAGACAGAGAGACTAGGCTGGGAAAGATGTGCAGCAGGTTAGGGTGATAAAGAATAATGAGGGAGATGTACTCACAAGTGAAGAGAGTGTGTTGAGCAGATCGAAAGAGTACTTTGAGGGGCTGATGAATAAAGAAAATGAATGAGAGAGAAGGTTGGATGATGTTGGGATAGTAAATCAGAAAGTGCAATGCATTAGCAAGGAGGAAGTAAGAACAGCTATGAAGAGGATGAAGAATGGAAAGGTTGTTGGTCCAGATGAAATACCTGTGGGAGCATGGAGATGTTTAGGGGAGATGGCAGTGGAGTTTTTAACCAGATTGTTTAAAGAAACCTTGGAAAGTAAAAGGATGCCTGAGGAGTGGAGAAGTATTTTGGTACTGATTTTTAAGAATAAGTGTGATGTGCAGAGATGCAGTAACTACAGAGGGATAACACTGATCAGTCACAGCATGGAGTTATGAGAAAGAGTAGTGGAAGCTAGGTTAAGAAGGGAGGTGATGATTAGTGAGCAGCAATATGGTTTCATGCCGGGAAAGAGCACTACAGATGTGATGTGTGCTCTTAGGGTGTTGATGGAGAAGTATAGAGAGAGTCAGAAGGAGTTGCGCTTTGTCTCTGTGGACTTGGATAAAGCATATGACAGGTTGCCTAGAGAGAAGTTGTGGTATTGTATGAGGAAGTTGGGAGTGGCAGGGAAGTAGGTAAGAGTGGTACAGGATATGTATGAGGGTAGTGTGACAGTGATGAGGTCTGCAGTAGGACTGATGGATGCGTTCAAGGTGGAGATGGGATTACATCAGGGATCAGCTCTGAGCCCTGTCTTATTTGCAATGGTAATGGACAGATTGACAGATGAGATCAGTCAGGAGTCCCAGTGGACTATAATGTTTGCGGATGACATTGTGATCTGTCGTGAGAGTAGGGAACAGGTTGAGGAGACCCTGGAGAGGTGGAGATATGTTCTAAAGAGAAGAGAAGTGAAGGTCAGCAGGACTAAGACAGAATATACATGTTTGAATGAAAGTGAGGATAGAGAAATGGTGAGGGTGCAGGGAATAGAGCTGACAAAGGTGGATGAGTTTAAATACTTGGGATCAACAATTCAGAGTAATGGTGAATGTGGAAGAGAGGTGAAGAACAGAGTACAGGCAGGGTGGAGTGGGTGGAGAAAAGTGTCAGGAGTGATTTGTGACAGACAGGTACCTGTAAGAGTAAAAGGGAAGGTCTACAAGAGTGTAATGAGACCAGCTATGTTATATGGGTTGAAGATGGTGGCACTGATGAAAAGGCAGCAGTCAGAGATGGAAGTGGCTGAGTTAAAGATGTTAAAATTTGCATTGGGCGTGACAAGGATGGACAGGATTTGAAATCAGTATATTAGAGGGCTAGCTCGGGTTGGACAGATTGGAGACAAAGCCAGAGAGGTGAGATTGTGTTGGTTTAGACATGTGCTGAAGAGAGATGCTGGGTATATTGGGAGAAGGATTCTAAGGATGGAGCTGCCAGGTAAGAGGAAAAGAGGAAGGCCTAAGATAAAGTTTATGGATGTGGTGAGAGAGGGCATGCAAGTGGTTGGTGTGACAGAGCAAGATGCAGAGGACAGGAAAAAATGGAAGCAGATGATCCACTGTGGCGACCCCTAATGGGAACAGCCCAAAGACTGAATAATTTATGTAGTTAACTACATTTCATTTATATTTCAAGAACATTGAAAAAAAATATCTTTACTTCTTACTGTTGCAGTGTTTTGTCTCCTGTAAAACATGGATGGCAAACCCAGAACTTGCAAAATTAAAATAAGCCCTAGTCTATATTGTCCCACTGGAAAAGCTATCTTAAAGTCTGTCTTCTCCATGGATTACCCATACAATTATGCCTTCAATCTCCCCCCCCCTCCAGTGCTGGCAGATACAAAGATTTTTCCTGACTGTATGGCACAACATACATTCTAGAATACCAAACTGGAAATTATTCAAAAGTTCAAAATTGTCAGCATTTTCATTGGACGTCCTGAGAGAAAATCTCCAAGATATTACAAACATTTTTAAACAAACATTTAGTAACATAAATGAACATATTCAGTCAATTACACATACATTTGCTAATTAGATTACATTCATATGAAAGTAGATTATAAGGTAGAGAATGCTGTCCAGAAAATCAGGATATCAGAATTCCAGTGATGGGCAATCACACTGCACAGTGGCTGGATGGGTAAAATGGTAATCTTTGCTGCCTCACAACCTGAAACCACATCTGCACTGTTATTGGATGTTGGTTGCTGAAATATTTAACTGTGTGTTAGTGGTAAACACCACAATGTCATGAGAGAGAAGATTGCCTGATGGAGTACATTATATAGCAGTGTAGAAATATATGCATCATATGTATTGCTATTTTTTACTGAGATTATAAATCACATACAGCAGAGCAAGAGTGACTTAATTAAATCTTTATAAATGGTACAATATGATTGCAATATAACAGTATACAGTGTAGACACTTAGCTCACAAAGTCTTGGACTATATGCAACACCAGAAGGCCACCTGGATACTGACAAGACTGATGATGCAGCAAACCAGGACTTACTTTGCCATTATAGTGAGCTTTCTGGGGGCTGCATGTCTCCAGGTGCATTTTAATGTCCCTTAGTGTGGCACTGAACAAAGCAGGCCTTGCAAGTTATTTCTTTGACTTGCTGGTATACTAAACTGTCCAACATTGAGGCTGGCTACCCAACTGTCAACTCCCTACTGCCGTATACCATCATGCAATATAGGGGTATCTTTCCCTCAACCAGACTCATACCAGTTATAGACAAGTGACTCTGCTTGGTCCTGCTATGTTTCTGCCATAGATATGCTGTTCCTTAGTTGTTATGAAGCTGTATATTACAAGACTTGCTGCAAGTCTTTAGATCAGTGTGGAGCTTATCTTGCCACTGGTGATCATCATGCTATTTATTGTACTGAACAAGATGAAACACATACACAAAAAATAGTTTGCTCTGATGTATGTGTGTGTGTGTGTGTGTGTGTGTGTGTGTGTGTGTGTGTGTGTGTGTGTGTGTGTGTGTGTGTGTGTGTGCATGTGTGTGTGCGTGTGTGTGCATGTGTGTGCGTGTGTGTGTGAATATGTGTGTGTGTACGTGTGTGTGTGTGTGTGTGTGTGTGTGTGTGTGTGTGTGTGTGTGTGTGTGTGTGTGTGTGTGTGTGTGTGTGTGTGTTTGTGTGTGTGTGTGTGTGTTCAGTGATGGGAGCAGAACTATATGTTATGTTTAAGTGGTGCTTATTGTAGTGCAGGATCTGGTTACCTCTGCACCCCAATCACAATGAAAATGCAATGTGTTCCACTGAGGTGGCATCCTAAGGGTGCTGTTTGGGGGACAGGGTAGGGTACATGCATTAATTAGAAATATATGGCACAGTACTGGACATTGCAGTGTTCTATACACTTGAACATTATGGTCATAACAAACAGATGCCATTTTCAAAATTCTTCTCAGCAGACATCCTCACATGTACTGCGCAATAGATTCTTAGTTGCCATTTTCAAAATTCTTCTCAGCAGACATCCTCACATGTACTGTGCACCACTTTCTTAGCTTAAAAAGGTATTGTTATACAGTACAACAGGTCAGGACAGTAGTTGGAGCATGGTAGTATCTGTCCACAACAGTGCTTCATAAAGACAGGTAACTTGTTGCATATGAATGTAGATAAACACTACTTTAAATATGATTATTCTAGAGTAATCTGGTAATCCATTCACCTTGACATCTCCTTGTCACTGATTGTATGTCTGCATTGTGACTGTAGGTTTAGGGTATAAAAATATGTTTCAATGTAATGTGAACTAATGTTAAAGCCTGATGTTGACTTTTTTATACTGCACAATGGAAGTTATAGATATGAATGTTTTTGATCAGGGATGTTTTATTGAGTAACATGTTAGCTTTTCACTGCTTCTGTCATCATTATAATCACGTGGTGCTAATTTGACAAGTATTTCTACGCACTTTGGTTGTGACATTCTGCCATTCAGAAGCAGTGTTGGGGAAAACTACTATTTAATCATTATAATCATTTTAAAGGACTTTAGCCCTTATTAGCCTACCTACTCATTAAACCCAGTTTATTCTTCAATCAAAATTTGTCAACTTTTGTTTTCAAAATGTCTACTACTTGCTAATTTTAGTATGCTGTATTTATTCCACAATTAAAAACTCTGTTCTGTTACAGAACCAGATAATGGTACCTCGATGCTTATAAAACGTTCATAGAAATCTCTCATTATATTTGCTACTTAGATGCTTTTAATTTTGTATATTCAGTCAGGACCCTATCATAATCAGCCTTATGCACTAGTAAAAGGTCTCCTCTATGTCCTCATTGTGTTAAGAAAAATGGGTTTACTACCTTTATCCTTTCAGTATAGGGAAGTGCTTTTACATTTGCTATATTTTGAGATATTCTGTGCTGCAAAATTTCAAGGCCTTTAGACAGAGCTTTCATCCTGCATATAGATCTCAGTGTCTTACCTCCAAAATATGTGACAAATCCAGAAATAATCAAAGACAATGGAGGATAGACTTTTTTAAAATATTTATACACTGGGCCGGATTCATGAAGGCTTGCACAGAGTCTAAGAGTAGAATAAGACTCCATGCAGCCAACATGTCCACCGAGCAATCCAAGAACAGCCGGTAGGGGCGTGCAACAGAGCTCTCAAAACGAGTCCTACATGGACAGGGCTTGGATATGCAAATTACCTCAATTGCAGGCAAAAGCTATGCAAATGAGGTAAATTTGCGATCCAGGAAACCCGAACCTGTCCGAGTAGGAGTAGTGTTATTTGCAGAAATGTACTCAGTTGACAACTGAGTACGGTTCTGCAAATAGCAAAACGGAGCCGTGACAGCTCCAAAAAAAGGATGCATTTACATGAGGAAGCATGCCAATGGCCAAACATTTGGCCATTGGCAACGTTCAGTGATGCAAAATAAAAATAAAATAATTTTTTTTTCATCCCGATCTTCGAGGTTTAAGCATAGTGCAAACATGCTGCACCCTAAAAACCAGAAAATCAATAATTAAGATCCACAAATGTGGATTTTATTGCTAATATGAATTTACAATGCAAGGGAATGGCAGGCTGAAGACAACATGGCCACCGAGTAGAGGTTGCTAAGGGGGGAAGCTCAGTCTAAGAGGTGTAACCAAGCATTAGTAGGCAATCCTATGCAAATGAGGGTTAGGATAGTGAATCGCAAGTTTACATAGCAAATGAGCACAGTCAGTAGAATGTAGGAGTAGGATAAGGGGAGTAACAGAGTAGAAGATAGGTGACATCACGAGGGGGGGTATGTATGAAAGAAGTGAAGCTCATTGGAGCAGAGTGGCATGTGTCAACTGTCATTTACACATCAATAAAAAAGATATGTCAACAGGTAGGCTAGGTAAAGGCAAGAAATTGAAGGTGTATGCTGTGGATAACACTAAAGTTTCTTGCTGAGCGTGTATGTGTGCGGGTGCACACCTTTAAACCCAAGTAAGACTGTGTGTGCACATTTAAGCCAGATTAAGCATGTATAAGGCTGTTGAAAGAGTTGTAAGTGTGTTTGCACCTGTGTGCGTGTGTTTTAACAACAATAAGCAAGTTTTAGTCCGTGTAAGCATGTGTGCATGCATGTGAGCTGGTGTGAGCATGTTTGCGCTTGTGTACACGGTGCTGCCCCCCGAGGAAACAGAAAGGAAAAAGGAAGCACAATAAATAGTAGGATGTTACCAGGGAGTACTAGCAGAGCTAGCAGGTGAAAACAATCTGAATCAGGCAAGTATACAGGCAGTATACTAGCCCAGCCCAGCACTTAAAACTCTGCAAACAACAGTCCATTATGTTTCTCTCAAGAAACACTGCAACACTGCAGTAAGCTAATAGAAGTGAAAACTGAAAAAGCTTTACTGAGACAAAGAAACGTTAGGGGCTGCCATTGCTGTTATAAGGCGACATATGCAACATGCTGAGGGTAATGACAATGCAAATGCTGCTGGACAACCCACAGTGAGGAGACGGAGAAGAGTGTACAGACCCAGTGTAACCTACCAGGGGCTACATGAGCTGGAGATAGTGGAGCACTATAGAGTGAACAGTGCCCTCTTGCAGCAAATTGTTGAGCTGTGCAGGCCATGCCTCACACACAGAACCAACAGAAGGGAACCCATCCCAGTGGAAACCAAGGTATGTGTTGCCCTAAGAATATTAGCAACAGGTACCGTCCAGAGACCAACTGGTGATATGATGGGGATATCACAGGCATCAGAATCCAGGGTACTGCACCAGTTCCTGTATGCCATGTCAGCACATGTCGGTGATCATGTATATTTCTCCAACTCCCATGAAGTATTGGCCAGCAATATGCATCTCTTCCAGCAAATAGCGGAATACCCTAAGGTAGTGGGTGCAATAGACTGCACGCACATATGCATCAAAGCAGCAGCCGGTGAGTGGGGTAGGGTCTACTTCAACTGCAAGGGTTTCCCCTCCATCAACTGCCAGGTCATGTGTGATGCCCAGGGCATAATACTGAATGTGTGTGCTGGCTGCCTTGGAAGCTACCATGATTCCCATATCTGGCATCTGACACAGCTGTACCAGATGTTTGCCAATGTGGACATCCCACATGGTCACCTAGTGGGGGATGCTGGCTATGCACTGGAGCCGTGGCTGATGACACCCATCAGAAACGCACACACACCTGAACAGGAACGCCATAATGAGGCACACGCACAAACATGAAATGTAATCGAGCAAGTGTTTGGCCTGCTCAAGTCATGGTTCCGGTGCCTGGACACATCTGGTGGAGCCTTGCAGTACTCTCGAACTACATGTACCCAAATTGTCATGGTATGTGCTATGCTACATAATATGATCCTGTGAAAACAGCTGCAGCAGGACCAGCATAGGCCCGGGCCAAACACCCCCCACCCTTGCCAAGACCATCACAGGCAGAGCGTGACTCGGAAGAGGAACAACCTGAGCCTGCCCCAGTAGGCAGAAGGAGGCATGCCCAGTATTCTTTGGCCTTGGCAAAGAGGCAATGCATAGCACATACACTGGCAAAGTAGAAACTCTGGAAATTATACCTCTCTCTGACTCACACATATAGTAAAAGGGATGCCTAAGTTGACACTACCTGCTTTCAAACATGTATAGGGAGTGTAGTATGTGCATCCGACATAGGCAGCCCTGCAGCACCACCTGAGGCATGATTGCCATGTGTTAAGCAATATAAAGCAGTGCTAAACAGCATTTACCACCATGTAGTATATGTAAACAAAATCACACACACCAACTAGCACAACTGTGGTCAATTTTGAGTAATATTGGGCAACGTCCAGCAATGTTGGTTAATACTGAGCAATGTCGGACAGGGTTGGTCTAAGTAGGACATAGCTGAATAAAAGCCAACATGTTCATATTTGCTCTACTGGCCCTTAAGCAGTCTGGTCTGCTCAGTATGAAATTATAAAGCAGTGATTGGCCTCGAACCCAGGATACTGTAGTCATAGTACTGAACCACTAAACCATGACAGTATTGCAGTGGTCAGCCTGTATGAAGAAATGTTGATAAGTCTATGCAAAGTATCTCATGGAAACCCTGCAGGCACAGCATAATCCCTGTCGAGTTATGACACAAAGGTGAGTCCTGCAGTAAGAATAAAACCTGACTTTCAACACACACAGTATAAATGTTAATATTGGTCATGTTCACACACATCAACAAATATAGTGGACCTCAGACAGCAACATACTGAAAGTTCACACTCGGCATGCTCACACACTTGAATAAATGAGACAAATGTCAGGCAACAAAACACTGAAAGTCCTAACTGGGCATACTCACACACTTAGGCCATGTCTGAGTACAGCAGTGGGCCACACATATCCGGCAGTTGCATGTGTTAACCCAGGAAACTCTCACTATTCAGCAATCTGCCCTGTGCACGCAATTATATGACAACAGACACATATATAATAAAGTGGAACCCTGTCATAATCAAATATGTTCTGCAGATGTCTATTAATTCTGGGTTGGACATTTCATTAAACAACAGGCACATATCACATCCGAGTAGGTGGTAAGTGACTGAGTAGAGCTGGAGTTACTGTATCCGAACTGCGCAGGGCATCTGTGTGAGTCCCTAGATCCACTTGTTGAGGAACTTTTGTGGCCATTACAGTTGCTGCAGGTGTCAGGTAAGGTACATCCCAAATGGGGCATTGTATCCAAGCATGGTCGTGATGAGTATAGGGGCACAATGACCTCACTTGATCTAGATGTGAAACCTTATGGGATAAGGTGGGCTATATAGAAGGTCTGTCTAACCACTTTGGCAACGTGATCGTCAAAGGCGAGAGTACAAACAAGTCGTGTCCCCAAACCCCTAACAACTCCTACCGTAGGTAATGGATTACCACCTATGTGGTAATGTGTGGGCATGTTGTTATTCCCAAAGGGGATGACTATGCATCTAATGGCATTTAGCTGTAGGCCATGGCTCTGGCACCAGTCATCCATCTCTGTGAGACCCTGTTTGAGTATGCATGTGCCAGCTGGAGAGTTGATTATGGCACCCAGTTTGCAGTCATCTGCGAACATGGTCAGCCATATTCCTCTTGTGTTAGCCCGTACGTCAGAGAAATATATACTGAACAAGAGAGGTTTCAGGACTGAGCCTTGTGGGATGCCACGTGTAACTGGTGTATAGTCAGACATGGCACCTGCAATACTGACCATGTGGGTGCTATCCCTGATCCAGTTAGCAATCCATCTTGTGAGATATGTGTCGATATTGACGCTGGTGAGTCTATGTATAATGGCCAAGTGGGGTATTGTGTTGAAGGGTTTTGCAAGATCCACATAGGCTGTGTGGACAACCTTTCCTACGTCTATGGACCTGGTAACTGTTTAAAGAATACAAACAGGTTCAAGAGGCAAGATCTGCCCACAACAAAGCTGAAATGTGTAGGACCCAGTGTCTGTAGGTTCCTGATGTCTATGTGTATCAGTTCCATGACAATACGCTCTATAACTTTGCAGAACAGGCTAGTAAGGCTTATAGGGTGATATTGTCCGGGGTCCGTTGTAGCACCACCTCTGTGGAGTGGAACCACTGTTGCTGTACACAATTCCTTGCGGACATATCCTGTAGTAACTCTGATATTGAGCAGTGAGGGTTATGTTCATCATGAAGCTTGTGTAAGACCTGGTCCCATTGATGCTGTGTTGTCTGCTTTGGGGAGGGCAGCACTCACCTGTTCATTTGTGATGTCAGGGAGGTTACACTCTGTTGGGATGGACAGTTGCTCCTTAGGGAGGATGGGGGAGACATCTGCACTGAACCTGTTTGCCAGGATGTTGGCAATGTCTCTTGGTTCAGGGTATCTTTAGTCAGTATGCAGTAACTCACAGCATATCAGTGAGTGTCCACCCAGGTTCCTGACATAACTAAAGAAGGCTTTGTGATTGTCCTAAGTGTCTGGTGCAATTGTCTGTTAGAAGCGGGCCTTAGATGAACTCATGAGTGATCGTAGCTTTCAGCTAGTACAGATCACATATGCCTTCCCTGTCTGGGATTGTGCTCTATCATGTAGTAGCCTCCTCCTTTCGTTGTATAGCTTATTAATGGCCGGGGTCCACCAGACAGGTCCCCTGCCATTGGAGGAGTGAGTCTTGTTGTTATTTGGGATAGCACAATGCATGCAATCCACTAGGTGTCCATAGAATGCGTTTGTAAAGGATTCAGCAGTCTGAGCCATATTTACCACTGTCTCAGGGTCTTTGAAGGATACCACTTTGGCTTGGAGAAGTGTGACATTTGTTTTTGAGAAGTTCACCAAGATTACCTACGATGGGTGTGGGGACAGGATATGGATGTTCAGAGAGATAAATGTATGGTTTGACCTTACCAATGAGGGGTATACCTCTGATGTGGAACATAGAGTCCCCATGTTGTTGATGATCAGGTCCAATATGTTTTCCCCTCTTGTGGGTGTGGTGACTGGTTGTGCCATAGAATTTGAGTTTACAAACAGTAGCAACTGTTGGGCAAGGTTGTTGGGGCTTCAGTAGTATCCCCAGTCAATGTTTGGGTATTTGAAGTCACCCAATATAATGGTGTTTGGGGAGACCTTCATATTCTCCAGTGTTCCCAGGAAAGCCGAGTGTGGTTCCTGAGTTTGGGAGAGTGGTCTGTAGCAGGCTATGAACTGAAAGGCAGTTTTGCACACTGTTAGTTGCACATGTATGGTCTGCGATGCTTCGTGCAGTGCTACTAACCTGGAGGTGTGTGTATCTGTGATGTATATGGATACTCCCCCTATTTGTGTTGGCCGTTCTGAGTCCTGTGGTCAGAAAGCATGGCATGAAGTATAACCTGGTACTGCTAGTGTGCATTTGGGAGCCTGAACCAGGTGTCTGCTACTGCGCAGATATCGATATTCACCATACTGAGGAGAGTCCTGAGTGGGCGCATTTTGAGGGTAACACATCTGGTGTTGAGCAGCATTACCCTTAGTTTCATTTACCCTGTAATGTCTATGGAGGTGGGTTTGTCTTTTGAGTCTCACTTAAAAAAGGAACTATGGGGGTGGCAAGACCCTTAGCCAGTATTCGAAAGCCCAAGGGTGACAGGTGCAAGCTGTCCATAGAGAAGCTACGTGGCATGTCGAGCATGTCACCCCAGGTTGACAGACACTGGATCCCCTTTGAATGACACCAGTATGTTAGCCAACTGTTAAAAGTGATCATTTTGTCTGTATACTGTGATATCATTCTTGGTGAGTGTAAGATGCTGCACAAGGTCAGGGTCATTCTGGCCTGGGCTACATGATCAGGGAGTTCCTCTGTGTATTATGTCATGTGGTCCAGGGAGGAACGTCTGAGGTTATTCACACCAGCATGGACAATGATGGAGCCATTTCTGTACTTGCTTTGGAGTGACCTGAGTGCATGTGTTATGTGGCGGATCCTGTCACCCAACAGACAGCTCAAAGTGACCACCCCCTTGTTCAGCCAGGTGAGTGGGACATCACAATAAGTGTCACCTATTACAAGTGTATTAAGTGTGTTGTTTAGCCCTAAGGGCAGTGACTGTGTGGCACACTGACTTTGTGAACTATGTGGTATGTGGGTATTGTAGTGGGGAAGCAGTTGTTTGTGTGTCTGCTTTGGAGGTCTCTGCTGCTTAGGCAGAGTTTATTTAGAGCCTCCGAGTATGTGTATGTGTGATAATGTAGTTTGATTGCTGTCGCTATAGGTCTATGTGAGACTGGATTTGTGGTGTGTGTGGTTACCGTCACCACCTGATAGACTGTGCCATTCATGGGTCAAGAGAGCTCAGCCTCCTGTATGTCTATATAGTTGCATCTCTCACATATATCTGAGTTTGTTGGGAGCAGGAGAGGGTTGTCGGTGTACATAAGGCAGTTGTGACATTATGTCAAAATTCCAATATTCACCAGCTGGACTGGAGAGTTCACACGAAACCAACCCCTGGACATGCCAGGATATTATAATGACATACTCTGTTGACTGATCACAAAGGATCAGTAGGGTGTTAAGTGTGTAAAAGAGTATGACATGGGTTTAGTGCTCAGGTTTTTCGGTGTTTTGTAAAGAGTAGCTGCGAAGGAGTCCAGACTGAAACATGACACCCCCTTCAGCTATGTCATAAATAGCAATGTACACTCATATATGTCCTGAGTCAGGGCCAACTGTACCTGATTGACAATGCCGACATCCTGTCAGACAGGCCCATATATACATACCCACCTCCCACTGATGAAAAGCCCTATCATCATACCAGGAGATATCACATGTAGAATGGGTAAACAGCTCCCCCCAAAGCTAAAAGCATGGCAACAATTGGATTACATTGTTTGCCTATATGTGTCATGAGTGAACTACAGAACAAACAGACCCTGCACCTGAACAGTCTGTTGAGCCTCACCCACTCCACAGGATCTGAAACCGTTGAATGTGTTACAGCAACATATGGCACTCCCCACAAGTGTTGGTGCACAACACACCATGGGAAGTATAGTACAATAAGCCTATGAAGTCTGATCTGCAAGGCCATGGAGTCCATCATGATTGAAATCATAAACAGAGCTATTGGAAGCTGACAAACACACAACCCTACCAACTGTGGTATGTTCATGGGCAGATCATGGTTCCCAAACATGCTAGCCTGTTTGCAAGGCAGCCACCCAGGACATACATCACTGAACAGAGCTACACATGTCCCACATAGACTTTGAATAGCCCTTTATCAACATCCCAGACACATGTCGTATCCACAAAATCAACAATCTGTGCATAAATATGTGTTGCCATATGAAGGAATGGCAATTTGTCTACAGATAGATCACACAAGCTAAGAATTGTGGAGTCCTGTTCAAGCTGTTAACACCTGATGACCCACATGGTTCATTCTTGGGACTGCATAAAACAAAGTGTACACACATTACCATGTCCAGTCTGATGATGTCAGCATCCTACAAATATAGCAGGTGAAAAGAAACCACCCAGCAAAGCATATAGAGCATCATGTTAATGCGTATCTCTCTAGTTTCATAACATAGTTAGGTAGGGGTTAGAAACCTGCAATTGCTGACTGTGTGTGTGTGTGTGTGGGGGGGGTGTATGTGTGTGTTTCCTTTGAGAGGAGTGCCCTTTTTGGAGACTGGGAAAACACATTAAAAGAGGTACAATCCTCTTTGGAAAGTCTGATGATGTCAGCATCCTACAAATATAGCAGATGAAAAAAAGCCACCCAGTAAAGCATATAGCACTTTGCGCTAATGCGTATCTCTGTAGTAACATAGCATAGTTAGGTAGGGGTTCAAAACCTGCAATTGCTGACTGTGTGTGTAGCAGGTGTGTATGTGTGTGTTTCCTTTGAGAGGAGTGCCCTTTTTGGAGACTGGGAAAACACATTAAAAGAGGTACAACCCTCTTTGGAAAGTCTGATGATGTCAGCATCCTACAAATATAGCAGGAGAAAAAAAACACCCAGTAAAGCATATAGTGCATCGTGTTAATGCATATCTCTCTAATATCATAACATAGTTAGGTAGGGGTTTGAATCCTGCAATTGCTGAGTGTATGTGTGTGAGACACTGTTGGTCAATGCGGTGTGGGTTTTGCTTTTACTATGGTATGACATATCAGGATTAAAACAGTATGCGCATTGCACACATCAGGTATCTGTGTGGCAAATAAATATATGTACATGTGACCTCAATTAGTACATAGGTGTGAAGCCTGCATACTACATGAATACATTTGTTTCCTTTGACAGATTGTGCCACTGGTTCGCAGATGGTAGGTCACATATGTATGTATGTGACAAGGCCGGCCACTGTAGTGATTTGTGGCCAAGGTCATCTGTGCCACACACACCCATGACAGTTACTATAGAGTAGTGTGAGTGAGGGTACATGCCTGGGGTATATGTCAGACATGTTCATACACAACAATGTCTGGCAATAATGGACAGTCATTATAGGTGTACAACAGACTTGTGGATATGCATACAGGCCCCTAATGTCTTATGTGATACACCGAGGGACTCCACAATACCTCTGGATATGTGGATACCATGGGACAGATGACATAACACTTGGCTGTATGAACACATTACTACATAACATACATGTTGGGGGCTACCACCTATGTGGTACTGTCGGGATAGTATGTATAGTAAATGTGGATGACTATGCTATAGTTGGCTTAGAGCTATACAGCATGTGTCGGACAACAGGTATCTTTCTGTATGATGCCCTTGTGTAGGATATGTGTCCCATCCAGAGAATGCATTGTAGGCCAATGCATGCATTTACAGATGTGGATGGACATATCCCTAGTGTGTTTGCATGTACCTAAGAGGGCTATATGCCAAACAGGTGTGGTCCCAGGAATGGGTGGCGGTCAATACCACTGGTCTCTGTTATAGTATAGTACCGGAAGGATCCAGCTGTTACTGAGTTCCCCACATCTGTGTGTCAGTTGTCAGGACATCATCTAATGATTGGTTATGGTCAAGCTGTTGAGGTTGCGTATACTACCAGAATGCAAAACATTGACAGATATTAACAGTATCACCCACAGCATAGTGTCAAACCATGTCATACACACATGTGTACCCATGTTAGAACATATCTGTAGTAGAATGCATACTGGCCATCGAGAGATACTATGAGATGTTAACAATGTGTAATACAGGGTATGTCACATATCCCATGTGTCCACTATGCACGTACATGCAGACAGTGTGCACCCACCATGTTCACAGATGTACACCTGCTAATCTGTACTGCACACATCACACACATACTATCCACGCACTGACACATGCTGGCAACACTATACACTTCAGCCACATGGCACATGGGCAGACAATACATACTCAGACTTAACACTGGTGGAAACAATGCTACATTCACAGTCATAGCTTTGATACATCATGCCTGCTCAGATATACCTACAAGGATATCATTACACTTTCCTGTTGACAACGTACTAATATTGCTACACTGATATAATGTCACCCTGTGCATCAGCACCATGTTAGCCTGTTCCTGCATCAATGTTACAGATGACAGGAGGTGGCACAGGTGTCATCATATGCACAGGGTGTGTTGTTGGTTTGCCAGAGCCTGACATTGACCCATCCAATCGACATGTGTGTGTGTGTGTGTGTGTGTGTGTGTGTGTGTGTGTGTGTGTGTGTGTGTGTGTGTGTGTGTGTGTGTGTGTGAGGGACAACAGTACAGCATGGGCCAATGTTGATGTAATGTGTGTGTGTATGTGTGAGCCCTAGTTGTTTGGTTAATGTGTGTGTGTCTGCATGCACACAGCTCCACCATGTGGCTGCCTTATATAGGAGGTTGTGGGACAACCACAGACTGTACCTGCCAGGCTGTACAGATCATTGTCTCTGGCCGTGGACACGGTACCTGTGCCTGGCAGGGGTGCTACGGTCAGTATAGGGTACCAACCCTGACTGGGTACTATTATCAGAGGCAGAGGTATGTCGAGTGGGCCCATGTCCCTGCTGGGACTGGCCAGAGCCACGTGCACGTGGTCTACTAGGTCGGTCAATCGACAGGCCAGCCCCAGCATTGCTGGGGCTGGTACTGCCACTACGGGAGCAGCTGTGATCTGTGGGCCGTCCGTGACTGCCAGCTGTTGATGTTGCAGGCATACGTCCGCATCGATGTTACAACCATCCCGCATGGTCCTGGCTTATGGAAAACACATTGTGGAGGGCATCTAATGTCTCCCCCCAATGTCTATCAATGACCTTGGTGTAATTCCGGATGGCACCGGCAAGGTCACGGATGCTGTCATTGATAGTGGTGTAATGGGCCCTCTGCGTCCTTAGTCCCTGTCTGGTGTACCGTTCCATACATGCCTGTGCTGGCATTACAGCGTGGAACGTACTTGAGGTTGTAAGACCTGTGGGGGCACGTCTGCCAGGGGCATTACGACCAGAGGTGCTCCCACGAGAACTCCTGGACATCCACCTATGTGGTACCATTCCAGTAATCCGGGTATGGCTGCTGTGAGGGGATGCAAGTGCCATGGATACCACACTATCCTGGTCAATGCTAACTGCCCCTCGGCTATGGCCATTGATGATGAGGGATGTATTGGCAGTAGGAGTGTGCGCATAGATGGGGTGGAAAGTTGTGTACTGTAAATTGGCGGACCAATGACAGACCCTGTCAAACCTGCCTGTGCCACAATACATGTCTCATCATCTCCACTATTTGTGGAAATGACTTCAGGTTCCCTGCTGCATTCACATTCAGCCAACCCAACCTCAGCACCTGTGAAAGGAAGACAGGAAACACACGTTACAATCTGTACATGATGTTAGCACACATGAACATGTGCACACATGAACACATGCACACATGCACACATACACACATGCACACATGAACACATGAACACATGCACACATGCACACATGCACACATGAACACATGCACACATGCACACATGAACACATGCACACATGCACACATGTACACATGCACACATGAACACATGCACACATGCACACATGCACACATGCACACATGCACACATGAACACATGCACACATGCACACATACACTACTCAGTCAAGTTGAGACACACACACACCAACAGCAATACGGAACATATCCATTAGTGGTTGATGGTGCAGTACAGTATCACAAGTCAAAGAGTCCTATCACATGTGTCAGCATGCAGGATGTGTGTTGCTCAACAGCATGCAGTGTGAGTGTGGAGAGTCCTTGTTGATAACAGTATACATGTCTTTGATGCATGTGTGTTGTTCAATGGTTGGCCTCACCCTGGAACACAACGTGTACATGGACACAGCATTGCTGTGCAAGTCTGGAATGCTTTCCAATGTCCTGTGCACCATCACTCATAGGTATACATATCATGGCCGGATGCACACAACTGTCAGGTTTATAGCAATGAATGCTATGTGTAGTACTGTAGTTACTGTAACTGGATGTAGTGTAGTACCATGAGCCATCATCAGGCAGCATCATGTGGTCAACCAAGGCCACTAATGTATGTCACACTGGCAACTATCTTGCTGTACCTGACCTCCAACACTTTGGCTACATTAACCATTTCACAGCCAGTTGTTACATGGGTATGTAAGGTGTTCAACAGGGAGCATTGCCTCACATGAATGTGTTGTGTGTTGAAGCATGTCACACTGCCCCATGATAGTCCTCTACCCCCAGGTATAGTATGTGTGCTGTGTTGTTGACATTTGGGATACTGGAGTATGACCTTACAGCAGGTGTCTACATATGCCATGTGTATCAAATTACCACTAACTGCATATGACAAAGTGGTGTGTGTTGTGTGCATGTGCATTGACTCTGCCTATACAATGTCCACTACAGCATACCACAATTGGTTGGGATGGTCTGTGTATTGCATGTGTTTGAGGTGGATACTCATGTTACTGGGATGTGCATAGCCGCACAGAGAACATGCAGAGCATGCATTATGTGTAGGTGTTTTATATGTGTATATGGCCTACAGGACTCCTATGACATGCACATGTTATATGCTATATTAAATGTAGAACACTCACCAGCATGGGTGTGCTGTCCTGCTATCATACCAGGGGGACCTACAAGGATATGAGACAGTTTGTCAGTGTCAACAACTATGGTATTGTTGCTGTGTGTTTGCAATTCCACAGTAGTACAAGAGGTGACAGTCACAGGCATACAAATTATGTTCCAAATTATCAGTATTGCATGACACCAGGCTCCGCATCTTCTGAATACACAGTACACAGCTGGTAAATGCATGTTCTAACAATTGATCTAACAGTAGTCTACAGATATGCCATGTTACCTGCATGCTCTATATCTATGTGCTGGGTGACTCCGGCCTCCATGATGACGCATGTCTGTTGTACTGCTTGTCCAGGAGCCACCATGCTGAGGAGCAGCTCTTCCACTCTGGTGAGGGGGGGATGTGTTGATGCACCACCACCTGTGGCAAGCTGTTGTCTGTGGACATCGGAGGCATGCTGCCGGACATGTCTGATTAAATCACTGCAGTGATGGCGTACCTGCTCATACGTCCAGTTATGCATGCCTACATCATTCACCCGATGGACAACATCCTGCCACAGTGCAGTGCGTCTATGCTGGTCCTGGCTAGATCTGGAAAACAGCAAGTTGTAATGCTGTACCAGGGCATCATAGATGACCTCCTCCTCCTCAGGGGAATAGGCAGGCTTCCTGTTGTGAGACATATTCTTGTAAGACAATAAAACAGTCATTGTGAGCATGTCATGTGGCACACTTAACATGCTAAAGTACAGACATCAATGAAATGCCATATATAGCAACCTATTGGCTGTCAGTAGATACACACCTGTCATACCACATAGGACTGCTCAGCCCACAACTGCCTGACAGTGCCTGGCACATACTATATTCCAAAACATGTTCTGCACAGCAACAAAGTGGAACCAGTATGTAAGACTATACAACAGTACATGGCACACTCTATGTGACACAATGAACCACCTAGCCACAGGGGGTGTGTATGAAGCTAATGCATGCAGACATTTGTCATCCATTGAAATGAATGTTAAGTACAGTTTAAGTACTATCAGTACACCACACTACTTGTTGATAGCAAACCCCTCAGTAACAAATGTGCACATTCATCACTATAGGTGGCATACTGCTGTAATACACTACACATGTTGCTAGATATGCACATATATCCTGTGACCCACATACCACCAAGGCCATGTTACAGGCATACCCACACACACATCAGACATACCTACAGGACACATAGGTATGGCAACCCAGATCAATTTTACCTGTGTAACATACAGTACTGTGTGTCAGCACCTACAAAACCTCATGCCTGAGGTTTGTAATGTGTAAGGACTACAGGTAACAAACAAAACAGTGTGTCCAAGCAATATGGATGTAAACCATACTGTGCTGTTTAGGCCTACAGCTTCAGGTAGTACTACTGTTCATACAGGATTTGTATTCACTAGTGTTACCAACCAATAAGCATACATGTACTGCTTAAGCCTACAATGGCACACTCCAGTCAACACCATGGGACTATGTCACACTATATGCCTTACTGCTTTTCCTGCTTAGCAATAGCATACATATCCTTTTCTGGGATTTGAGCTACAACACTACATACCATGATATACACGGTTTCACACTAGGCTATCACACATATATACAACTTTGATACATTCACCTACACATTCACCATCTCATCCAGTCAACCTTACATAGCAAGTAATGCAACAAGTACATGCGTGTGTGTATCAGGTCCTAGGTATCTAAAAGGCTATTATCTGTAGGACCTGTGGAAGCATAACCATATGGTACCCTGCCCTTCCACACCCATGTAATGTAGGTTCATGTGCTCCTGTCATGCAGAGCCACAGTGGTGACTCCCAGGTTGTGTTTCCTATCTCACACCCACTCATCATGATTATTCATGACAACTGCTAATGAGGACCTTCATTTGCTATTGATAGGTGGTTAGTTCCAGAGTATGGTATGTGTCTGAGATGATAATGTACCACTCCAGCATGTTCTGCTTTTTCACGTTACAGGGTTTAGATCAGTACAGTGTGTAGCTTGTATGGAGTGTAATCAGTATATATGGAGCATGTCCAACACCTGTGGGTTTGGCATAGCTTTGTATGTTAGGCAGATGTTGCCTCTGGGTAGGCGGTATGTGACATAGTGTAGCTGCGATTTTGTAGGACAGTCTGCATAGGGCATCTGTTTGAGTCCGGTAATACTCTTTGTGAGGTATGTGTCTGGCATCTACTGTCACTGTGGATGTCTTCTGAGGTACATACCAACAGGGCCAATGTACTCTATGATGGGTGTTATGACTGATGAGTACAGTGGAACACTGACCTCTTATTCCATGGATGACACACCTTTTCTGTTGACATGTGGACCTTACTCAGTTTACATGACTAGTGTGGCACTGTGATTATCAATAGGGACACTACTGTCCACCTTTGTCCTATAGTCTCTCATCACACTTTTGGTGTTGAGTAGACTACCACCTATGTGGTAGGTCATGGGTACAGGGTTATTAACATGAGGGATGGCAATACATTTACAACATTGAGCTTGGGCGTACATATGAACATCCATTGGTGTACATATAGATATACATATAGGCACATATACAGTCCACCTTTCATGGTGGGAATACCAATTATGCAAAGGTTGAGAGGGATGCAGTTATGTAATGATATTGCACAGTCTTGTGCAGAATGCATGGAAGGTAGTCTCAGCCCATGTACCTTTAGCAGGACCCCCTATCTGGAAGACTACAACCTGAGGAATCATACCCACGATGTTTAAACACCACATGTCATATGCCAGCACAGTATGCTGTCTTGTTTGCCACACACTACCACCTACATATAAAAATGCACATAACAACCTGCAACAACATATAATTGTCCACCCTTCACAAACAGTTGCAGTATGTCCCCTGCTCTATGCACATGTTCAGATGCTAATTTATCAGACACATACATATCTCTCCATATGTGCATGCCATACACACACAGGGTCCACACTGTTGTAAGTCTGTACACCTCACGGATGACCTGTTGGGCCTTTCTACAACATGGACGCTTGTCACATGTGTGCATACAGTAATAGTACAGGGAGTATATATATATAGCTGCAAATGATAACACTACTATACTAGCCTGGTACAGCAGTTGCCAATGCTGAGCTACAAATTATGTTACTATCATGCATGTCTTACTCTGTCACATCCAAGTTTATATAGGTGTTTGCACTACTCCCCCAAACTGCCATTATACGTAGTACTGTACAGACCATAGATAACATGTTCAGATGTTAGACATATAATGCTGAGATACATATGTCACAGTTATGTCCCACTGCACACAGCTACACACTAATTTGTTCATGGCAGTAGTTATGCATGGCATCACTGCATACATACCTACTGCTGCCACTTATGCATGTTTCTGAGTATGTACAGTACTATTCATAATCATCTACTACTTGCTGGTAACTACAACTCTGTTACATACCTGTTACTCACTGTCAGGTCCGTCTGTGTATGCTTTTCAAGGTTTTTTTTTTTTAAGTAAAGTTTTTTACTTATTAGTTGCTACTGGTTATTAATTAAGTTTTTTTTTCTTAATTAATATATTTAGTTTTTCAAGAAGTAAATATAATATTTACTGAAGTAAGGCTTCTATATTCAGTAATAGAGTTTGTCAGTAGCTGCTGACACGTGCAATGTAATGATTGCATGTGGGGATAGTAAGTACAATCTGCTTTTATAGTTATCTGGGCATGTGCATGTGATGCCCTCTGCACCAATTGGTGCCCAGCATTTGGTAAATGCATACAGCCTGCTGTGTGGTAATTGCAGTACTCATTGCCATAGCAACCCAATGCTATAAATTGCTTAGGTATGTAGGCGTAGCCCTTTCAGATTTCCAGAGTGAGGCCCATGCTTGTTTGCTGTGGACAGTGTTGTGTCAGTCAGAAGGTTGGTATACTTCTTATATCTGAAGCCAGAGGTGTAGACAGTGATGTACATGTTGTACTCAGGCCTGACTGTTGCCACTTGCAGTACAGAGCTATCAGTGTAGAGTTTAACTCACCCCTACAAATGCTTACACAACATTTCTGTGACTATGTAGTTTCTTTTCCACTCATATAAGTAAATGCCATACAAACTTAGTTATTGAGAAGTATTCTTTTGACACATGAACTGTTTGTGAACTGTTATACTGTGCATATTAATGTAGGCACTTCTGCAGGTTTGTGGTTTTATTGTTGACATTAGCACAGGGTTCACAGGACAACTGGACAATTCCAGTACTGTGTATGCCTACCTACATCCTTGGTAGACCCTAAACACACAAGTGTATTTACAGCATGGGGGGGGTGTTGTTGACATACAGAGAGCATTATGTATTATTGTGTGAATATTATCTTACTGGACTTAAAGGATTGGTGTGTACCTGTTGGTTTATCAAGGCAGGTGGTCTGTCTGCATAGTTTCCAACTGTGAACCTATCCAGATGGTAGTCAAATGTTACACTGTTATTCTTTGTCTGTGCAACCCACAGGTGTTTTCATCACTAGTACAATGGCATTGTTACAGTCAGTTGCTACCAGCACATGGCTACATCCTTTGGTATTTCTGTGTTGTACTCCTACATAAGGGTATGCTTGTGGAAGTCCTACCATAGCTATTTGCAGTGTGTGTAACAGCAGGATAGCTGCTATGCCTGTGTGTTTGTGCCTCTGCCAGGCCTATGAAACACTCAGATACATCTTTGCATGGAGTCAGGGATAGGTAGTTAAATGTGAAGTACACCTTACACAGCATAGAGACAGTAAAAGTCTAGACTTGTGTGAAGAAGTGCATATGGATACATACTCATTTTATGAAGTACAAGCAGTGTCTACTGTTATTATTGTCAGTATTCATTGTGTAATACCCCACCTTTCTGACTGATGTCAGTACTTTTCAGAGGGATTCAGAGGGACACAGCTTCAATATGTTTCACAATCAGGGACATCCCTGTTAAGTAGTCACAATTGGGTAGTATGGCCTCTGCCCTAATCAGATTTGCCACTGTTTGTCCTGCTATGATACTGTGTGGGGGTTGTAAAGTGCCTCTGTAAGTTCATTTTCTGCTAGAATGGCTGCTTCTCATATCACACTCATGTAATGCAATTCACAACAATTGCTGGTAAAGATCCGCAAAACAAGCTTTGTGTTGTGGCCTTCCTATTTATCCTTTACATTCAGTCTTTGAAATGCATGATATATTTATTTGAGCACCAGGTTATTGTATATCTGCTGTGGCTTAGTGGTAATTCATGCAGTCTATTGTGTCAATGGTCTGGGGTACAAGACTGGCAGAGGTATTTTATTTTGCTGCTGAGCTGAACAAGGGCCCTGACATAGAGTGACTAAGGCACTTTTAAGCAGTTGTAAGTGGGTTTGCGTGGGTTTGCGTGACACTTAGTGATACTTAGCTAAGCGCACACATGCGCACACTTGCTTAATCCTGCTTACTACTGCTTAAAAGTGCTTACTCCCGCTAACCCCCACGCTAATTTCTTTGAAAAAAAAAGAAAATGGGGAGATAGGAAAGTGGTGAAAAAGGGGGCACAAAGAGGGAAAACAGTAGGAAAACAAGCTCGGGATGTGCAGGATGGGTGTAGGGAAGGACCATAGCTGCCCATTTCTTAACCAGCAACAGCTGTGCATATGCAATACATTTGGAGTGAAATTTGAAACCTTCCACTCCTGGGAGAGGGGTGAGGACAACAAAGTATGTTGTACTGCCAATTATAATTATCAGTTTACATGTCCAGCGGACATGTGTGCAAAATGGGCAGCTATGTATGGGGCATAATTTTTTTGTGGGTACAGATTGCCCTTTTTTTTTTTTTTTTCAGATGAGAGTGGAAAGTGAGGTAGAGGAAGTAGGTATATTTGGGGAGGTAGGTTGGGGAGGAGAACAGACAAGACAAACAAGATGCATACAGAGGCAGTGTATGACACATGGGGTGGGTGAACACAACTGATGGGGACAGGTGCTTGGAAATCGCAAGCCCATGAGCCCACAGATGGTAACAGTGGAACTGAGATTCCCCACCCGTGGGCAGTCACCACTGCACCTTCACAGCCCCGAGGGTGGCTGTGCTGGGGGCTGCATAGGATGGGCAGGCTCATCTGTGAGATGCGCCACTCTCGCCTCGAGCTGACCTAGGGGATCAGTGACTGAATGCCGGATCTCCCTATGCACCACAGCCCGGACCCTTTGAAGGGTGACAGGTGGCCCTTCTCCACCCACGCTTGCACGGGGGGAATGAGCCCTATCCCCTGCTGCGCTTCCACCTGAAAGTGGCACAGGACCAATGAAGGAGGGGAGCCCGGGCTGGGCACCAGATCTGCTGGTGCCAGGTGCACTCGCCAGCTGAGGAGGGACAGGTGGGTCAGCTGGGACTGGCGTTCCCATACATTCTGTGATTAGGTGTGTTTAATAACAACATAAACAACAGCATTCCAAATTAGTTGTAACAGAATGCAGTAATATTCCCATTAACCCAACACACCAAGGTTCCAACAGTTGAACAGCAAGCATAACACATGCATAAATTGAACAACAGTGGACATTCCAACAGCATGCAGGGATGATTGGTGGTAACAGGCCACCATGATTGTGGTGTTTGAACAGGGCACAAGCATCAAAGTGAATGCAGATATTTATAGAGCAATAGGACATATGTCCCAACAAATGTTTTGAGATTATACATACCCATTGGGTTGTGGAATTGATTGTTTATGCACATACAGTAGGATGTAGAAAGAAACCTCAATTAACATCTTATAAGTACTTTTAGTCTACACTACATTCCTATTGACTGCAGGTGTATATCCCCTACATGTATTATTACACTTGGCAACATGCGTTAGGTTGTGTAATGGGTTTGGCTAGTTCATTATATACCTGACCTATATCTGACATACTAACTGTCCAGGATGCAGGTGTTACTGCTACATATTTATTGTTGTATTTATATTTCTTTATCTACATATCTGGATGTGTTCACATGACATTTTCAGTTCAATTTGTACAGAACCCTGCATTTCTTGTAGCACACTCACATTTCTGGGGAACAAATTAACAAGCTACTTGTGTGCCAGATTTACTTATGCATGCCAGCCATCACTGACTGTTGAGGACTGTATATATACTTCACAGATACTAGCACATCCATCACCCACTTTAGATGGGACTGCCCAACTGTGGGTTGCCAGCAATTATTAAAACAGTACTATTTGTATAATGCAAGGGTACAACAACAATTAAAAGTAAGTGATACAGACACACTCCAGGTTTTATACCTTTATTAATTACATTACACACTTTTCCACAGGCTCTGTCCTTTATTTGATATTACAGTGCATATGGAAGACATATTCAGAACATATTATACCTTTATTAATAGGTTAGAACACTCTTTTTCAGGCTCACTCACTTATTTTATATGACAGTACCTGCAGAGATGTTATTCCAGACATATTTTACCTTTCTTAATGGGTTACTACACTCTTTTTCTGGCTCTCTGAATTTTTTATATGACAGTACATGCAGAGGACTTATTCAGGGCATTTTATGGCTGTATTATTGGACTACAACACTTTCTTTCATGCTCTCTCCCCTATTTTATATAACAATACATGCAAAATAATCACTAACCTGCCTGGTGGCACAGCCTTAGCAACCTATCTGCATAGGCTTGGTGATTCGCAGCACAGTCACCTGCAGCTGTGAAGTAAATGAAGGGATATTGAGACATACCTATCCATTATACAGAATCAATTATCAATTCTTACATACTGCATTCCATGGCTACCTACTCAGTTGTGGGCCATCTTGCATCCACGGGCCTCCTGTATCCATTGGCTCAGTAGGTCCTGCTTCTGTCTCTTCAGGTCTGCATGGTGTTGATGGACCTGCTCACCAGTCCGAGGAACACCGTGACACTGGTGAGGTCATGAGCTAATCGGTTCCAAGCCTCTGCCTTGTACTCCATCCCTTGGAACTGGCCCTGCAGGAGTCTTGACTCATGACGGTGGACAAGGAGCCAAACCATGTATTTCGACTCCTCGATGCCCTAATGTTGCGCTCGGAAGCGTGTACCCTCTCCAGCACCAGCCATTATAACTGCAGATGTGAGCTACAATCAGTTATGGTGAGTATTCCCGCCTATGGGGCTTAAATTTGCCACATTTCCCGCACTTTTTTGTGATTGGGCATTTTTGAAAATTCTCAGCTGACTGCAGACCTGCTTAGTAATGGTTAATCTACCATTTCTAAGTATATGTATGTTAACAGTGGCTGTTTCTCCTAAGCTGTCATGGCTTAGTGGTTCAGTACTTTGATTATGGTGCACAGAGTCCTGGGTTTGAACCTTGTAATTCATTTTATTTTAATACTGTCCAGACAGGCTAGGGGGTGTGGCTGTGCTTAAGAAGCTTTGCTCTACGTTTCTCCATGTTGCCCTACAGTGCACTGGTTGGCATGGCGCGCACCTCCGCACAAACCGATTGTGCTGGGTAAAGCGCTATTTAGCTATGGGCAACTACATTGCGCTGGGTAAAGCGCTATTTAGCTATGGGCACCTATATTGTGCTGGGTAAAGCACTGCTTAACTGTGGGCAATTGTATATCAGGATCCTTTAAAAATATATATTTTGTTCACTGATACATAGGCCATTTCACTGCTTTTTAGTAATATTTTAATCATATATGTCAGGTATTATTTCATATACTGATTTAAAACATAAATTTAAGGGGGAGTGGTGGGACTTGAATCATGAATGCCTCCTCTTTGTGCGAATACTCTACCATTACGCTATTGCTATTTGGTGTGATTTGCATAAACATTCTTTCTTATGCTCTTCCATGTCAGGATTGCTAACTGCAGCTAAGCAATGGGCACACCCGTGCACACACGCGCAAATACGGGCAGCTATTTCGGGAATATAAAAAAAATAAAATTTTAATGTTTTACTTTTAATAACTGTGATGGGGGTTTATAATGTCAGGGAGTGTGGTGTTGGGTGCATGGACATTTGAGCGGACTCGCTCTTCTGTGTTTACATTTTTCTTTTCGAACCCTTGCAGGGGCGTGGACATTTAGACTGCTCGGCAGTCGGACACGCCCTCTGCTTTCCTACATGGTCCGTGTTAGACTTGCGGTTGAGTCAGCATGCCCTCATGAATATTCATGGCACGCTGATGTAATACCGTTCAACTGCAGCCTCTGAGTAAGACTTATTTAGTCTTACACGAAGGATTTGTGAATCCGGGGGAATGTTTTTGTCACCCCCTGCTAATTACATATATTCCAACTCCAAGAATGCATACAGTGGGGAAAATGAGCAAATTCCTCAATTGTCACTGTACTGTGATCTCAGTCTAAATGGTTCAACAAACTAAATTTCAGAAAATATAGTCTTGACCATAATTTATTTTGACAAACTGGTTTGTTGATCAAATGAAGGGAACCCACCTTAAGTTACAACTTGCCACCCTGAGTGGTGACCTTCAAATTTAGGTGGCAAGTGTCTATTTGATACAAAAGTATGTATCCAAAATATGACCTGCACTACTAAACTTAATTTAACTTCTCAATCAGCACCTTATGCTTTACTGAGTTGAATGCATGAGAAAAATAATTGCAGAAATATTAACTTAAAAGTTTGTCACCACATTAGCATACAAAACAAGTTTACAAGTTGTACTCTACTTGTTTGCTGTATAAGTATGTTGCAAAACAATAACACTGTGTCATAAGCATATCCTGTAACCCTCTGAGCAAATATTTTTCTATAACTTTGCTAGCACATGACAAAAGACTGAACTTTTATCTCCCTTGTTTTTGTAACCAGTTTAAAAATAACTGTTCTCCAGAAATAAGGTTAATATCCATCAGTGAAACTAGGAGTAAATAGATAATGTAATGGTTCTGCCAGCAGAGTGGACAGCATCTTTTTTTAAAACACATTTTATTTATTTTGCTAAGTACATTAGAAATAATAAAAAGAAAATATACAACTACAACAAATATTCAGCTGTGAACAAGCCTTAATACATCAATGGTTGAAAAATCATAACCTATATACATACATGTCAATATATATAGAGTGGACAGCATCTTAAGATCTTCATGTGTAATTTCTTTATAGCCTACAGCTTTTTTAACCTTTAAGACTTTCAAAAGAGCTAATGATTTACTCATACGCTTGAGTTTCAGTCTGAGACATAAGATTTCCAACATATTTGTGGAAGTTTCAAAATAGTTAGTTTGAATAGTGCAGAATTTTGTTTTAGCACTGAATACTTTCTTACTATAAGTTAGGGAGACTCATACCTCAGCCTTGGACTGTACCCTCTTTTTGAAGCCTAAGTATGTGCTATGCGTTTATCTACATCCTACAAACAGAGTAAGTTCCTTTTCCCATCTTACCTCTTGACAGCCTTTTTAGCTTGTTCATAAGTTCATAGGTAAGTGCTAGGCTAGCTGCTCCTGCAGGCCATTTGAAGCCTAGACAATTTCCCAACTGGTGTTTGAATAACCTATCCTGTTTAGTGTTAGATTGCCCTTACCCATCCCATGCTTGATAATTATGTATTACCCCTAGTGAGAATAACTGGACTCATACAATAGATAATTTAAGAAGACCCACATGTGTGGAATAAAGCATTAAGGAGTTTCCATTGTCCATTTGTAGTGCAGGGAGCAGTCCTGGCAAGTCTTGTCTACACAAGTATTTGCCTTTAGCATTGTACTTTTATTTGCTTTCCATTGCTTTTAATTTTCATTGTTGTGTTTCCTAATGTTTTGCTCTTTTTGGTTAGTGTCCCTTGAGTTCATTATCTTCATTACTTGGTATTTATATTATACAGACATTTCTTTTACCATGTCTGAAATGCCAACTTTATTAATGCCTTCTAAATTAGCATAGCAACTCTAGCCTTTTAGTAGACTTCTGACTTATTATAATTAATTTTTTTAATGACCAGAGGTGATATGTTAGCATCAAGGTTTGTGCTTTTGGTCAAAGCTGTTAGATTCTAATTCACAATAGGCCATTTACTGATCACTGCCTCTCAAGAGAGGAAGGCTATCAAACGTGTAATCCAAGTGCTATCTGTTAATGCTTAGGAGATTAAAATATCTATTCATGTCATTGGTTTATTAGTTACATGTGTGAGTTTACTCTTTTGTTATAGTGAAGCTGAACTGTGATGATGTGAGGTATTGCCAGCTATGCTAGGAGAAGTAGGGTCATGGATATATAACATGTGCCAGCATAGCTAGCTGGAGTTTTGTAAAGAATTAGATGTCATTTGTATATCAAACTGATTTGTACAGATGCTTATATTGAAAATGTATTTGTAAAGCTGCTTGTGTTAAAAATGTACCAACTGTGTTTCCTGCTGGACAGAAAAGAAATACACCTGCATGGCAGACTGTATCGGAACTGTTGAAATGAATATATTGTCACATAGGATACTGGAAGAGAAGAGGTTAATCTCAATCCAGCTAACTTTGAAAAACAGTCTGAAATTAAATTACCTGGTTTAGGCTATAAAATTGTATCTTACAGTTCTAATTGCAGTCAGAGACAAAATGTCTGTGAAAACCAGGACTAGGAATCATACTGGATTGTCCTTGGGGGTGAACTATTTGCTACTCTGGAAGGGTAGACATTTTTAAAATGGTTTTATAGCTTCCAGATGCTATAACACATCTTAGCAAAGTTCTAGCTTTATGTGTTTGTAAAATGACACATATGTGTTAGATTCTGGTTCAGTTTCTGGTAAAGGGGCAGGGGCAGTCCTGGCAAGTCTTGTCTACACAAGTATTTTCCTTTAGCATTGTACGTTTATTTGCTTTCCATTGCTTTTAATTTTCATTGTTGTGTTTCCTAATTGTTTTCTCTTTTTGGATAGTGTCCCTTGAGTTCATTATCTTCATTACTTGGCATTTATATTATACAGACATTTCTTTTACCATGTCCCAAATGCCAACTTTGTCAATGCCTTATAAATTAGCACAGCAACTCTAGCCTGTTAGTAGACTTCTGAGTTATTATAATTATTATTTTTGATGACCAGAGGTGATATGTTAGCATCAAAGTTTGTGCTTTTGGTCAAAGCTGTTAGATTCTAATTCACAATAGGTCATTTCCCGATCACTGCCTCTCAAGAGAGGAAGACTATCAAAAATGTAATCCAAGTGCTATCTGTTAATGCTTAGGAGATTAAAAATATCCATTCACGTCATTGGTTTATTAGTTACATGTGTGAGTTTACACTTTTGTTATAGTGAAGCGGAACTGTGATGATGTGAGGTATTGCTAGCTATGCCAGGAGACGTAGGGTCGTGGATATATAACATATGCCAGCATAGCTAGCTGGAGTTTTGTAAAGAATTAATGTCATTTGTATATCAAACTGATTTGTACAGATGCTTATATTGAAAAATGTATTTGTAAAGCTGCTTGTGTTAAAAATGTACCAACTGTGGGCCCTGCTAGACAGAAAAGAAATACACCTGTATGGAACCTGCATGGCAGACTGTATTGGAACTGTTGAAATGAATATATTGTCACATAGGATTCTGGAAGTGAAGAGGTTAATCTCAATCCAGCTATCTTTGAAAAATAGTCTGAAATTAAATTACCTGGTTTAGGCCATAAATATTGTATCTTACAGTTCTAATTGCAGCCAGAGACAAAATGTCTGTGAAAACCAGGACTAGGAATCCTACTGGATTGTCCTTGGGGGTGAATGAATTGCTACCCTGGAAGGATGGACATTTTTAAAATGGTTTTATAGCTTCCAGATGCTATAACACATCTTAGCAAATCTCTAGCTTTATGTGTCTGTATTATGACACATATGTGTTAGATTCAGGTTAAATTTCTGGTAAAGGGGGTAGTGTGGGAACAAGAGTCAGATGACCAGATGTATGTGATGTCATTCTGTAATCCAGCATTGAAATTATGTTTTAATACTAGATGAGACAGAAGTCTCAGGCCTGTCTGTTTGTGAAATGTGACAAAGGAAGACCACTCACCCAATGTCATCTTGCCTTGCTCTAGTAAGTGAATTGGGGGCATTAATTATGAAGATCAGTTAGGAAATATAATGAGATTAGTTAAATATTGATTTCTGTATCTGTGTGAACCTTTCCATCTGTGTTATTTTTAATATTTTCTGTGACTGAAACTCTGGTGTTTATTGTAAATAGACATTTAGTATTCTTACGTCATGTTATTATTTTAATTAAATATATTTAAACTTTATATTGTAGCTGATCTTTTACATAATATTTTAACCTTTGAGAGTATTTCCTTGGTGACACTATGGCTGCTAATGAAAGCTTTGTTGCATTGATCAAACACTATCATTTGTATTAGTATTGATTTTACCAAGTATAATTTGGTACTCTTGTAAGAGCCTTAGAGTAGCTGGCTTTAGAGAGTTCTGGTGGCAGTATCTACCTTACAGTCTGGGCAGAGGGGGCTTAGATGGTAGATCTGTGCCAGCCTTTCTCAGGTGTGTATGGGAGTGTGAAAATCAAATCTCAAAGAGTATGTGCATCAGATACTTAGAGCAGGGACACACAGCACTGGTTTCACGGAGAGGGTGGTGATGGCTTGGCTTGGACAACTTCAGTGAGGACTCACTTCTACAACTATAGTCAGTGTAAAGTCTTATTTGGGGCCTGAGAGAGAGGAAAGTCCAGCCCCAGGAAAGGAGCATTTTCCCTGTGTGGTCTAAAGGGAAATTGTGCTTGGTGCAGAGATCTGCATCTGAAAATACTGTGTGTCCATTT
>NC_056739.1:338482461-338654377 GCF_019279795.1 Protopterus annectens
AGGCCAGGTTGACAGCGCCATTTTCTTCTTACCAAATTAGCCAGTGTTTTGTTTTGGCTGATCTTGTATTTACTCGTTGCTATTCTGTGAGTTTCTTTTATTTTTCTGCCTATTTTATTGAATAGATTTGATCATAGGTTATTTTTTATTTTTTATTTCTTCTATAGTCGATTACCACATTACTTTCCTCCCATTTGTTCATTGGCATTTCATACAGTTGCGGCCTGTCTCAATGGGTCTTTTGTGAAATTATTATTTCCGACTGGGCCTTCACCCAAGTTATCTTAACCCTTGGTAGTCTACCCAGATTTTTAGGTAGGGACCCGGAATTTGCTATTTTATTATGGCTTGATTTAGTCTATAATATTCTAGGTTTCTGAGTTTTCAGTGATAGCTGAATATTCTCCAGTGGTGCACCCAAGTGGCAGTTTCCCTACCCCTGATATTATCTTTCCCTTCTGTATTTCCCACACAGGTTTACAGTGGTTAAGATTCTCATTGCTGTTTATTGGTGTTGATGGGTTTTGTATCCCATCCCATTGGGTCATTTGTGATTATTTCGGTCTCCTATCAGTACTTTTGCCTTAGGCCTTTGTCTCCTCTGTGGATGTTGCCACCATGCTTATCCAGCCTGGATTTTACTTTGTTTGTGTCTGTTTTTGTCCCACTGATCCTTACATTTGCTATCTTAGTGTACACTTATAAATGAATAAGCAGAATAAATTTAATAAATGTTTATCACTTTCACATCAGGGGGTCTGATGAAGCATTGCAAACTGATGTGAAAGCTCTAACCATTTATTAAATGTATTCTGCTTTTAGCCACCTTGTATTGTTGTCATTTTTCTTTCGGCTTTTCCCGGTTAGGAGTCTCCACAGCGGAACTCCAGTCCACTAATGATTGTCAGTCGATTTTTATGGTGGTGAGGTGTCAGCCCAACACCCAACCTTCATTGAAAGCATGCCCATTCATGCATGTCTTGCGAATGCCATTTGACCACGGGGAGGGCATGCAGACTCCACACAGATGGTGATCCAGCCGAGAATCGAATGGGAGAACCTTTTGCTGTGAGGTGACAATGCTACCACTGTACCACCGTGGCTGTTTTTAGCCACCTCATGTACTACATCTTTATTCATTTATAAGTATACATAGTTTGTGTAGTTGAAGGTCTGCAGTGGCATCGTTATTCTTTGTTGGACTTTTTATCTTAGTGTACACCCTGCTGTTTGCTTAGGACCACTTTTCAGCAGCCTCAGGACACGTTTTCATTTTTAGCAGCTTGTTCCACCTTTCGAATATGTTTTTGGTTTCCAGTGTGTTCTCCTCTATTATTGTTATTGAGTGCATACTATACATAGTTGTCTTTTCTTGATTGTTTTTTTTAAACCCCTTTTATAAGGTGTACCGACGGCTCTATTTCTTTCTTGTTTTTTAAGAAGTTCCTGTTCTGAACATGATTACCTTTTTAGCTATGATGCTATGTTAAATTGTGTTTGCTTTTAAGCATTACTTTTACAAAATGGATAAGTTATTTAGTTGTTTTTGCAGCTTATTCTGATCCTGAGAGCCAGGATAATTCTCCATGCATACACATTTGAATTATTTTAATTTTTTTTTGTGCTTAGATACGTTTATTCAGCATGTTCTTATTTTGGGACTTTTTCCTGATGTCATACAGTCAGCTTGTGTTCACATTTATTCTTGACTTTTATGTAACTGACTAGTCAATAGGTTGTGTTTGCAGCTTATTCTGAACATGATAGCAGTGGATGGTTCCCCATGTGTTCACATTTGTTTTAGGTTAATGAATTGTGTGCTTAGCTACTTTTGTGTTTATTTTTACATTCCTGTATGGGCTAAGCTGACAGAGATCTCTCCCTGTTAGTGTTTTGACTGAGATGGTATTTACTAGTGGTTATACCTTAAGAGCATAGTTGCTTTTCTGTCTGGCTTTAGCTAAGGGGATTTGTTCACAGGCTACTTTTGATTTTTTCAATATTTTTCACTGATGTTATTTACCATTTTGCTTGCCTCCGCAGTGATGTTAATTTAGTTATGTGATGCTTTTTCCTTCAACATATATCACTTCTTTGATAACTGATTTGATCAGTGGTTTTCTGCTTGACAGGAATGACTCCTTCTTTATTTTCATGTGTATTTTCCCCACTAAACAGACCTTTACATATTGCCTATGATTTTTATTGCCATTGGCTCGAGAAGTATCAAGCAGCTCCTCACATTGGGTTATTATTTTATTCATGTAACTTTATTGGTGTTTGCCCTTAAAACATTACGATTCATTTTTTCATGTGTCTTCTAAAGGCTGAGGAACTTTTTTGATTGGATATTTTTCTTATTGGTTCACTATGACATAGATTTATGCCTATTGTTTGATAACCTCATACTCATGTTTATTCATTAGAGTATTAACTTTTATGGCTTTTCAAGTATTTATGTCTGTGCTGTGTCTTTTAATAAATATTTCTGATGATGTTCTGACAACAATAATGAATGAAAGCTCTCAAATTATCAGTTCTGCTTCAGATATTTTCTTTGATTTTTTGAAGTTTGCTTGTATATTTTGTTTTTCTTCTTGTAGTTTTCTATTGTTATTTGGTCATTTCAGCATATATATATATATATATATATATATATATATATATATATATATATAGATATAGATATAGATATAGATATATTTATTTATTTGACATTTGTTGACCAGGTTACTATATATAGTAAGGGGTGGGGGACACCGTCCCCCACATTGGGGGATGTGGGTGGTGTAGCCCCCCCACATATTTTAAATATTTTGAACTATATACATGGATACTTGCCATTGCAATATATTACTGTTCTCTGAAAATAATATATATTTAAAATATTTTGGGGTCTATGCCCCCCACACCCCCTTACTATATATACTAATTCCAGGGTCACACTACAGTGGGGAAAAGGCCATATATAACTTTCAGTGAAATGTGTTTCAGTGAATTGTGTTTTCAGTGAATTGAGCTTTCAGTGAATTGTGCAGTCAAATGTGTTTCAGTGAAATGTGCTTTCAGTGAATAGTAGTAGATCCATATATATATATATATATATATATATATATATATATATATATATATATATATAACACACACACACACACACACACACACACACACACACACACACACACACACACACACACACACACACACACACACACACACACACACACACACACACACACACACACACACACACACACACACACACACACACACACACACACACACACACACACACACACACACACAAAATGCAACTATATGATGTGTTGATTTAATCAATCTTATTATGATGGTTACTCACACATCTCTTATGGAATTCCTGGCAAATGCACAGACACCAACTACTCTTTTCTATGCTGTACACCCTATAATTCGTAAATAGATTGAATTAACAATAGAGTCTAGCCAGGCTTTTTTTATCCAGTTCTCCATCACTTTTCCAAAAAATGAAGCCTGTATTTAGCTTTGCATAGCCCCCAAAGATCAAATGAGTTCTACAGGCTTCTAGCATGTGTGTGTGTATAGCTGTTTAATAGTATTATTCATCACAAGTTTGATTTTGTTTCTGCTCTTTACTGTGAAACCTTTTCACCTGCTTTAATTATAATGTTACACCTTGTGACCAATAAAGAAAATATAAGTCTGCATATTATTACATCAGTGAAATGCAGGCTATTTGTGGCTTGTGCATACATATTTGGGTTTATTTATTTATTTAATTTTACATTTGTTGATAGGCATAGTCTGACTAGGCATGAAAAGCAACCACTTAATTTATAAACTTTGGGCAGTTAAGCACTGATGTTGTCCTGATTGTGTTGTGGACATAGTTGTCTGTTAGAGGCTGTTTTCTGAACTCATTGTCCAGGCCATCTTAGTTAGCAAAGACCATCCCCCACTTCAGTCAGAGTTTAGTGTTTATGGTCATTTTCTGGTTGGGTTGCCAGGGCTACGGCTTGGAAAAAGCACCTCACTGGTCCTTTTGAACTTTTTTTAAAGTTGTTTCAGGTTTCAACTTTCTGTTAAGAAGTTAACTTGAGTGTTTCAGCCATTACACACAGAGCTAGCTGAGGAGGAGCAGCTGAATATCCTCGTGTTCTGACTGTGTTTCTCAAACATTTTGGAAATATAGAGTATATTTTAGTGCATTTATTAAAACTGTATTTGCCTTAATATTGCTACAACTCAAGTGCTCTAGGTTGCACAGCATTTGAATTGTTTTAATGTGTTTTAGCTGCTTTTCTGTTTATATATATCTATATATATATATATATATATATATATATATATATATATATATATATATATATAGAGAGAGAGAGAGAGAGAGAGAAGAAACATTTCTGTATAGACTAGCTACTCTAGGTTGCACAGCATCTGAATTGTTTTAATGTGTTTTAGCTGCTTTTCTGTTATATATATATATATATATATATATATATATATATATATATAGAGAGAGAGAGAGAAAGAGAGAGAGAGAGAGAGACATTTCTGTATAGACTAGCTACTTATTCTACTGTTTTACTGCCTCTTAAATAATTTTTAAGTTGTGGACTTGCCTTGCTTTATTTAAAAAGTTTTAAATTGCTAATTTTGTGGAGTTCTAATTGCATTTACTGTTTAGGACTACACACTTAAGTGCATTAGCCTTTTCTATGTTTATTTAGTGTATTATTGCATTATTTAGCCTGTTTTAACCCAAAAAAAATACTATCTTGTTTGCTTGTTTCCCACCTTTTCTAGCTAGTATAGTCCAGATATCCAGACCTTGCTGTGGTAGAGGGAAGTCCTACTGCTTACCAGTGGGAGTGGTGAGCATTGTACTACCTGTCTAACACTAGAGGAGTGGTTTCCAGCTCTGAAATTGTAATTTTAGCCATTCTGGGCTGATTTCCCTCCCTTTCAACTTTCTGGCTTAAAAACGCATGTGTTTGTGCATTTTTCCCACAGTGCGGCACTCTGGGGCTACGGTTAAACTATTCCAGGTGCCAGAAAGTCTGCTTTTCAAACTTTCCCTTAGAACTAGCTGGCTTTTCAGTAGCAGCATTAAAATATGAACCTCTGTGACTAGCACTTGCTCTAGAACCTGCTAGAAAGCACTAGGAAGCCTTAAACTGATACAAGCACTCAGCTCTCCTTGTTAATAAGGAGAAATTAACTGTAGGCACTAAACAGCCTATAATTGCAAAGTACCTTGCAAATGTAAGGGAAAACAGCTCTTGTACTTTACAAAAAAGCACCTAAACAGGCATGTCCAAGGGTTAGCTTCCAGTGATTTCTCCTGTCCACCTGGTGAATCTAGGCATACTGGGGCAATGCAGCAATTGCCTCATGTACACAGTCAGCCCTCTCCTCCTACCACCCAACACTACAACCTGTGAGAGATACACTTACATAGCCAAACTGGAAGCCAAGCTCTCTCCAGCCAAGATTGTGTGAGACAGACAAGAGGAGATGGTTAACATCTGCACTACACCTCAAGTAAGACATAGCCCTTCAAAACCCACACATAGCAACACTAAACCCACATATGCAGAGACCCTTAACATTAACCTGTCCAAGCAACAAGGACCTCCGAAACTGAAACACAAACAAACACCACTCACAACCAAAGTGACACATAGCTCATAACACCAGTGTGCCACCCAACAACAGACCCTAAGGCAAGACAATGTACCCAACACTTTAGTCATAGGTAATGCTATAGTCAGACACACTTATGTCCCACTCACCAGGCTGAAGAAGGAGAAAATTACAGTCAGCTGCCTGTCAGGTGCTAGAATCCACCACATAGTGCATGCACTCAAGTCACTCCACAACAAGTACAAATACGACTCTGTCATTGTCCATGTTGAAGTGAAAGACTTGAGACGTACCCCCCTGGACTACATGAAAACAGACATGGAAGAGCTCTCGGATCATGTAGCCCAGGCAGGTATGACCCTTGCCCTAAGTTGCATCCTGCCTTCACCCAGAATGATACCACATTATAAGGACAAAATGATTGACTTCAACAATTCGTTAAGCTTCTGGTGACATTCAAAGGGGATCCAGTATCTGTCTGCCTGGGATGACATGCTCGACAAACCACGATGCTTTGCCAGAGATGGTCTGCAACTGTCACCCCTGGGATTCAGGGTACTGTCTAAAGCTCTTGCCACCCATATTGTGCCTTTTTTTAGACATGGTTCAAAGGACAAAACCACCACTGTAACAGATACAAGCATGCAAAATCTGAAGGTAATGCTACTCAATGCTAGAAGTCTAAATCTCAAAATGTACTCTCTCAAGGCACTCATAAAACTGGAGAACATCTATATATGTGCAGTAACTGAGACTTGGTTCAAGGCTCTAGAGAGCACCCCTGCAATACCAGCCTACAACTCTTACCACATTTTTCAGCCACCAAACCAATCTGAAACACTAAAGGTGGAGGAGCGTCCATATTCACCAAGGATATTCACACCTGCAGGATAGCTGCCCAACACAATACATCTGAAATTCTACAGGTGCAACTAACACTAGGTAAGACTGCAATCCAAATTGTAGCTTGCTACAGATCCCCCACCATGCCCCAAGATTCTCACTACACCTTTTGAAACATACTGGAAAAAATTAAGATACAACCAAACACCATAATACTGGGTGATTTCAACTACCCTGCCATTAACTGGGAAAACTACTCGAATACCAACACCTTTTCCCAATGGTTCTTGGAACTGATAAATTCCAATGCCCTGGATCAACTAATGCATTGTCCCACCAGGGGCCCCAATATCCTAGACCTGGTCATTACCAACATGGGAGATAGATGCTCCACACCAGTGGTCACCCCCTCATTGGACAGGTCTGACCATAAGCAAATCACCTTTGACATCCACATCCCGCCCCCACTTCCCAGTAAGGAAACCTCTGTAAAAAACTTTTCCAAAGCCAACTTCATGCTACTCAAGTCTGAAGTGACACACTTCATGACACCCATGCAGACAGGAGCTGAAAGTTTGACTGCTGAATCCTACACTAAGGCACTATACGAGCACATCCACTCATGCATGAATTGTGCCATCCCAAATAGAACCAAGATGCTCTTTTCAGAAAAAAGGAAGCCAATTTGGTGGTCCCCTGCCATAAACAAACTATACAACAGAAGAAGGAAACTGTTGCAGAAAAGAAGAAAATCCCAGGATGCAAAAAACTCCCTTACCAGCCTCAGTAAGAAGTTGAAATCCCTCATAAAATTCTCCAAAGCTAGTTACAAAAATAAAACTGCCAAAGATTCCAAAGACAGCCCCAAGGCATTCTATATTTATGTCAAGAATATAAACGGCAATGCTCAGATAGGCTCAGAGCTACAACAGGATGGCATTAAATATACTGATTCCAAAGATATTGCCAATATCCTGGCAGATCGATTTAGTGCCAACTTCACCCCCCTCTCACCCCCTAAAGGGCCCATCTGAATACCAAAAGATTGTCAAATTCCGGTAATCACGGCCACACAGGTAGAAACTGCACTCTCCAAAGCTAAGAATACAGTATCCATGGGACCAGATGACATCCCGGGCTGTGTACTACATGAACTACAAAATGAACTGGCACCTCACCTAAGTGTCATGTTTAATCATAGCCTCACCTCAGGCTTTGTTCCCACTGAGAGGTGCACAGCTACAGTTATCCCACTCCACAAGGGGGGATCCACCTTGGATCCCAGGAACTACTGTCCCATCAGTCTGACAAGCCTGATCTGCAAGGGCATGAAATGCATTATCATGGAACTTATAAGCAAAGATATTGGCAACCTTCAAATACTGGACCCCATCCAGTCTGGGTTCGTGAGGGGTCAATCTTGTCTCCTGAATCTGATCGACTTCTTCGAATCAGTCTCCAGAGCTGTAGACGAGGGTAGGATGAGGGTAAGGTGGTCCACACAGCCTATCTGGACCTCGTCAAGGCCTTCAACACCATCCCCCACTCTGGAATCATAGACAAACTTACTAAGCTGGGCATAAATCCCTACATTACTCGATGGGTTGCCAATTGGCTTACTGACAGAACCCACACAGTAAATGTAGCTGACTCCAAATCAAGCTCCAGACAAGTGACAAGTGGAGTACCTCAGGGTTCAGTCCTGGGACTGCTCCTGTTTAGCATCTACTTCTCTGAAGTACAGGCCAACACTAAGGGACTCTGGCCAGCAAAGTTCGCAGATGACTGCAAACTGGGAGCCATTATTGAATCCCCAAATGATGCGGATATTCTACAAAAGGGGCTTACAGAAACAGATGCTTGGTTCCATAGCCATGAGCTCAAGCTTAATGCCAAGAAATGCATAGTTATCCCCTTTGGGAAAAATCATGTACCCATGAATTACCACATAGGTGGCAGTACACTAAACACTGAAAGTGTGATGAGAGACTTAGGGACACAGGTGGAAAGTGGTCTCACCTTCAATAACTACATCGCCACAACAGTCAGGAAATCTTTCTATGTGGCACACCTCATCACTAAGGACTTTTCATCCAGAAAAAAGGAGGTCATTGTCCCACTGTACTCATCCCTCATTAGACCCATTATAGAGTACAATGCGCCGTTTGGTATGTACCTCACAAGACATCTGCAACAGTTGGAAAGGCCACAGAAATACCTCACTAAAAGAATCACAAGCCTAAAGCAAATGCCCTATGCTGACCATCTAAAAAAACTCCAGCTATACTCTGTGGCATATCGTCTACTCAGAGGCAATCACTGCTTAACATACAAGGCCATGTCAAACCCTGAGCTGTTGGACATGTTCCACTTAAAGAAATCCCAATCCCTCAGAGCCACACGCTCCAGGGATCTAAATCTTTTCATCACAATGAACAAAACATGCTGGAGGGATAGGTTCCTGACCCAGAGACTCCCCATACTCTGGAATAGACTGCCCATACATGTCAAGCAAAGCATATCCTTGGCCCTCTAAAAAAAAGGAACCTTGGCAATTGGATGGGAGATAGGAAATTCACCCCAGGGATCACATCAGTCACACTGCTAGACAGGGGTCCAGGGAAGTAAATATTGTGGGAAGAAATATCCAGGGAATTGTTATGGCTAGGCTTGTATAGGCCCTAGGGCCGATAGCCTAGTACCAACCTATGCACCTATGAACCTATATACCTCTGTTTTTGCTTTCCTGTGCCATATTGACAAGTACATAGGTAGGAGATTGCATTTTCTTCTAAAGCAGTGTCGAGCTAATATCAAGTATTACTTTAGACCACCTTGTGTCAGAAACAACAGTCAAATCCTCATCAAAAATTATATTACTACACTTTTGTTCATTAACTGGAGCTTCACTATTGCTTCATGTATATATGAAACTAGTGCTAAAATATGGAGAATTGATGCATTCACAAGTGTAACTGTCTGTATCTCTGATTAAATGGTTGAATTACTATGATATGACAAGATATTTTTACAGCCATAGAAACAGACACATGAATTTGGTTCTCTTTCTTTCCACAATGTAAACTTTCTGCAAAGGAACACATAGTCTCTTCTTTCTATTTAATTTTTTTTAGTTCTGAACTGGTATAGTTTTTTTTTATTATTTATAGCTCTCAATGGCATGTCTATATTTATTTCTTACAAATAAGCTTTTAGTTATCTTTTTTGCTCTCTTTTCATTTATTTTATGAACTGTGAGAGTGACCCTACAGTGAACATCCATAACATCTTGATCAGATGTTTCTTTAGATACACTATAGGGAGGATTATTGCTTTTTGTGCACTCATCTTTATTTGCTTTGTTACATTTTTGTTTATAACTATTAAGTCCAGGTGCTTAATGCTTTAGTCTTTTCCATTTTTATCACTGCTATACTCTTACATCTGGTCTTAATTCCTTATTTCTTAATTTTAGAATTTGACCAGCTACTGATTATTTCTTTCCCATAGTTGCTTAGCTCCACTGTGTCTACCTGACTTGAAGTGCACTTTATTATCTGACACATTTTGAACTGCTTTAGCAATAGCAATAACAACACTTTGCAGTCTAAAATATTGAGATCATCAAGTGAGTTAGAATAAGAAATGGGTACTGTCAAAGATGTATTATTCGACAAAGTTGTACCATATTGTTTTAACTCTAGGGTTCATTCATTTATTTTTTCAGATTCAGATAAATGCATTGCTTTTATGTCATTTTCTCTCAAGAATGGTTGACAAGATTTCTAGTTTATCAAAGTTTAAACGCATTCCATGTTGAATGAATAAAGGAACATATGAGTACATTAAACCCACATTACAAGCACTAAGAAACTAATTCTGCTTAAAATCTTTCATAGTATATTGAATTAGCTCATCCATTGTCCAATACTTTTTTTAGTCAGTGAACTTGTGAAATCTGAGTTATATATGGTAATAATATTTTCTTGCCTTGAACAGTACATTAGGAGACTGCATGATCACCCAGGGCCTTAACTGCTCTCATTTGGTGGCCAGTGTCACTCACAGATGTGGCATCCCTCATGCTCTAATGACAACAAAAATAGGAGGAGCACTAGGTCCTAAAGCCCTCATTTTCTATGCCCCACCATCACATTTATAGGTTCATATTTATAGTTTCATAGTTCGGTATTAGGCTAGCTGCCATTGTGGGCCATTTTAAGCCTAGCCAGTTTGCCTTTCTGTATGCAAAATAATGTATCCCATTTGGTTATAGATTGCCCTTACCCATCCCATGGTCAATAATTATATATTACTCTTAATGAGAATAACTGATATAGATAATTTGAGAAGACCCTTGCATGAGGTAAAGAATTTAGGAGCCGGCTCTTGCCATTATTAGTATAGGGATCAGTCCTAGGCTAAATATTCTGTTTCCCTTCCATAGAGCTAAGTTTTACTTGAAAATGGACAGGGATGAATTTTGTTTTGTGTGTATGGCGAGTCTGTACCACAACAGAGATATCATCTGCAAAATATAGCTCTCCCTCCAAACCATTTTGTTGATGAAGCAGGAGTTGTTTAGATTCTTAGACTGATTATTTCTGATAGAATCTGACTTGCTGATATGCAGCAAAACCATCAGTAATAGGTCAGATGATATCTTGTATGCCAGACGCATCACTTCTTAGCAGTCTGCAGGATACGAAATATAGTGACAGACCTTTGAGTTGGCTCATGTAGGACATGTTGTTTAGGCCTTGTATCTTTTTAGTAAGGTATCTCTGTGGGAATTCTGGTTATTCCATGTGTCTGGACAGATAAATGCCAAAGGGGGCACTATATTCAAAGACTGGCCTAATGAGGCCTGAGTAAGAGGGGTCAATAACATCCCTAGGTCTAAACATAATCTTTTTGTTTATAAGCTATGCAATATAGAAGGACTTTCTTACAACAATAGACACATTGGTCAAAAGTTAGGTCACTGCCCACATAAGTTCCCAAATCCCAAACAAATGGGAATTTTGTAAGAGAAGAAAAAAAAAACAGGTCTACCAGTTGCATCTCATAAAACTTTGGTCTCAAGGCAGTTGCTCCCCTTCCCCCCAATCTAACTATGCTTCTAAGGTTACCTGGTAATAAACAGTGACACTGTATTGATGTAAACTAATTGTCAATTGATTAAAACCCACATCAAAAATGTAAAGCAAGGGTTCATGCCAGGTTAAATTATATATGAGGGCAATGAGCATCAGGACATTGCATCCTTCTTAGAGGAGAAGGGAAGAGTGTCATATTGGAGAATGGACTTTTTTTTTTGCATAACCTAGCACTGAGGGTCACCAGATCAGGGACCAGCAACAGGAACAAAATGATCCATCTACAGCTTTGCCAAGAACTTCAAAGCACAAATGGAAAACAGATGTGTTTGATAAACCTGGGTGACTGGTATGATAGTTTACATGTTTCCTGACAAATGATGATGTCATAGACATTAGACCTGACAAAGTATTTACGCTACATAACTGTATCATATAGTAGTTGGGAAAGTAAAAATAGTAGTTGCTGTGACTGATGATACCTGTCTATGTGAACTAGCTATTTATTCTGAGAGACAGTCTTCTTCTGGCAAGCTAGTCAGGTAACATAGATGTTCAGAGTAATTTTTCTATCTGCAGCCTACGTATGTTTATTGTATTTTCTTTTAATTTTTCTTTCATGCAAACCTATGTCTGTTTTACTCTGTACTAGCACTATTTTCTTTATTATTTAATTAAAACTAATATTTTGCTATAAGCTCTGCTCTTATGGCTGGTAGTTCTATATTAGAAGCATATTTAAGTACTATTGTTTACTAAGAAGAGGGTAACCATTATTTAGACTGTGGTATCATAAACTATAAGACACACAGCTTTGAGACTGGTTCAGCTGACTAGTGGTAAAAGAGATTTTAATTGGTGATATAGGTAACAGTATGTCTCTCACTTTCTCCAGGTACCTGGGCTACAAGGACCAGGAAGAAAGCTTTTGGGAACGGAAGAGTTCTGCTAGCTTTTTTAGGAGTATATGTATGTGTTTGTGTGAAAATACTTTCTGTGAAAGACTGTGTCCATGGATAAAGGGGCACTGGAAGGCAGTTTGGAAATCAATTTGGGTGCAGTGGCTGGAAGCCCCTGCCCAGGAGAGCAGTGTGTATTTTTTCTTTGTGCTCTTGGACCTAGGTTGCATTTTGTAGACTGATCACCGAAACACGTGTGTGCACTTTTTTGCTGTTTCTTCACCTTTTGTGGAGACAGTGGTGCCACCTCTTCCCTCACATTGGATGGTAGTAGTGCCCACCATTGCTCACACTTGCTGTTGGTGGTTATAACAGATCTTCACAAAGATGGTAAAAATAAATTAATCTTTTCAAACATAATGACGACTATTGCTTTCTGCCCAAGTATAAATCACAAGATGGTTATAACAGCCTAAATTAGAGGAAAATAACTTTCTATTTCATAAATGCTTGCTTGGCATACTTTTTAAAAAGAGATATTTATTTATTTGCTTGTTTTATTTATTTTTTTCTCTTTTATGATGCATTTCTTCAGTATTATACATGTATAATTAAAATAATTCTTTCCGTGTTCAGAAGCATTTTATGTTTTGAAGATTGATATTAATTAATGCTTATTTTATTATTTATTATTTATTTATCATATGTTCATCTTCTTATATGTTCTCACTGTGTGGTCTTCTTACAGTTAAATGTTATATTACTTATATTTTACATTTCTTAGCTGTTTAACAGATTATAGTTCTGGGGTATATGAATTTTTAATATAATTTAATATGTGAGCTATACAGCTCTCTTGCCTTCAACAGCACATTAAATATTTTACAAATCTACTGGAAATAAAAGCAGTTGAAGGCATGCTTAACCTTCTGTTTTTACACATATGCCTAGCAGATATAACCTTTATCCATTCTTGCTTCCCAATGGTACTTGAAAAGTTTTCATTTTCATTTGGTAAGAAGCTGCTAAAAATCTTAGATGCCTTATCTGAGGCTGCCACAAAGAAAGCTTTAGAATCAAATAACAGGGTATATTCTGCAGGATCCTGTCCTGTCTTGCCTGATGACATATTTTAAGTAGCCGATCAATTAATAGTCATCAGATCACATTTGCAGTCACTGAATTTCTGCTTCTTAGTGCTTGCTTGACAGATGTTATCCTGGCTGTAAACTGCACTTTAAGAAATTGTAAGGTCACTTAATATAAGGCACCTACAGATAAAATTAAAGAGTATATAAGTCTGTACGGTCTTACCTCAGGCAGAGATGTTTAAAAGCAACTTAAATATTTCTGCAAACCTGCCCTATCTTGCTTAATATTGCACTTTAGGCTTTTGATCTTTTAAATGTTATTCAACTGACATTTAGAGCAGTTAGGTTTTGCTGATTAATGCAATTTTAACAGATGTCCTTGCAACAAAATGCCTATTACAGAACTTCCAGTTGTTTAACACAAAACACATGACATGTTTGCATGCCTTCTCTGTCTTGCTTTGACCTTACAATGTAGACCTATGGTTATCTTGTCATGTTGAACAGCACAATGGATAACGTCAATACATACCAGCTTTTGCAGTAAAACTAATAACTTTAATGTAGTACAAAGACTATGCTTCTATCTAGCACTAGATTCATAGTATTGAGGAAGATACTATTTTTTTTAAATAATTTTTAGTAATTGTTAAATAATAAATAGATAAACAACAGATTAAAACTATTTACAAGACATCTGCATCAAAGCTATGGTAGATTAGAACTTAGAACTACATCTCAAATAATGAGAATGAAAAGTGCTTTAATGTGTCTCCAACAAAGAAATAAGATTGACCAACTTACATTCAGAAATTAGCTTATGTGTTCTCATGTTAATACTGGAGAGCTCTTTATGACAAACAATATTGGTAATATTGATATAGTCATTAAATAAATGAATAGACATACTTTTCCAATATTTTGTAATTAGTTTTCTAGCAATGGTTAACACATTCTATAGAACAGGGACTTGATGTTTAGGTATACAACTGGGAATTGGACCACTGAGCTATACTAATGATTTGGTTAAAATAAATTGTATCCGACCATGCTTGCAGAAAGAACTAGAGCTGTTCCCAAAATAGAGAAACCACTTGACAAATTCCATATGTTGTCTATCTGTTTTGATTAAAGGTTTACATCTCCATCAGCTGATATTTTCTTTTTATATATGATTTCAATTTTATATGGGGCAAGAAAAGTTCTGCATAGGAATTTCCATAGAATACATTTTTGAAAAAAAAAGAACAAGTAGTTTTGTGAGAAGGTTATAAAATACATTTTTGTTAAGACCTGATAGAGATGAATTACTGAATTACTTACTTGTGAAGCATAGTGCCACTTATCATTGATTCATTTAATTTGTAGATAATGCATACAAATAGTTCCCATTATCAGTGTTAGTTTGAAGATTACCACGAAAACTAATGATGGATGGAAATAAATTCCAGTCATGTATGGCACTAAAACCATTTTTGATGTCATGAACTGTCTCTAAAGTTGCATTATAAGCCAGTTATCTATTTCTAGATAACATTTATATATTTAAATGCTCAATGTTATGAAAGTTTTATTAAAAATTGACACTCATAAAATAAATCTGTACTTCTAAAACTCATAATTTTTTGAAAGTGCAGACTCTCCAAAAAATCTGATGTGAAAGCTGTAGAAAATGATGAATAAAGTCAGACTTTTGTATCTGTATATTTGTATACAGTTTTTTAAAACTATTTGGGGATATTATCAATTTTGCTAGAATCTGTTGGTTTATTAAAAACTTTGGAAAAATGTCTTTAAGTACAAGCAAATATTATTATTTAACATTTGGATATGATATAGTATAATATTATTCTCATCATTAAGACAAATTGCTTTAATAATCTTTTTCAGTTTGTGAAGTATTTTGAATTTGGCTAAAAACCTATAATTTTAAAACCCAAAACTATGGCATATAGATCCCAACCTGGAAAACCTGTGCCACAACTTTTCAGTCTCTAATATGGTGTCCTGGTGCTATCCTAGATTTGTTAGAATGACATACAAATCTCAGACAGATATTACTAAATGGGTTTTATATGTTCATTCAAAGTGGGCAAATATGTGGTTTGCATGACATATAATGTCTGAGGAAAAGTGATCATTTTAATTAACATTAACCTAGCATCCATGACGAAAACAGATATGTTCTGTTTATGAATTCATAATTTGATATCCTCTATAATACATATTTATGATATTATTAAGATTATTCAAATGTAATCCCAAAATATTTTATCTGTTTGTTTCACATGTAAATATATTTTAAGGTTTTCAAAGCATTGATTTCCTTGTGTGTTCATATTGTTTTGATTTATGTGCTCATGTTATTTTGATTAAACATTAACCCATATATACAGTTAAAACCTTAGTGCAACATTTGTACTTTTAAAGAAAATTCTATGTTGCTAATGGTTGAAAGAATTTCATCTGCAAATAATTTATATTTTACATTAATAAAGATCACTAACCTCAAAGCCTATTATATCATTTTCTTTAACATAAGAAAACAAGTTATGATATAAATGATTAATAAATGAGAAATAAAGTCACTTGGAACTTGAATAAGAGTTAAGATAGGTATGACCATTTTATTGAATCAATGGTTTTGTCAAATTCTAAACTCATGGATTATTTTTTTTTATCGTTACTAACAAAATCAGCACAAATAATTATCCTTTTGATATTTTCTTGTATTTCTCCCTATAATATAAAATCTGCATGGTCATCATCTATCTGAACAGAAAGAATATTTTTAATCTACTTACAAAAACAGACAAATCTTTTATAGTCAACATTTAGTAATAAATTGCCTAACAGATAAACAGTGATATAGTATTTTATTAAAGGGGAAATTAGTGCACACTTCCATAAGGAAGAGATGGAAAAATATTTTTTTTACCTCTTTGAAGACAGATAATAAAATGGATAAGGCCTTATTGAGTAAAAGCTTTTATAATTCTCAAATCATACTAACATTTTCAGGTATTTTTTTTAATTTTTAATTTAATTTTTAATTTTTATCATACATATAGATTTAACATTTGATATGTTCAGATTATTTTTAGTTATGTTGTTTATTAAAAATGACAACCATATTATTACCCTCCATGTTATCATTATGAGTGTTTAATTTCTCATGATAATATTTAAAGCAAGTTTAAATATCTTCAATATCAGTAGCTTTTTAATAGCCTCTGGGTTTGATGTACAGTTAATATGATTAGATCTTGTCAAACTTTTTGATCAAGCAGCTAATTTATGTAGCTCTTCAGGTCAAAACATTTAAATCTGATAATGACTCTTTATTTTCCTTCTATATTTCTAAGTTTTTCTCATCAATTTTATCTTGTTTATCAGAAATGCTTTATTCCATTCTTTCCTTTATCCCATAAAATTACCATAGAAACCTCTCTTATTGTTTAATTTAAGGAAACTGTATATTTCTAATAAATGTCTAATTGCCTTTAATGTGGTAATGTCAGCCAACAATTTATAAAGGGAGATCAAATTTCTTTGACTAACAAATCTAGAAAAATAATATTATTATGATCTGTAATAGGACATGATACAACTTTTGATTACTCAGGTTTAGAGGTCAAATCACTATGTTATGTTTGCTCTGGATTAGTTGCCAATCCTGAAGGAGTAGTGGGTATGAAAAAAGGAATTTGGTCTGGAAACATCATTAATACTAGTGTGATTAACTATATTAGTACATTTTAAGACAACATTAGCAGAATCAGAAATTCTATGTTTATTAGCATCACTTGTGACTTTTGCATCAAAAGTGCAACTAAAATCCTCAGCTAGTATAATACTACCAGTAATATATGACATAAAAAGATCTAAATATTTCTTGGGAAATCTATCTCCAGTTCTAGATATCCAATATGTTATAAAAAGGAAACTGTTCTTTTTTGTTATTTGATAATAGCAATATACAACAAATGCTTATCATCACAAAATATTAAAAGTTTAAGCATACAGCTGAATTTTCCATCAGAATAAAGAACCCCTTTTTTAATTAAAACTAGAAGCAACTGACACAGTATACTCTTTTGCACTTTATCTAACAATATAATCTTGTAAAGGATAAGTTTCTTGCAAGAAATCTGCTTGAATAACATGCAGTTTAATGTAAAGAAGGCTAGCCCTATTAATATCAGCATTAAGAACATTAATACTCAAACAAATACATTTTAAAGAAAACATCTAATAAAAATGGTTAAAGTAAAAATAAGTGCTATATTACCACCATATGAATGCTTAAAGAATATGATGCTAAAGCTGCTGGCTAATATGATAACAAGAATGAAATAACACAAGATTTTACATGAGAAAGATCCAGAAACAGATATAATATGAAACACCATAGCAGTAACATATGAACATCCTCTTAACACTATGGGACAGTTTCTACTTTGAATGAAAATTCCATCCAGACTAACATTTTATCTTAGTGTCTCATATTCCCCAGAACCATAATCTGCTAAGTAGCTAAGTATTGTAAAATACAAGAATTATAATATATAACATAGAGAAAAACACACAGTGAGTAAATGTAAAAAACAAAACATATAATAAATCATAAGATAAGCATTAATTAATATTGAAGAGGTGCATCATAAAGAAGAAAAAAATCCCCATTTAAAAAGAGAGAAATTAGTAAAATAAAAAAGAAAATATAGTACATTCTAAATAAAACAAATATCACATAACATGATTACATTCAAACTATATGCAAATATAAGAAATGTGTATAGCTAGCTATACTACAATGAAATATCATTTGGAAGATGTAGCATATTGCAGAGACAGAATAGAGTAATTATCAGAAAACAATACAGATTAATTTAAATGTTAAAACAGACAAAAGTCAATGACTTGGTCAGAAAAGAAATAGACTACCAAATGCAAAAGTTCCATAATAAAAATTAATCCAACAGGAAGAATACCAGTACGTGAAAAGTCATACATAATGGTCGAAAAATACAACCTTATTATATTCATATTTACATCCATATGCAGAAATATATACAATTAAGTCATATGTGAAAATATATACAATAAAAAATCATTAAATGCTTTCAGTATATTTTTTCTTTATAGCCCCTCTTTCTTTCACCCCATTAACTCACAATATCCCATGATTATAAAGTGTTAGCATATTAACTTACAGTTTCTTCACAAATGAGTTAAAATAATGTATTTATTGGTTTATTATAAAAATAATATGTAGTATAAATGCATAGTTATGCAAACCACAGATACTTACTGAAGTTTTTAATTGTTTCATAACTGCATTCTAATATCAAGTTATAAGTATATTAACAGATGACTGAAGACAACGAAAGTGCTGAAGGGGTTAAGGGATGTTACTATGATTAACAAAGTCTGGTTTCTTAAGAGAGGAAAGGACACAATGTGAAAGAAATGTTGTTTCATGTGAGCTCTGACCTTCCCAGGCTTGGATGGATAGTTACAAGGAATGTTGGGGAGATGGCATGTATTGGTACTGAAAGATAAAAGGTTAAAAAGCAAGACCATTTGCCAGGCCAGGTGTCTCATGTTTTTAAAACATTATTGTCACTTGTCCCTCTATACAGAGAAGATGAAGCAAGTGGGGTTGTTAATTTAAGATGCTTTATTACACAGAAACACATCAGGATGGATAGCAGCATCATTAACTATAAATGAACTTATTAACAGACCGACATTGCATACATACATGCTTACATCTGAACAGCTTACTACAAAATGGCAGTCAGACTTGCACTTGCTCAGTATTTATACACTTGTGCAAACCCTTGGATAGCTTCTTAAAGAGTCATACACACATTGAGCTAAATCCTCCCTCTTAAAAAGATTGTCCTTAATCAAAATAACATTGCAGTTAAACATGATTTATATAGACATTAGGAACAAACATAATGTTCATGGCCAGGTTGTATCTGTAACATAGTCTGGAGATGTGACTAGATCTCATAACATAATCAAGGCTGGGTTTAGCAAAAGGGACAGTCTCTGTGAACAACTCATATCAGGAACTTTGAGATTCATCACAGAAATTAGAATATTCTCTGAAACTTCTGGAACTGGAACACTGGACAACTCACTCTGACATAAAGAGTCTTTTTCATAGGCTAGGTGCTATGGCATAGGCTCAGACACCAATATCAAATGCTTCCAATTCTGTCTAAAGTCAACTCCTTGTGATTCCTCAATGTACGATTGCAGCTCTGGGCAAATATTCTTCATGACTCTAATCCATTCATAACCTCTGGACGTTTGCATCCTTACCACTTCTCTTTCTTGTAATGTACTGAGCAGTTTGCTGGTCTTATCATAATAGGACTTCTGGGCTAAATGCTTCTTCAACAGATTGGTTTTCACTAACCTGTTGTTCTTGACACATGGCACCAACAATTGACTACTGATTGGTAATGTAGTTTTGGTTTGTCTTGACAGAAGTCTCTGAGCAGGTGAACTAAGATGTTCATCACAAGGAATATTTCTAAGATTCAAGAGAGTATCACTATTGTCCTGTTTTGACTTCTCTAGTAACTGCTTTAAATTTTGAACTGCATGTTCTACCATACCATTTAACTGTGCATACTCCAGGCTACTCATGTCATGAATAAAGTCCCACTCTTTGGCAAATCTTTTGAATTGTTCCTTTGTAAATTGTGTGCCATTGTCAGAAATAACTTTGTTTAGGCTATCATGGACTGCAAAATGATGCTTCATCTTAGTAATTGCAGTATTGGATGCTAGACTGGTAAGTAGGTCAATCTCGAACCAATTTGAATAAGAATCTACTAACACCAAATAATGTTGACCATTCCACTTGAAAATGCCAGTGGCTACCATTGACCAAGGTAATTCAGGAATCTGGTTTAGCTGAAGTGGTTCTTTCTATTGATGTGGCTTTGTACTATTACACACAGAATAAGGTGAAAGTACTTTCTCAATATCTTGTGACATAGAAGGCCAAAATACTAGTCCTCTCACCCTTTTTTGGTGGAGTCTGCTCCTGGGTAACCTTGATATAAGATAGTAATGTATTCTTGTTGCAAAGACTTTGTAACAATGACATTAGCAACTTTTATGAGGATACCATTGTCTGACAAAATCGCATCTCTATATGGAAAATGTGGTTGCATTTCTTCAAGTAAACTAGACTGCTTTGATGACCATCCTTCTTTGAAAAAAAGGTTGAGCTTCTGTAAAACTGGATCTGTGACTGTATGATCTCTAAGCTCATCAAGACGTCTGGAAGAAATATTTCTCACTTCCATGACTTCAAAATCAAATTTCTCATTATTGTGCTGTTCAGTAGTTGATATGGGCGATCTGGATAATGTTTCAGCAAGATAAAGAAGTTTGCCTCTCTTGTAGACAAGAATGGAATGGTACTTTTGCAATCTCAACATCATACATTGCAATATGGCTAGAGCTGTATGCATAGGCTTTCTCAAAATAGTGAATAGAGGTTGGTGATCTGTTTCAATCTGGATAGGTCTACCATAAACATAATCATAGAACTTGGAACATGCAAACACAATTGCCAAAAGCTCTTTCTCTATCTGAACATACTGCATTTCAGCTTGGGTAAGAGTTCTGGATGCATAAGCAACAGCTTGACCTTTTTGTAAAATGACTGCACCAAGACAAAAGTTTGAAGCATCACATGAGAGTAACTGGCTTGTGGACATCATAGTATCTGAGAGTAGGTTGACTGGCAATTCTCTGTTTCAGGACATCAAATGCTCTCTGGTGTTGCTCTAACCAAGACAAAGATACATTTACATTTTAGCTCTCTCAGTGGTGTGGATATTTGACTCAAGTCCAGAATGAACTTGCCTAAGAAGTTAATCATGAGAAGAAAATGTTACAGGGCTTGAACATTGTCTGGAAATGGCATATCACAAATGGCTGTTTGTTTAGAAGGGTCTGGTCATAAGCCTGAACTGGTAATAAAAATGACAACATAAGTGACTTCTCATAACCTGACTTTACATTTCTGAAGATTCAGCTTAAAATCCACTTGGCATGCCCTTTCCAGGACTTTCCTGTGGTTTTTGACATGCTCTGCTTCACCATTGCCTCCTACTAGTATGTCTTCTACTATGATACCACAAGTATACCCAGAAAAAAACTTGCTCCATTGCATATTGAAAGACTTCACTTGCAGAATTTATCCAAAATGACCTTCTCAGAAATCTGTACCTTCCAAATAGAGTGCTGAAAGTGGTTAACAATGAGGATTTCTTGTCAAGCAAAATTTGCCAAAATGAACTTTTTGCATCTAAGACAGAAAAAACAGTGGCACGTGGCATAAGAGCAACTTCCTTGACTGTGTGCATTGGATGTTGAGGTCTTTTCAGTGCCTTGTTCAAATCTTGTGGATCAGTACATATTCTGATGTTGTCTGAGCTTTTTTTATGAGCTACCACCATGGAAGATACCCAGTCAGTCGGTTTGTCAACTAGACAAATCACACCTTGTTGCACCATTTTGTCTAGTTCCGTTTTGACTCTGTGCTGGATAGCTATTGGAACCTTTCAGGCTGGCCTGATAACTGAGCTGAAATCTGTGTCTAACTTCATGTACACAACTAGAAGCTTGCCTAGTTTGTCTTCGAAACGATTAGCATAGGTAGGAAAAATAGACTGTGTGAAATTAGAATAGTGGTCTTTTAAGCTAACATAATGAACTTCCATGTTAAATAAAAGCAGTCCCATTTTCAAACTGTCTCCGAGTCCTAATAATGACTGGACAGGCCTCTTGACCACATAAAATAATAATTTGCAGCTTCTCCCAGCAGAGTAATATGAAAGCATTACTGAACCATTGTTTCAAATCTCTTCACCAACATAAGCAGCAAGCTTCACACACTATACCATATCAACCCTTTCACCAGCACATACTCTAACAAATGTTTCTGCAGACATAACATTACACTTTGAGCCAGTAGCAGCTTTGAGCTCTATGGGTTTTCCATTTATCGAAACAGTACAAACTACTTCATTCCTGGCCCATAAATCAACTGCATTGACTGTTTCACTAAGCATTGACACACCATCAACATAAACAGTATGAGACTTGGGTCACGGCTTTCTAATTGATCAACTCGTTTCTTAAAATGTTCCCTTATAATAAAAAATGTGTGGCCTTTGATTTACAAAATCTTTTGAAATCATGCCATTTATTACATTTGTGGCATTGTTGACCAAAAGCTAAGCATTTCTCTCTTTTCGATTCATGACTGCTATCACAGTTATGACAGTTGGCAATGAAATTGGGAGTTGGCCCTTGCTTTGAGTTTGCTGACTCACTCTTATGCTTCACTGAGGCTGTGTGAACTCTGGAACTTGCTAGAAAACTCTGGGGTTTACCTGTGAGTGCTGCAGGAGCTACCGTTGCTACCATGTGCCTGGGTCTGCTTCTTTTAACCACATGCTGCATTCTATCAACGTGAGCTTTAGAAGTTACTGGAAACATGCCTTCCTCATTTGTAAGGATATTTGTGTGCTTTTCTGTGAGCTAGTATAGCTGACAAATCTCAATGGCCTTATTCAAAGTTAAATCACTGTCATGATGTAAAATCTTTCTCACAACATCATCTTTAATACCACACACCAGTCTGTCTTTTACCAACTCATCCCTTAAATCACCAAATCTGCATGTTTTTAGCCTTATATCTCAAGTCAAAAGTTTCACCCGGCTTTTGATCTCTTGTGTAAAATAAGTGCCTCTCCATTGTAATGTTTGATTGGGGTTATACATTTCTCTAAATTTACATTTTAAGCACTCAGGGTCCTCCCTTCACCCAGTTGGTACAATGATATGATGGTTTTCCCCCTTTTCAGCAAAGATAGAAGTTGCATACACAAATGAACGCTCCCATTCAATGCCTTTTGAGCCAGCTAAATTAAGTAGAATACATGTCTTTGTACAGTCATCTTTATCAGAAAATGCAGCCTGTATAAAAATGTCATACTCTTGCTCAAACACTCTCCAGTTCTCTGCAATGTTGTTATCAAACACAAGTGCACTTGGTTTTTGAAATCCTTCAGCCATGCCAACAAATTATGTACAAACATAGTAAAAATATGGCCGTTGTAATTATGTACAAGCAAGCTGCTATGTGAGCAGTGAAAGAGCTTGTAATAACATTCAAATGCATAATAAACTGTTTGAAACACTGTACTTTGTGAAATATGCTCTGAAATGGCTGTACTTTGCAAAATAACTGTACTATAATAATCCACAAACATGCAAACACTTCAAACACTTCTGATAACTCAGATAGCTTTATTTAATATGAAAAATATGTGCTTTGCAAAACGTGGTCATTTCTTTTCATTTCATTCATTTTATGCAATTCAGACATTATTTCAAACATTTTCCATAATAATTTGAATATGTCTATCAATATCAGACATATTGAATTATTTTAATATCATTTAGAGCATTCTGTATGCTTTGTTTCATATTTTGCAAATAAGAAGGATTTTGACCAAGTTTTATCTGAAATGTGTATCTGACCTGTTTTTGCTAATTATACATGCAGCAGGGATAGTCCACTCCTGTAAATACCTTCTACAGTAGCTAGATGCCTCTCAGATTCAAAGTGGAGAAACGAGTTCTTTCTGGCCATATGTCATTTCAACCATGCCTCTTCTGACATCATGTCCTTTAGACATGCAACTTCTGACACCATGTCGCTCATCCCTCTACACACAGAAGAAGAAGCAGCTGGGATAGATCATTTAAGATGCTTTATTACTTAGAAACACATCAGGATGTATAGCAGCATCATTAAATATAAACAAACTGATTAATGGACAGACCTTATATACATAAATGCTTACATCTCAACAGCTTGCTACAAAATGGCAGTCAGACTTGCACATGCTCAGTATTTATACCCTTGTGCAAGCCTTTGGATAGCTTCTTAAAGAGACATACACACATTGATCTACAATTACTATTACTAAAAACATTGTCAAGTGTTCACGTTCAGCACTAAGCGAGAAGCACTAGGGTCTGCATAGATGCTATCTGTTAATTAATAAGAAATGTCAGAATTCTGCATGCATGTTACTGATAAGAAATGAAATAAAAACTGTATGTTTTTACTGCTTGGTGAGACTGATTTGAAAACTTTGTGATGACAGTCTCCCAGTGCTGACATCTGATGGATTTAAATAAATGAGGAAATGTTTTGCATATCCTGGAAAGTTAATCTTGACTCAAGACTAAAAGGTAAATCAATGTTATTTATGTATTTTGCATATTTTAACTGTGCATATAACAATAGGAAAAAAAATTCTGTAAATGTGTAGTAATATAACTGTCCCCCTGGATTTACTAATCTTACATGCAGGACTAGCTTAGTCCTGCATGGAAGTGTCCATTTAGGAGCAGGACAGCAGCGCACCATGCATATAAATGAGAGGAGCTGCCTGAGCTCCTAATCTTACATGGAGTGTGTAGAGTGCAGGGGGTATGTCTGAGAGCAGAGCTCTCAGAATATACATGCCCCCTCAATAAAGAACAGCAGAAAGGCATAAGAAATAAGTGAGACTGCTAATAGGTAGCCACATATCCCCACCAACATTCTCCCTCATGTACAACAGCAAGTAAATACAAATAAAATGAACAAACATTTTTTTAATTAAAAATCCAATTAAAGCTAACTGTAGGTGCGCGGATGTGCCCATCGTTTAGCTACGGTTAATGCAGCTGAAATGACTGTAGAGGATAACAAGGAAGATATATGCAAATGGAACAGCATAACAATAGTGTAGTGGGCAGAGCATTTGCCTTAAGAGCAGGCATACCCGGTTCTAGTCCCACTGCAGCACAGTCCATTTTCCATGGCATAGCACGTTATGACCAATATTTTTGTTGCATAGCCCACTAAACAACAGATATTTGTGAACTGGAGTACTGCATTAAATGCACATGTGAGGTATCAGTGTCATAGTGAAGAAAGCACTAGTAAGCAAGTGTAAGCACCAATAAGGAGTAGTAAGCATATGTAAGCACTAGTAAGTGAGTTTAAGCTCGTTTGCACAAGGGTAAGCAATGCGCAAACAGGTTAAGCAATTTTGAAGCTAACTCTCTGTATGTATCATTAACTGGAGGTTATAAGTGCTTACCCTCGCCCAAACCCATACAAACCCATTTACAACTGCTCAAAAGTGCCCCCACCATAAACAAAAAAGACCACAGTGAAGAACTTCTCTAAAGCAAACCTCACACTACTCAAGACTGGTGTGGTATCCTTCAAGGCCCCTGAGCCAGTGGAAACCACAACCCAAAGCCCTTACAAATGCCTTCTATGAACACCTCCAGGACTGCATGGATCAGGCAATCCCAAATAAAACCAAGACTCTTTCCACAAAGGGCAAACATCCAGTCTGGTGGACCCCAGCCATTAACAAACTTTACAATAAGAGGAGAAAGCTATTACATGATAGAACAAAATCCATAAAAGAAGTCACCCTGATCATTATTAGTAAAAAAATATGAGCACTCATAAAATCAACTAAGCCAATTTTGAGAGAAAAATTACCATGGATTCAAAGGACAATCATAAGGCCTTTTTCAGCTATGTTAGGAACCTGGGTGGAAACTCCCAGATATGCTCAGAATTAGTCCAAAATTATACAAAAATCACTGAACCCACAGACATTGCCAACATACTGGCAGACAGGTTCAGTGCAAACTTCACCCCTCCCCTAAAGGAGAGATAACTATCCCAGGGAGTGTAGCCTCCCAGACATCTCAAATGCGCAGGTGAAAGCTGCTCTCTCTAAAGCTAAAACACAGCATCAATGGGACGGATGGTGTCCCGGCTGTGTGCTACATGAGCTAAATGAGGAATTAAACCACATAAGGCAGCTGTTTAATCTCAGCCTTACCACAGGATACATGCCCAAGGAGTGGCGTCGGCAACTGTGGTCCCACTCTACAAAGGTGGTGCCTCTACGACCCTGGTAACAAGTCTAGTCTGCAAAGCTATGGAGAGGATCATAAAGGAGCTCATAAACAAAGATATAGGGGACTTGCAGACATTGGACCCGACCCAGTTTAACCGTCAAGGGAAGATCATGCCTTTTGAACTTGGTGACTTCTTGAAACAGTCACCAAGGCCATTGATGAGGAAAGGCAGTCCATACAGCCTACCTTGACCTTGCAAAGCTTTTGACACAATACCCCACTTTGGTATTGTAGAAAAACTACCAGCTTAAATGTAAACCCATATGTCACAAGATGGGTTGCAAACTGGTGAAGGACAGAACCCACAGGGTTAGAGTTGCTGGCGCTATGTCAGACTCAAGCGGTCACAAGTGGTGTTCCACAGGGCTCGGTCCTTGGCCCCTATTGTTCGGCATCTACTTCTCAGAAGTACAGGCCAACATGGGAGGACTTTGGCTGACAAAGTTTGCAGCGACTGCAAACTGCGCCATAGTGGAAAGTGCATCGGACATGGATATCTTTCAGAAGGGACTCACGGAAACAGATAGCTGGTGCCAGAGCCATGGCCTGAAGTTAAGCGCCAAAATGTATAGCCATACCGCCGGGAAAAACAAGGTAACCCCAAGCTACCATATAGGTGGCAATCCACTAAGTACAGAAGAGGTTATCAGGGACCTGGGGACCCAGGTTGACAGTGGCCTTTCTTTTGACACTCACGTTGCTAAAGTGGTTAGAAAGACCTTCTACATTGCCCACCTGATCATGAAGGGATTCACATCCAGATCTAGTGAGGTCATTGTTCCCCTGTACTCTTCACTTATCAGACCAGTGATCGAGTACAATGCCACATTCGGGATGTATCTCACCCGACATCTGCAGCAATTGGAGAGACCCCAAAAGTTCCTCACCAAAAGGATAAAGGGACTCCAAAATCTGTCATATGCTGTCAGATTGAAGAAACTCCAGCTCAATTCAGTCACATACCGTCTGCTCAGAGGTGACATGTGCCTGACATACAAGGCCATGTCCAACCCGGAATTAATGGACATGCTCCACCTCAAAAAATCCAAATCCACCAAAACCACTAGAGCAAGCGACTTAAACCTTAGATATAAATAGGACATGCTGGAGGGATAGATTTATCACTCAGAGACTCCCTATGCTGTGGAATAAAATCCCGGTCCATGTGAAGCAGAGCACCTCACTGGCTCTGTTCAAGAGAAATCTTGACCTGTGGATGGGAGATCATAGGTTTACCCCGGGAATCATCTCTGTGTCACTGCTGGACAGAGGCACAACAAACTAATGGGCACAGTATTTTTTCATATAATGTAAGCCACAAAAATTTGGGCTAGGCTTATAAATGCCTTAGGGCAGATAGCCTAGTATAAACCTATGAACCTATGAACCTATGAACCTATAAAAGTGCCTTAATCTCTCTGTATCCTATGGCCCTTGTTCTGCCCAGCAACAAAATAAACAGTCTTGCAGGTCTTAAACATAGGACCCTATGCACTATTGTCACAGTAGTTAACCACCAAGCCATCACAGCAGTACAGAAGAATGATGTATCAGCAAACAAGTCTTCACTATAGTAAAATCAAACTGAACCTGTGAAAGGAATCAGTATACAGTCATATGTTCCATAACTCACTACATAACATAAATATGTGAACTGGAGTACACCAGTAAGCCCAGAAGTGAGCTGTAATTGTAATAGAGTGTAGAAGTCCCCAATAAAACACAAGGATCCCATACAGTGTACGTACACATGAATCATGGATAGCAGGCATACATATAAGATGTAATGAATAATAAATCAATGCCAAAAAGAAAATATAATGCAAAGTCTAATGTAAGCAGTGCTAAGCATTGCACAGGCCAGTTTAGGAGGTGTAAGCAATGTGTAGGCCAGCTAACTCAATGTGCCCAGTGTTATACCCCTTTAAACAATGCCAACCTTAGGTAAGCAGGTTTGCCCATAACTTAGCCTTTTCAAAACCAGCCAGTCATGAAAAAGTGTGGGAAATCGGCCTTACTTAAACCCAGCAGGTGGGAATACATCTCATAACTGGTTGTAGCTTCCCTTGCAGGTACCATGTCAGCAAGATAGAGGGTGTGCACAGACTCATGACAGGACTCCTTGTCAAAGACCATGAGCAGAGACTGCTGAGGGCCAGTACCAAGGTTCCCAATATAAGGTGGAAACCTGGGACCATCTCACCCATGACCTCACCACTGCCACTGGCATACTCCAAACTGGTGAGCAGGTCAGGCATCACTATGCCAGTCTGAAGCAGTGTAAGGGGGACCTCTTAGAGCAGTGGATCCAAGAGGCTAAAACGGCAGTGGATGTCCCAGCTGTGTGTAAGTATCACCCCACTATGTGTGCAATAATTGCCAGCTCATGTATATCATGGATAGGTATGACTAAATATTCCTGTTATGTCCTCCACAGCTGCAATTGAGCAGGCCACAAACCAGGATGCCCATGGAAGTCACCTGGAGGGGTTGCGATGTCAGGCAGGTCAGTAATACTCTCGCATGTACTGTCATAGGAAATAAATCTAAAAGTATTAGTAAATGAATTGCCTGTATAAAACCTGTATTGTTTAAGGCAAGCACTGCATACACTGGAGAATATGGCAGGAAGAGACTCATATAGTATGTATGTAAATAAAAGCGTAATAGCCTGACAATAAAGGTCTAACTGCTGGACTGCATGTGTATACTTTGGTATCATATGGTAATGTAGATTTGCATTCACGTAATAGTACTTTTGTATTAAGACTGTTACCCACACTGTGCACCATAAATAGAATGTGTAGGAATGCCTGTATATGACTGGTGTAATCCCCAGAGGCCATTTAGTATAACTGAGAGACAGTTAGACAGAAAACAGGGAAAAGGCAGACAGCCAAACCCAAATAGCACATGCAACTGAGATGTGAACTGTTGTCTTTTTAGCACACACAGCCATGGTTCGAATCCTGCCAGTGGTAGTAGTCTGCATACAGAATCATACCCCACAACTGTACAGATATGTCCAAAATGTTGAGTAAAGTGGCTCATATCTGTTGCCTGTCAACCTGTCCCCTTGGAAAATCAGTGGGATGATCCCAGATGTATGGGCAGCAAACAGGAGCTACAAGCGATTGACACACATCTATGAGAGCAAAGCTGGCAAACTAGCATTTCACCAAAACCTTATGGGAGTAAGAAGCCATGTATGTCCCATTTATACCCCTATCTTATCAAGCTGTGGCCAGAGTGTGTACAGTAACAGAGTGAGATGTATGTGCATAATAGTAATGTGGAATCTGGTACTGTGTGTGGGAACATTCAGGTAGTGCTAACAAACATTTCTCCCACAGGTCTGTCAGATACCAACACTGTGCACAGAAATACAAGAATTATACCCTGTACTGGTACTGTTTACATTGGTGTGGTATGGCATTGTGACTGATGCAGTTGCTCTGAATAATGATGTATTACTCATCACTGTCACCCACATTGTCCTACAAAATATAACTGTCTAGGAAATCTGTATAAGAGTGTTGTAATACAAGGCCAGAATGCAAAAGCACAGGAGAATTATAGGACAGAAAGCAGAGAGGGGATATACAGCAATATCTATATAGCACACAGAACTGTGATGGACAGTATTTAAGTTGTAGCAGCCACAGCCATGGTCAGAATCCTAGGAGTGGAAGTAGGCTGCATACAGAATCATACCCCACAACTGTACAGATAAGACCAGAATGTCCAGTATATGGGCCCATATCTGCTGCCTGTCTCCCTGGCCCCCTGGCAGGTCTGTGGGATGATCCCAGATGTTTAGCCAGCAAACAGGGAATACAAGCGATTGTCAAACATCTATGAGAACAAACCTGTGACTGTTGTAGCAGCCACAGCCATGGTCAGAATCCTGGGAGTGGAAGTAGGCTGCATACAGAATCATACCCCACAACTGTACAGATAAGACCAGAATGTCCAGTATATGGGCCCATATCTGCTGCCTGTCCCCCTGGCCCCCTGGCAGGTCTGTGGGATGATCCCAGATGTTTAGCCAGCAAACAGGGAATACAAGCGATTGTCAAACATCTATGAGAACAAACCTGTGACTGTAGCAACTCCTGAAACTGTTAGGAGAGTAATAAGCCAAGTATGTCCTATCTACACCCCCATGTTGTCAAGCTGTGACCTGAGTGTGTACAGTAACAGAATGAGATGTATGTGCATAATACTAATGTGTAATCTGGAACTTTGTGTGGCAACATTCAGGTAGTGCTAACAGACATTGCTCCCACAGGTATGTCAGATACAAACACTGTGCTGAGAAATAAAAATCATTATACCCTGTACTGGTACTGTTTACTCTGGTATTGTAGGGAACTGTGAGTGTTGCAGTTTCTTCAAATAATAAAGTATCACTGATCACTGTCACCCACACTGTGCTACATAATATAACTGAGTAGGAAAGTATGTATATGTGTGTGTCAAGTCACTAAAGGTTGAAGAAGTCAATAGTCTAGATATGTCCCGGTACACCTGCATGTGGTCAACATATGGTCAGAGTCTGTGCAGAAAGAGTTGGATAGCTATGTGCACAACATCAACCCGGAATCTGGGAGTATGTGTAGAAACAGTTAGTGTTAACAAACATTTCTTCCACAGGTATACCAGGTAAGAGGTGTATACTGCAGGTAAAACCACTTTAGGAATAATGATGATGACAGCCATATCACTGTCCAAACTACGGCTATAGGGTAGTGTAGGAAGACTTGTAAGGTACAGATAACAGCACTGACTAAGAAAGTAATGTGGACTACAGGAATATACTAGTTGTTAATTGACATCTTTCTCTCCCCCCACCATATCTCCAACAATAAACAACATACCCACCCCAACCGGTATGTAAAGATTCCAATGTTCTGACAATGTCCTATTGTTTGATAAATATTTTAATTGGTCCCATTATTCCAACATTGGTGGCATGGTGCCATCAATGTACTTGCATGCTGTTCTTATTACCACTGTGGAACCCATATATGCATGTGTTCTGTTTGCTATGCAACTGTTCCTTATCTGTTGTCTGAGTTAATGGGAATATCCATGCATACGGTTATACCTAACCCTGGAATGTGTTGACTATTACTAACCCACATATGATGATAAAATCTAAACACTATAGCATGTTTGGGAAGGCCGGTACCAGCGGATCCATCTGTCCCACCTCAGCTGGCCATGGCACCAGGCACAAGCATATCTGGGGCCCAACCTGGGACTTCGCTGTCTGTTGGTCCTGCACCACCTTCTGGTGGAACCACCTCAGGGGATGGGGCTTGCCTCCCCCTGGGAGTGGGCGGGGACAGAAACCTGTCACCCATTGCAAGGTTTGGTTTGTGGTGCGTGGCAAGCTCCACCAGCAATTTGGTGATCTGCTATGCCAGCTCAAGTCTTCGGGGCTGTGAAGGTGCAGTGGTGACTGCCCATGGTTGGAGACCTCAGTCCCACTGTTTCCACTAGGGGGCTCATGGTCTTCAGATTTCCCAACACCCCTCCCCATCAAGGTGTTTAGCCTCACATATGTCACATACTGCCCCTGTATGCATCTTGTTTGTCTTGCCTGTTAACCTACCACCCCAAATATACCTACTATCCCTCCCCAACATCCCACTCTCACCTGAAACAACAATAAAAATAGGGCAATCTGTTCCCCCCCAAAAAATCTCGCCCCATACATAGCTGTCCATTTCACACACATGTCCACTGGACATGTAATCTGGTCTAATTGGCATCACAACTTATTATTGTTGTCCGTGCCCCCTCCCAGGAGTTTGAATGTACAAATCTACCTCCAAATTCAGTGTATATGCACAGCTGTTGCTGTAGAAGAAATGGGCAGCTATGGACCTTCCACACACCCTTCCTGCACATCCCTAGCTATTTTCCCTAGTGTCTTTCCCTCTTTGTGCTCATTTTTCACCACTTTCCTATCAACCTTTTTTCTTCTCTTTTAAAGAAATTAGTGCAGGGGTAAGTGGGAGTAAGTACTTTTAAACAGCAGTAAGTGGGCTTAAGCCTGTTTGAACAGGGGCAAGGAATGCCTACACTGGTTAAGCAATTTAGAAGCTAACTGAGTATACAAAACTGTAATCGGAAGTTAGCAGTGCTTACCTCTGTGCAAATCCACGCAAAACCTCTTACAACTGCTCAAAAGTGCCTTAATCACTCTGTACCAAACGACCCTTGTTCTGCCCGGGAACAAAATAAATAACCTTTGCAAGGCTCAAACCCACAACCCTGCACACTATAGCCAAAGCAATTTACCACTAAACTATGTCAGATATACATAATTCTGATGTTTTCACAAACATATCATCCAGCCGAGTCATTCAACAGTACAGGGAATGTGTTCCAACATGTAGATGTATGTGTGTGTGTGTGTGTGTGTGTGTGTGTGTGTGTGTGTAAATATATTAATATCTAAATAGATAAAACATACCTATATATGTAGTTATAGATATACTATAGAAATATATATATCTATATAGATGTGTGTATATATATATATATATATATATATATATATATATATATATATATATATATATAAACATTTATACATACAAATGCATACATCTATAGATATATATGTCTACATCTATATGTCTAAATATATACAGCAAGTTTTATATCTATATATATATATATATATATATATATATATATATATATATATATATATATATATATATATATATATATATATATATATATATATATATATATATATATATATATATATATATATATATATATATATATATCTGTAGATAATAATGGGAACATAACAAAACATATATGTCCATATGCACCATTAATGTGGCTGAGAGGCCCCAAACAACATATGTCTTGTACAAATAGGTATACCCCCCACAGTCAAACATGTCCGCCCTCCAATACACTACCAACTGTTGCAGATCCCATAACCAGGACCTGACATGACATGGGCACAAGATGTTAACAGTACTCCATCTCACCTGTATGATGTCAGGCTGGTATCAGTAACATATCATGCAGTACAGTCTGGCTCCCATAGGGAATGTACAATGTGGAAGCTGTCAACGTCCCTAGGATACATATACACAGACACATATATGCAGATACAGATACACACACACACACATATCTATATATATATATATATATATATATATATATATAGATATATATGTAACTACACATATACATGCAGAGATATGTATAGTAAGATACACATGCATAAGGTGAAGACAATATGGAACAGCCACTATGCCTACAGTTAACACCTTAACAAATGGACACTGTATGAGCCACCCATACAAATGACAATCATTGCCTGCAACATATACCCACAGGGAGGTCAAAGGATATAACACCACACACAGGTTTGCATAAATAGGAAACCTTTATTTGTGTACTATTACAGTTGTATATGCCATGTTATATAGCTATTTAGACGCTGACATCCATATAAACAGAGTAATGCAACTGTGAAACAGTTATACTAATACAGTAGTTTGAAAAGGTTTACAAATGCTGCTGTCCAGGCCGGGGCCTTCAAGTAGTACAATAGTAAAGACAGACTGGGCCACAGGATACCATACAATCAACAGTAAGTAATGCAGATGTATAGTTCAGCAGCCTCTCTCTACACTCTGTACACAATCCCTAGGGGGTAAAGACCTCAGCTGACACAATGGGATGTAACTGTTACATAACAAGGCATAACTGACACCATCACAAGCACACTGACAAACAGAACAGTCTGTATGGCAGGAGGCAATAGGCCTGCATTAACACAATTTCATTAATTTAAATTTTTGGTGAATTGTATGGTAATGTACATCCAGATACCTTAAGGCAGCTACCCCTGATACCCCCACATGTTGTAACAGCCTAGTTACTTATGGTGCATCCTCCTCCAGACTCAATAATACAGGGCCATATACCACTGTTACATACACTGGCCTATGGAGTGCATAAGGGCACACGTGTATTGTGCAGGTGAAGCCCACACATATATGGCCCCAGCCACACTGTATGTGTGGGGGGTACAACAGCAGTGGACTGATGGCAGGAATGGCAGCATGCCATACTCACAGCCCATTACAGAACAACCCCAGACAGCATGTCATATGTGCAAAGCCTGGTGTGTAGGTGGAGGACAGAGGCTGGAACACAGGCCCATATGTGGAAAACTAAGCAAGTCGCTGTTTTTTCAGGATAGTCTGCAACATACCCTTAGTCAGGGAGTTGAGGTTAGAAACATAAATGGATGTAGCCATGTACTGATAGCACTCAACACACACTGCCAGACCTGTGTGGTGGACAGACAAAACATAATAGGCACACCTCTGACCATCAAGAGGATGGACCCACAGTTGAGAGCTATGCAGACAGACTGCATTCCAAGGTAAACTAGTATGTACACACAAACCCTGTAACACCAGTACTATACAAAACATACCACAACTCTACTCACACTCTGTAGTTCCGGAACCTCCTACAAATATGTAGCTGGCCTGAGTGTGCAGGTTCTCCTGTAAGAGGTATTGCTACCTGCTGTCTGTAATACTGATGCCCACACACAGGAAGGATGTCCATCACACAAGAAATGTAAAGGGACCACACCCACATGATGTAGGGATTTATAGTAGGTGGTTGCCATGACAGTGGTAATTGGAAGTACTACACAGCAAGCTGCATGCAGGTAGCAAGTGGAGGACACTGACTGGTGCAGAGGCCATCACCTGATCATGTGCATCACCTACTAAAGCCATGGTGCAATCATTTCAAAGCAGCTCAATCCATTTACTGGAGAGAGACAAAGAGAGAGAGTGAGAGAGAGAGAGAGAAAGAAAAAAAAGAAAACCAAAATAAAAAGCCTAAGACAAAGGCAAAGTAAAAGCTAAAGGGAATCAAACCTATTCTAACATCCAGCAAACCATCCAGAACTGACATCATTCCCAAAACAGGTATGTGAAGTATATATGCATGTAAATGAATGTAGTACCTGGTCCATAATAATGGGATAGATGATGTGGAATGAAGTATATGTGCCATCAGGTGTTGTAATGATGTTCTATGGACAATAGTATCTGTCACTGTGGGTAGTGGTTCATAGGTTCATAGGTTCATAGATTCATAGGTTGGTACTAGGCTATCAGCCCTATACAAGCCTAGCCATAACAATTCCCTGGCTATTTCTTCCCATATTATTTACTTTCCTGGACCCCTGTCTAGCAGGGCGACTGACGTGATCCCTATGGTGAATTTCCTTTCTCCCATCCAATCGTCAAGGTTCCTCTTGAAGAGGTCCAAAGAGGCACTCTGCTTGACATGTATGGGCAATCTATTCCAGAGTCTGGGGAGTCTCTGGGTCAGGAACCTATCCCTCCAGCATGTTTTGTTTATTGTGATGACAAGGTTTAGATCCCTGGAGCATGTAGCTCTGAGGGATTGCGATTTCTTTAAGTGTAGCATGTCCAACAGCTCTGGGTTTGACATGGCCTTGTATGTTAAGCAGAGATCGCCTCTGAGTAGACGATATGTGACAGAGTATAGCTGGAGTTTTTTTAAGGCGGTCAGCGTAGGGCATCTGCTTTAGGCCTGTGATTCTTTTTAGTGAGGTATTTCTGAGGCCTTTCCAGTTGTTGCAGATGTCTTGAGAGGTAGAGGCATACCAAGCGGGCGTTGTATTCTATAATGGGTCTAATGAGGGATGAGTATAGTGGGACAATGACCTCCTTTTTCTGGATGAAAAGCCCTTCGTGATGAGGTGTGCCACATAGAAGGATTTCCTGACTGTTGTGATGTGGTTATCAAGGTGAGACCACTATCCACCTGTGTCCCTAAGTCTCTTATCACACTTTCTGTGTTTAGTGTACTGCCACCTATATGGTAATTCATGGATACATGTTTTTCCAAAGGGATAACAATACATTTCTTGGCATTGAGCTTGAGCCCATGGCTCTGGCACCAAGCATCTGTTTCTGTAAGGCCCTTTTGTAGAGTATCCACATCATTTGGGGATTCAATAATGGCTCCCAGTTTGCAGTCATCTGCAAACTTTGTTAGCCAGAGTCCCTTAGTGTTGACCTGTACTTCAGAGAAGTAGATGCCAAACAAGAGCGGCCCCAGGACTGAACCCTGAGGTACTCCACTTGTCATTTGTCTGGAGCTGGATTTGGAGTTGGCTACTTTTACAGTGTGGGTTCTATCAGTAAGCCATTTAGCAACCCATTGGGTGACATAGGGATTAATGCCCAAACTTAGTAAGTGGGCCATAGCCATCAACTGTGCAAATCAGCACTGACTGGCAAGATGTAAGCCATCATAGTGTCTGTTGTGTAATGGGAAGTATGTATATTACATAACCAATAGCTGGTGGTGGAAGTAATGCCATTATGATGGACACGTGGGACCCACAGCCCACCCCTTGCAGGATACCCAGGTTACTCTGTAATGTAGCATGCAGGAATGCCATAGGTGTGTAATAGGGTTACCTGCAATCTGGTCCTGCATATACCCCCTAATGTCAGACTGTGTCCATATGTGGCACCTGTCTGTGTTGTAGTAAGGCAGAACAGTGCAACTGTACAGGAAGGTGTTGTGAGAATGTGAACCTGATGTCTGAATGTACCCCACATATAGGTATGCATATGTGTACATATGTACACATATATTATATATATATATATATATATATATATATATATATATATATATATATATATATATATATATATATATATATATATATATATATATATATATATATATATATATATATATATATATCAACATGTATGTCCACAAATATACAGATACCCGTGTGTACAAATATATATGAGCACATATATACATCACATATATCTACACATGTAAAGATATATACCTATATGCACATGTTGACATATATACAAACACACACACAAACAAATACGTGTGTAAATACATATCCTCTATATTACTACCACAGTGATGCCTTCTATGTGAGAGGAACAGCACACATAGCAATACACAGATATCTACAGCTGGCAGTGTGTGCAACATGGATGGGTATGTCATGTGTTAATCCCATGTTGGGACCACATTGTCCTTGTCTGTGAAGTATGGAATAGGAATATGGGGGAGTATGGCAGGTATAGTTGTGGAGGTGGTCAGGGTTGGTAGATATAGAGGACTGTCTACAAGGGTGGAATGTGACACGTGGTGGGTAAACACCCTGAATGGTGTGTGTGGTCTGTGATGTGGAAGCCTCATTGCCCCAATATGGGTGCAATAGGAGCAAGCCTCCCACCCACTGGTACTCACAACAGCATGTCATGTCCTGAATGTGCCTGGCCTGGAGGCTGAGCAGGAGAAGCATGTTGGCCCTGTGAATGTGTACTGGGTGCCTCAGAGTGATATAGCACATCCCACATGTGTTTGAGGAGCCCGGTATGGAACAAACCCTGGACCTGACCTCAGGGGACAGGAATATGTCTGAGAGTGCCCCCAGGGGGCACAACATACTCTGGGTTGGTTCCAACTGATGGTATTGCTGGACCAGTACATGAGGAAGCCCCAGGTTGGGACACACATGTGATGTGGCCAGGTAACATGGACAGATGGGTTTGAAGAGGTGGTTCTGCTGGCCAATGCTACATATACATGTTATTGTGTCACTGTTATAGAACATATGTTGGTAGTAATAGTCTACACAATACCGGAACATGTACAACAGCATGCATAGATATCCCCGATAGCACAGAATGTCAGATGTGCAGCAATCACAAAGCAGCCATACCACAGGAATATATGGAACCATAGTGGCCCTGACAATGGCATGCAGGTGAATAGTCTGTAACAGGCCAGCAATGATAGTGTCCACAGAGGGAACATGGCTACAATCACATAGCAGAAGGTGTGGTACAATACAATATCTGTCCCACTGGTAGGTAAGCTGTAGCCATACCTAATGAGTTGTGTGTGCAGTTTGTTGAAGCTGATATGGTGGGGGGGCTGACAGAGATGTGTATTACGAACTGTGGTAACCTTGCTCAGACCTGTTTCCATATTTATGTCTTTCAGCCAAGATGTCACATGCACGTTTGCCTACTTATTCAGCAGCTGAGAATAAAGTGCTCATCACATACCTAATCCAGCACTAGCCAGTGCAGTTTGGCAGGGCTGCCCATGACCAGCAGAAGTGGACCACCCTGTGGAATGACCTAGTTTACAGGGTCAATGATGTTGGACTGCACAACAGCAGTTATGAGCACGAACAGCATCATTGTACGGACTTGCTTTGCAATGCCCATTGGCGTGCTGCTGCAGTCTCGGGAGACCACCTCGCCACAGGGGATGGCCATGCCATCCACCTCTGATACATGTGGAGGATCTCCTGGCCAGCCTTGTGGCACCTGTCCATCCTGCCAGCCACCAACCACTGGACACCTTTGCTGGAGGTTGGTGTCACCCACACACCAGCTGAGGACTGCACAGGTAAGGACACAGGTTCCATCAGTAGACCACTGCTGCATCTACATCTGCATCGGTACAGGTAGATCATGCATATCTGACCAGTCATAGATATATTGTGTTGCTGCCTAGTAGTGATAAACAGATGTCCAAAATGTGGTAGTATTGTGGAAATGTACCATTGATGTATTGTATTACTGCACTCCATCCTGTAGCACTGCCACAGGTGTGGCCACTGACATTGCATCTCTCACCCTCTTATGTAGGTCCTTCCGGGATACCACCAAGGCAGCAGCCTGTAGCTGGTGAGTATGGCTTATGTAGATGCTTGCCAACACACCGAGCATGTTATGGTGATGGTATATTCCATGCACACATCTAACACATCTACCCAGAATGCATGCTGTACATGTGCACATATTATTGCTATAAAATGCATGGCATCACAGGGGTGACCATGATGGGGTATTGGAAGAGTATGTCAGACACCTAAATGATAACTAACAGCCTGTCATTGCAGAATGTGTCCACAGGGGGTAACATAATGGTGGGAGACATGGCCTACAGTAGGGATATGTCTGGAACAACACACATATACAGTGCAACACCAGTGTATATACCTGTAGGACAATGGCAACTGTTGCAGAGATACACTATGGCATGTGGCATTACAGTAGTCCACATTATCAGCTGGGAATAGGCTGTAACATGTGGTGTTCAGTGTATGGAACACTGCAAAGTGACACGTGTAGGGCATACTTGTCATGTATCTGCTAAAAGGTTGAAGGGGGGTGTCAGCATGACACACCAGTGCAATGCAGCAGGGATCCTAAGGATGCTAAAAATGGCAGTATCCATACATAGTCAGGTTCAGGACCTGTGGCAGATGTAACCCTTCCCCCACAGCAATAGTGACGGCAGTGTGTGAAGACCAAGGGATGTGCACATGAGTAGACCTTGCAATCATGCAGAGTAGGGGGACATGTGTAGGCCAGACTGAACATACACTGGCAATTGCAGATGGCCCATGCTGGTATACCTCTGCCAGGAGTAGTGACTGTTGTAGTACACACAATAGGTGCGTCAAACCGTCATAGCACACATATGCCCACACAGAGTGTATGCATTGCTGTCAGCATCCACACACACCTAACACATTCCGTAAACACTGCATGTGAATGTACAGGACATATGTCACATATCGGGCACATGTACTGTTAAGATATGCAGTGATGTGGTCCCAGTGCAGATCACAGATGGATGAATCATATCAGGAAGTGTGTGTACACCTCCCATAGCCACAGTATGTTCTGATGGCTGTTAGTGTAAGAGTATTGGATTGGTCATACATGGTCCACTGATGTTGAGAGCTGTAAATCAGATATTAGGCATTCACCAATGACAGCTGTCCACATATCATCCCAGGTATGTGTTGCTGAAAAACATAGGGGCTGTGAGCATTAATGCTGACATAACTGACACAGTACTACAAATTCCACAACGGGTCTTACACCTGTGAGGTGTGGTGCGCAGTACATGGCAGGGTGCAGAACAGGTACACAGTAACACTGTGTACATGGGTGCAGTGGTATACAGGGGAAGGGGCATCACCTAGTGACACAGCACATGCATCGTACACATGTATACTGTTGCTAGAATGGATTAACTATAGCTGAACTGCATGCTGTTCTGTACCATATGTTCTGCATGTTGACAGATGGGTAATAGGAGGACTGTGTGGACTATAATTGTGCAACCTCTCCTGTGTGTGTGTGTGTGTGTGTGTGTGTGTGTGTGTGTGTGTGCGCGTGTGTGTGCGTGTGTGCAGCCTGGTGGTTAGTTTGTCTGCAGGGTCACTCTGGTGAAGTGGAGGGAGGTTGATGCATGTAAGATGTGGGTGTGCATGTGTGTTTGTCTGTGTGTGTGCCCATGTATGCACATGTGAGATAGTGGGGTGTTCATACAGCTGTATCTCCCTTTGGGACCATGCAGTACATGGACATTGACTGCCACATTACACACCGGGAATACCTGTCATGTGTGTAATCACAGGACAGCTGATAGTATAATATGGTCTTTAGCATGGAACAGGCATTGAGAGGGAAGGTAGACACCAGGTACACCCTTAATATTGCATTCAGCAGGGAGGTCACCTACAACCCACATATGCAGCACTACAGATGCATTAGGGAAGTACTAGTCAACACCAGGGAGTGTCTCCATATATTACAGTTGTCACATGCATGAGCAGCATATCTGACATGTACTGAGCATTACATACACATGCCACACCAGTGTGTGATATTATGTATAGAATATATTAGCCCACACATATAGGGGTCATGCTCATGATGTCCGAACATACAGAGGGTGCATACTGAATGACAGCAGTGAGGTCATGTAAAACCATTACACACAGGTCAGGCAGGTAATGTAGTAACAGGTCTTGTGGTGTGTCTGCTTGTGTAGGCATTTAGAGGACTGATATGTTAAGTAGTGGTATCAATGTGTGTATGTTAACAAGTGTGATTAAGGATGGAGTACCACATGGACATATATGTGGGACTGTCTTTACAGCCATTGACAGGTAGGTATTATGGACATGTGTGTGTGTGTGTGTGTGTGTGTGTGTGTGTGTGTGTGTGTGTGTGTGTGTGTGTGTGTGTGTGTGTGTGTGTGTGTGTGTGTGTGTGTGTGTGTGTGTGGGTATGTACTGTTAGGCAATGCTGTACAGGTTTTAAAGTGGGTCTATTGTTTTCCCTCAAAGGGGGCGAGGTGGGTCAGGGTCCCTCCTGCATGCAATCTGATGTTGTTGTCCATACAGACACCGAAGATAATGATAGTACTGTTGAGGCACAGGTGGGGTTGTCAGGGGCAAACACTGCACCGACATTTGACAACCCCCTTTTAGCCACCCCAACCCCCGCACACAGTTTTAGTGCCTACACATACCCCATCACCAGTGGCGATAGTGGAGGGACAGCTGGCATTTGGTGGCAGTGCACAGGAAAGTGTGGTAACCATGTCTACTGTGTCAGGTCACAGCAGGCATAGCCAGATGTCCGGCAGGGCACCACATAAGCAGATGCCCCAGGGTGCTTGTGGTAGGGCCACTGGACATCATGCTCCTGGCATAGGCAACATAGATGGTACCAGCAGGTGCATGTTTTAGGTTGTCATGGTGGTGCAGGCATGCATGGAACATTACACTAGACTGGGCCTGAGGCTGCAGAGGGCTTCTCTCGCATCTGTAAGTGACAACCTCCGTGAACTGTTGGGTGCCATCCATGCTCATACCGAGCTCACAGATAGACAGCATGGTAAGATGGTGGCCCTCATCAGCCCTGGTGTGTTCATGCTTCAACGTGTGATGGGGATGTGGTGATGCCTGTGTGAATGTGTGCAAGTAACACCAACAGCTGTCAGTCAACATGGATGTGCCAGGACACCAAGGGGCTCCTGTAGCGGCAGTATCAGCCCCAGCAGTGTGGGGGAGTGTGCTGTCCACACCACAGCAGGCCACATGCACATGGTCCTGGCCAGTCCCAGCAGGGACCTGGTACTAGTAGTCATTAGTCATCAGCAGGTGAGAGTAGCACATTGAGGCCTGTACCTGGACGTGCCCATGGAACCCCTGGCAGGCACAGTCCATGTGTCCATGACCAGAGGAAGTGAACTGCACACCCTGCCAGGTATGGTCTGCAGCTGTCAATAAACACCTGTGTAGGGCAGCCACATGGCAGAACTGTGTGTATGATACCCACACACTATGCAAACACACCTAAGGCAACCGCATATCTACACACACCACATCACCTTGCCCAGCTCACCACAGTACACCCCTCACCCACACACATGGTGTCAAATGTATGGCCCACCCTCAGCATCTGGAAAATCAACATCACACCCTGTGCATATGATGATACCTGTGCCACATTCCTGTCATCTATACCATCAATGCAGGGACAGGCTGATATGTTTCTGATGCAGACGCTGACTGTACAACATTGTACCACAGTACTGCAGTGTAACATGTTGTAAGGAGTAAAGTGTAATGCATACATGGCAGGTAGTGTAGCCATCCAGCAATGATGCATTATAGCTGTTAGTAACACTGGTTGATTGCAGTCCCTATAATGTTACCCATTTGTGTTGTAGGTGTATATGTGTCAGCAGGAGGATGGTCTGCTGTCATATTCCACAATGGGGTATGTCACTGTGGTGACACCATGGCTGTGACATATCTGGGGTACAGTTGAACACATGTCACAGGTTACTAAACCAGTTATTGCCTGTGCCAGATGGACAGGTGACCCACTGAGGCATGTATACCCTGCAACCTGATGTAGACCCATCCACATACATGCACACTGTTACTTGGCAAAACTGGGACTAGACCCCTGCCTAGCTATGTAGTGATACTGAAGTGTGTGGTTTACATTGCACACACCACACAATGTTTAGGGTGAGGTGTGTCCCAGGTTACATGCAGAACATCCCCAGACATGTACAGTATGCTAATGGGGGATGTAATGGGTGTATGTGGACAATACATAGTGTGACATGCCATTATATACACATTAACAGACACATAACAGCCAGACACACATCCAAGATACCAGGGCTTATCGCTGCTAACTAACTTGACTGTGTGTCCAATGTGTTACAGGTAGGCTGCACACATCACATGCATAACTGGCTTGGATTGTGGTAACACTTACCTGTATGGTTGATGGTGACAGTGATAACCATAATGTGGTACATGGGACATATACCAGGTGTACCTTGGTTTAATGACAGTGTACAGAGCACCCACATCCCCCAGTGGATATTTGACTCCCTGAAACCGATGATGACACTCTGCCATACCCACCATCACACATTGGCCATGACTGTGATACAACACATAGTATACCCCAACAGTGGTACTACAGGGATATGCATTGCATGCACATGTCACACATGTAGTAGGGTGTTGCATTGTCATGCCTAACCTATGGGCAGCAACAACACTATCTGTAGTACTGTGTGGCAATGGGTATTGTAATAGGAGTAAGCGGCCTCAGAATACTGTACCCTACAGATATACGGACATGCACAACTACACACACAAGCCAGAACACAATGGGTATCCCATGTCTATCAACCCATTTGTAAAACACTGTTTTGCTGGTACTGCAAGGCTTGTGTAGCCGGTATGGGAGGGTAGCTTAACAGGGTACATGTAATGTCCCATACAGCAGCAGCCACAACTGACTATGGCAATGGGTGTTGCGTTGCTTGTGAAGGCCCTCATGGAATTCCCAAGTACAGGTGAGCTAACATACAGACACTGCTATACTCAGTCATGCACATGTACACATGTGTCAGTACAGGAGTGCATCGCTGCAAAGTGACACATGTGTAGGGCATACTTGTCATGTATCTACAAAAAGGCTGAAGGGGGGTGTCAGCATGACACACCAGTGCAATGCACTAGCTATTGTCCAATGGGAGATGGGTTATGAAGAGGTTGTGTGTACAGTGGTAACCTGCCACCTGCCAGCGGGCAATCTATCAACAGACACTACTGTTGTGACCCTCAGGATGAGAATGACATGCATCAGCCAATCCTCCAGGTACCTCCTGCACATGGCCACTGAGGTGATCAAGTTGACATCTATGCAACATGCATTACAACACATGGTTAGTGTCTGTGATGGAGACCTGTACCCAAGCATGTTCGGTTGACTGTGGTATTGTAGTGGAGGTAGCTGTGGCATGTGGTGCGTACAGGGTGACATCTCCTTTATGTGCCACTTCTTACACAGCTGGGCAGACATGTCAGTGTCAATCAAGCTTAGGTTGCCTGTACCTATCCCAGCTGGATACCTGCCATCTGCACATCTGTACAGGGAATGACAGTCATTAGCTTGGCAAGTAGCTATGCAGTAGCATGAGTGCATTGACAGATAGACATCTGACAACAATATGTGTGCCAAAATTACATGTCGGATGTCCTCACTAACATGTGCTGTACAGACGGTAGTCTACAGGTACATTCCACATGATGGATCATTACCCAGTAAGGGATATATAAAGTGATACAGCTCACACATCAGGGATACAACCGGGAGGCCTCAGTGTCCAGCTATGCCCACAGGTGTGCCTGTTGTCAGTTATACATTTAGCACTCTGCCTTTGCATGAGTTAGCACTGTCAACAGTAGTACTGCCATGATACACTACATGCTGGTGTGACAGCATGTACCCTGGGGTATTATGCCTGTATGTGACACATTCATATGGATAATAGTGCTGTACAGGCCTCATATATGTCTGTCTCCCACACATGACACTCACACCCCTTGCTACTGTAATGACAGCACATAGGTGCATGTATTGTACACAGCATTACATACATTTATTACAGATTATCAGATTGAGTGGTGTGTTCTGGTTACCAGGGCTAAGCCATGCTTAGCAAGTATCAACATTGCTGCAATATAACAGCTAAGCTGATTTGTGCACTGGTAAGGGATGTCTACACTGTGTAAGTGCCCATATGTTTACCCATAGCTCAGCAATGCTTAGCTTCATGCAAACCCATGCAAAACCAGCTTAAAGCAGTTCAAAACTGCCTTAACTACTCTGTATCTGACAGCCCTTGTTCTGCCCAGCAACAAAATGAACAGTCCTTGCAGGGCTTGAACCTAGGACCATGTACACTGAAGTCACAGCACTTAACCACTACACCATGACCACTGTGAAGACAGCTGTAGTTTTACCAATATACCTGTCAATACACATACTGAGTAGCACAGAACAATTGCCTTTAGTTCCTAAAATGTGTAGTCCTTGTTATTAATATGACTTGCATCACGTATGTTGTTTTATCATAATGTGCACATAGCAGACACATATGGTGAGATACATCTGGGAGGGTATACACAACTGTGAGGTTTACTCATGAGAGGAATATTGTTGTATACATATAATAGGTCTATATATGTCTACATGTACATATACATGTATAGTCATACATATATATATATGTCTGTATACACATCTGTATAGTGCTACATATATATGGTCATGTGTACATCTCTTCGTATGTACATATATATATATATGTATATATAGATATATGTCTATATAGCTATATATGTATGCACATCCTATGTGTACAGATATGCCTAGTTATGTTGATATATATGTAGATATCTGTAACTATATGTGCATACATATCTATTCTGATATACCTACTGCTGTCAATATATATTTAGATATCCATACGTATATGTGCATATGTATTTCTATCTGTATATGTGTAGACATATATTGCTCTGTATATGTATATATCTGGGTGTTTATATGTATATATATATATATATATATATATATATATATATATATATATATATATATATGTACATATACATAGCCATCTATATATGTCGATATGTATATGTGTATATAGCTATATAGATATCTGGATAATTATATATACATATATTTTCACCATATGTCCTGAACATGGAGTACAGCCCAACCTCAGCCCCTATAGTCTCAACTTTGTAGTGCAAGGGGATGTCAGGTGTGTATAGCAGGTATATTTGTAGACTATTGCTATTGTAATAGGGATTGTCTTTACAGACATGGTGTGTGTGGGAGGTCACATCTGCTTTTAACATATGCGCCATTGGCTACTGACAGACATCCTAAGGATATCGTAGTACAGTACTGCTGCTAGCATGTAATGCTCCTGTGGACTACAGCAGAGATACTGGTCAATATACGTGAACATTCTGACACACTCTGGACAGTCCAGAGGTATACACAGAACCTCTTAGTGCAAAACATGTGGACCAAGCCTGACAATGTGGATGTTAACAGCCATGTAGATGGGTATAACACGTAATGATTGGTGTACATTTGCCCCTGTAGGTTATGCATTCACACACCCCTGTCTGTCCTGATGCATAATAACGGTTGGTACAGAGGTGCCATGGCCACATACTACCCACTAGATATTGACACACATCTGTACAGCATCTCACTGCTCTGTATGACATACATGACTGTTAAGGGAGGCCCAGCAGCAGTACATCTGACAAGTATCTGAACATGCCATCTCACTGGGTAAGTACACTAAGCTGCTAGGCCTATAACAAAGCATTGTGCAGGCTACAGGCAGACTGGCTCAACACTGGCCTACATTTCCTATGGAGGAATGCACATGTACTTGCATATATAGCAGGCTCTACAGGCATGTCACAGCACAGATTATGATACATCAGTGTGAAAGTGCATAACCACAGCCAATGTGAACACAGCCACGTATGGTAAGCTAGTGTACTATTACAGTATATGGACTATCTGTTCAACACCATCCTCATATATGCCACTCACACACTGACCCTTCATATACTGGGCCACTACACAGTGGGGTCCGATGCCTGTCTGTGGTATGGGACATGTGTTTGTATGGCCCTACAAACATGTAAGCCGATAGGGTAACTAACATACAGTGGAGCAGCATGTAACATCAGATAGAACGGGACCAAGAACAATGACATCTACCGAGTCTGTACACAGGCTAGCGTACACATTAACAATACACACATTGTCAACATTCACATTAAGTACACAGACCTTAATACTGTACACACAACCACAGAATGTCCAGGTTTTGTCATCAAATATAACCCCTACTATACATAGCATGTGTAGCAGTCTGATATCCCATTGGCTTATCAGATATGATGTCACTAATTATGGTGTACAGCACATATGCACCTCTTACTGCATGACATATGTGCAAAGGTTGACAGGGTTGTGGCTGGAGACACATACACAGGGCCAATATTGACATTTTGCTGTGATAACTTCATACATTTACTGTTGTAACAGGGGTTGTTGCAACATATGTCCTATGAGGGATATGAACTCAGTAACTCTCAGGGCTGTCAATGTCTACAGACTGCAATCCTCACACTACCTTCTGCAGTTCAAAGATAGGTGCTTTATGGGTAACACATGAAACAATGGGCACCACACACTGCCCAGTCTGCAGATGACCATATAGATGGGGTTTCCTCATAAACATAGAACTGACATGGCAGTTATTAAAACATGTAGGACAGCCATATCCACACACACCCTGTTAAAGCAACATTCCTCCAAATGCAGTATAACAGCACTTACAGTCTGTAGTCTGGTCAGGCACATCTCCCTCATGTGTATTGCCCTGTTTCCACAGTGTATGTTGTTAGAGGTACATCTCCAATTCATCTGATATGCTGTTTACCAAACACAGAACAAGTTCCTGCTCACAGTGAATGAAAAGGCCCAACACCAACATGATGTTCCTAGATATTGAAGTGTGTTTCCATGCAATTGGCAATGAGAATGTTACCGCAGCTGTTCCACATACAATCAGCTAGAGGAGGGCTACAATTCATGCAGAGGCCATCAGATGATCATGAGCATCACTTAAAATACACATGCTGCCGCCTAAGCAAAGCAGGTGTAAGTCTCCACATCCACCAGAGAGGGAGTGAGAAAGGCAGACAGAGGCAAAGAAAAGTCAGGGAGTGGTGGAAGAGTAAAACTTATGCATGTTTGTGTCACACACTTACCAGCACAGGGTATCACACCCCTGACGACTATCTAGTTCTATCACATTTCTATGCATTTATTGGATGCGTCACATAGGTTACATGTTGTGAAGCCCTCAAAATGTATATGTGATGGTGAGTGACATCTGCAATAAGGATATGGTAGTTATACGGTGGTTGTAGTACACGTGCCTGTCCAGATGAACAGGTGCCAGTATCAACACAGCCACACTCTCACAGGGACGCACACACATTGACACATTTGGCATGGTCAGGCATACAACTCATCACTAGTGAGATTGTCACAACACATTACTGTGCAGGTATCACATGCACCACAGGGGTCATACAGAGGTTATATGGGCAAAGGGTATGTGGATGTGTTTGACATTGGATAACATGCTTCAGTATGCCAGTGGGGGTTGTAGTGAGTGTGAATGTGATCATATGCATCATACAACATACACACACACACACACACACACACACACACACACACACACACACACACACACACACAGTGCCAGTACTGACATGCATGGATGCATTGCTTCATGGGTGTGTAGTGGTCGACTGTGCCAGACAGCTATACAAGGCTAGGTGATGGGTATACCTTGGCATCAGCTCACATGACAATGGTCTGCATTGTGGCTCAGGGGTGTAGTTTCTAGATTTGCCCACCCAGGTGTGTATTGTATTCACCATTCAGTCACCTGGGTGACTATTGCATGTGGACTATGCTGTGCATTGCTTGCCATTTATCTGTTCCTTAGTCCATGACATGGACGGTGTCTGGGATGTGCACACCTCCCACATGCATGCACAGTGACACGTGGAACTGTACCTGGGGTGTCTAGCCCATGTTGTGTACACAGATTGTTATCATCAGATGTGCCAATCCTGGCCTCGTGGAGGAAACTGTTAAAGGACAGCAGGTTTACCCTGCACCTACATTGATAGCATGATACCGGTATTCCCTGGTGTCAGTGGCATCTGTCCATACAGGGCATGTTTTTCAGGCATAGTATGTCCTTTGTATGCCACATTTGATGCCACCAAATGTGTTTCAGGAGTCCATTGGGGAACACGTAGAAGGTGCACTGTCAGCATGTATGTGCCTATTGGACAGATGGACAGGATGTCATGCGCTCTGTAGTCCACTGCAATCACATGGCTACTATCAGTGGGCAATAAGCAGTGTACTACCAACATAGCAGCTGTTGCTTAGGCAGGTGTGTGTGTGTGTGTGTGTGTGTGTGTGTGTGTGTGTGTGTGTGTGTGTGTGTGTGTGTGTAAATGAGACATGGGTTGAGAGTGTTTTCTAGGTAATATGCTAACTTTGTTTGCCTGGCCTTGATGTCACATGTAGGGGTATGGATTTGCAACCCAGCCTCTTGGCTATTTCACATCTGTTATCCCTGTATGGTGGACATTGTGATATATACTAAGACCACCATATAAGAAATTTGCAAAACCCACTCAACATTGAGTCCACTTGTTACAAACACACACACACACACACACACACACACACACACACACACACACACACACACACACACACACACACGGCATTTGAATTGAAGTGAGTGTGGCTAGCCTAAAATTCATTGCTCCCTACACACACATAGAAACACACACAATACATCCGCAACTGCCATGTGTGGGAATAGAACCCCTACGAGAGTTCTACATCATGAAGCTGTTATAGGATGCACCATGGGGTTTATTGGAGTACTTCTTCCCCAAAGGTGTATTTCACAATGAATGACATGAGCAGGATTGGAAAAGTAGGACATTTGAATCATAGTATGTGTAACTAGCCTAAAATGCATTGCTCCCTACACACACACACACACACACACACACACACACACACACACACACACACACACACACAGTTGCCATATCTGGGTTTAGAACTTCTAATTAACTAGTACACAGTTATAGGATGTGCTAGGGAGATTACTGGGCTACAACTTTCCAAAAGGTGCATTTTACAGTGTATGACAGCAGCAGCCTTGCCAACATAGGACATTTGAATTGTAGTGAGTGTGATTAGCCTAAAAAGGCATTGGTCTCTGCACAGACAGAGACACACACACACACAGTTGCTATGTCTAGGATTAGAACTCCCACCTAACTAGCTTATCACACTACAGTAGTATGCAGTTTTAGGACGTGGCACAGAGATTACTGGGCTACAATTTTCCAAAAGGTGTATTTCACAGTGTATGACATCAGCAGCCTTGCCAAAGTAGGGCATTTGAATTGTAGTGAATGTGACTAGCCTAAAAAGCATTGCTTTCTACACAGGCAAAGACACACACACACACACACACACACACACACACACACACACACACACACACACACACACACACACACACAGTTGCCATATCTGGGATTAGAACTTCTACCTAACTAGTTTATCACACTACAGCAGCACACAGTTATAGGACACACCATGGAGATTACTGGTCTATACCTTTCACAAGGGTGTATTTCAAAGTGGATGACCTCAGCAGGCTTGTCATAGTAGGGCTATGGGGAGGGCAGTGTGTGTGCATGAGCCGTAACCCATTCATCTAGAGGTTGACACAACTCATGCGTGCACATGCAGGGTTATATTCCTCAGGTACATATATACAGCTGCTAGATGACTACTTCCTTGTACAGTCATGTTGCACAGCTAACACTTGCACCACATTGTCTGTAATGCTGACGGATACCGGTGGCTGATGTCTACAGTGAGTGACATCTGAACCTCATATGGTTGTAGCCATTTGGCTGTATGTTTGGTGGGACAGACCTCATAATGGATGGCCCCTTGTGACAGTCACTCTCTTCCACACATCCATGTACATCTACTTTTGGCTTATTATAATGTGTTGTCCTTGGATATATGCCTGTATTCCTATCCACTGGTTGTGCAAAGCATGAGTGGTGCATACTGAGGAGTGTCTGCACTAACATCTGCAACTGCCAGATATGTCTGGTCCACTGTTGTTTGCAGACATGACCTTCATTTGTTTAAGTGTGTGGGCATGCCCAGTATGACCTTTCAGTATGTTGTTGACTGATATTGTCTTCATTTCTCTAAGTGTGTGAGCATGCCCAGTATGCCCTTCTGTTTTGAATATGTGGATTGATTCCAGGTAGTTTGTACTGCAGTGCACACCTTTGTGTTGTACACCTATGGGTATCATATTGTTTCTGCAGGGTATCCGTCGATCATTTGGCAATATGGGGACAAACTGTGCAGGGGTAGTGTGTACTGTAGGTGATTGTGTCTGTGCTGCTTCAGCTGCATGGTACTGCTGTTAGCAGAGATATTCACACGAGTACTTTTATACACAGTGATGTATTCTGTCCTCATGTACTGTCAGGTGGACATTCTTGCTCGCAGTGATGTCTTGGGGGAAAGGGTGACTGCAACTGTGTCCAGTATTGGAGGGGGAGCTGCAAACACTTGGTGCTGAGTTTGTGTATCCAGTTCAACACCTTGGTACAGTGCTGGCAGAGGGTCCCATACTTGTACGCCCATCAACATGACAGTATGGGCTTATCTTGCTGTGGCAATGTCTCACAGCTGTACAGATTCACACAGGTTATCCAGAGGCAGGGGCCATGGGTCAGGACATTTACCCTATTGTGTTGTATGGGCAGGTGTGTAGCCACCCATTTATGTGTTTGTAGCCAGGGATAGTGTGTGTACACAGCTTGGTGTTGGACCCTGCACATTCCACGCTGCCCATGCTCACACCCCCCCCTCTGTTATTCTAACCTCTTCCATACATTATGCAAACATTCTCTGATACTTTCCCTAAGAGTATCACCCCATCACAATTGTGTGTTAGTGTTGGTCCACAGTTCATGCAGTGGGACATGGTGGACATGTTACTGTGGTTTGTCCATATGGCCTTGCATACAGCTTATGTGAAGTGTGTTATGTTGTTATTTGGGTCTCCATGATATAACATGCATTGGCAGTATGTGTTTGACACAGGCCTTTGACAGAAGCCTGTGGGAAATTAGGTGTTGCTGCAGGCCAGATGTGGCAGGCCATTGCATTCTGTCAGCCCTACAGTCCTAGACCACCATACAGTATATTCCCCTGGTGTGACAGGGTAGGTGTGATAGGTGTTCATGCCAATACCGTCTTTCAGTCTTGACCAGGTGTTGTGATGCTGGCAGGGTGCTACCTACAGCTAGGGACACATCTGCATGGGACACCTGCATTGCATGCTGCAGTCTTCCGCTATTTCCATATACAGGTGGGGTCTTACTGTACCCATTCCCCACAGCAGGGATATGACCAAAGAGGTTCCTGTGGGTGGTGTTTGCATGAGCTGGGTGCATGTGTGCTATGGAAACTACTTGCATCTGACACACAGATATACATGGGGCATTCCAGTTATGCTGGCATGTGCAGGTACATCAGCTGATTCCCAATACATCAGTCCTACCTCCTTTGTGATCTGCAAGTGTTCGGGCAGACATCATCTGTATCCCCTACTACGGGTCCAGTTACTGTGATGCATACCTGTATGTACAATTCCAAGGGTGTCTCCATTTCACAGTGACACAATATATACTGTATGTCTGGGGTACTTTCTCCTGTGTACTGATGTATATCTAGCTCAACAGCGATGCCATGTCAGTCTTTCAGATAGTGACACATATTACCATCATACATTTACAATGGCGTACTGTTAGCATGTGTTATACTGGTGGGGATTGTCTTTGGCACTGGAGATGTGAGGGCTTGTCCCTGTCATCAGCAGTAGTGGGCAATGGCCACTAGGTTTTACCTCAACATGCATACATATTGACCACTCTCACACATTATGAAACACACACCATCCTGACACACACAGACCTGCATATTGTGTAAATACTACAAGCTATCCTGCTACCTTGGCCACCTCTGGGTATTTGTGCTCCACTCATATTATACCTACTCATACATGTTACTACATTTCTACACAGGATTGGGGGGGGTACACCAGACTGTCACTACATTTCTACACTGGATTGGGGGAAGGGGCAGACCTATCTGTTTCCACATGTCTACATAGGAGTGGGGGGCACACCTGACTGTTACTACATTTCTACATAGGCTTGTGGGGGGACACATCTGACTGTTTCTACATTTCTACACAGGATTTGGTGGCACACCTGACTGTTACTACATTTCTATGCTGGATTGGTGTAGGGGCACACCTGACTGTTTCTACATATCTACATGGGAGTGGGGGGCACACCTGACTGTTACTACATTCCTACATAGGGCTGTGGAGGGACAAACCTGACTGTTTTTACATTTCTAACACAGGATTGGGGGGCATACCTGACTGTTACTACATTTCGACATAGAATTGGGGGTACACACCAGACTGTTTCTACCTTTCTACACAGGATGGGGGGGCACACCTGACTGCTACTACTTTTCTATGCTGGAGTGGGGGGGCACACCTGACTGTCACTACATTTCTACACTGGATGGGGGGAAGGGGCAGACCTGTCTATTTCCACATGTCTGCATAGGAGTGGGAGGGGCACACCTGACTGTTACTTCATTTCTACATAGAATTGTGGGGGGACACACCTGACTGTTTCTACATTTCTACACAGAATTGGGGGGCACACCTGACTGTTACTACATTTCTACGCTGGATTGGGGGTAGGTGCATACCTGACTGTTTCAACATGTCTACATGGGAGTTGGGGGCACACCCGACTGTTACTACATTTCTACATTGGGTTGTGGGGCGACACACCTGACTGTTTTTGCATTTCTACACAGGATTGGGGGGGGACACACCTGACAGTTTCTACATTTCTACATAGGATTGGGGGGACACACTTGACTGTTTCTACATTTCTACACATGATTGGGGGGCACGCCTTACTGTCTCTACATGTCTACATAGGATGGGGGCACATATGGCACTTGCACACATTTGCTATGACTGTACTGGTATGTCAGGTATTCCATTTCATTCTGTATTCTAACCTATCATGCTGACCAGAGGCATATCAGTGTACTACAGGTCTTAGCTTTGGTTGCCCTACATATTAGTGTCTGACTTTCTACCCTTCAGAACTAACATCCCACTGCCTGACCTGCTGTAGTCTGTCTGTGTAGGCCTGGGGGGAAGTTACCCATAGGCATCATTCAGAGGCACAGGCTTTGTTTGTGTTTGTCTACACCTGTCCTGCTGGCTGATACTGTTTTTGGGTATGTGAACCTCTCTGACTGGCATGTGTGAATCATATGGACACACAAGTCGCCCAGCACATTTCCTGCAGTGGGTTTTGTCACCCTGTGTAGTACTGGCTACTATGGTGACTCCAGTATTTGTTACAGATGTCATGATGCCACTATGGGTGTCTACTATCTGCTACCATAGCATTCAGCCACCCAATTCCCTTGCATGCTCACATCCATAACATAGATACAGGTAACAACACATTCTACTCCATTTGGCAATTGGTAGGTTGATTGACTTACCTTGTGGGTGTGCCAGTACTGAGGATGGTGCTGGAGGGCTGCCTATGTTGGATGCACATAGTACACTCCCTATACATAGTTGAGCACAGGTAGTATCATGTTTGGCATCCCTTTTACTGTATGTGCAAGTCAGAAAGAGGTGTCATTCCCTGGGTCCCTACTGTGTCAGTGTATGTGCTATGCATTGCCTCTTTGCCAAGACCAGGGCATACTGGGCATGTCTCCATCTTCCTACTGGGCCAGGCTCAGATTGTTCCTCCTCCGAGTCACTCTGTGCCTGTGCAGGCCTTGACATTGTTGAGTGGCTGTGCGGTCCTGCCCCGTGCTGTTCCTGCTGCAGCTGTTTCTGCAGGATCATATTGTGTAGCATGGCACATACCATAACAATTTGAGTACATGTAGCTGGTAAGTACTGCAAGGCTCCAGTGGATGTGTCGAGGCACCAGAACCATGACTTGAGCATCCCAAACACACACTCTGTTATAAGTCTGGTCTTTGTGTGTGCCTCATTATGGCGTTCTTGTTCGGGTGTGTGTATTTCTGATGGGTGTCATCAGCCATGGCTCCAGTGTGTAACCAGCATCCTCCACTTGGTGACCGTAGGGGAGGTCCCCATTGGCAAATCTCTGGTACAGCTGCGTCAGATGCCAGATGTGGAATCGTGATAGCTTCCAGGGCAGCCAGCACACACATTCATTATAATGCCCTTGAAATCACACACGACCTGGCAGTTGATGGAGGGGAGGCCCTTGTGGTTAATGTAGGCCCTACCCTGATCACCAGGGGTTGCTTTGATGCATATGTGCATGCAGTCTATAGCACCCACTACCTCAGGATATTCTGCTATTTGGTGGGAGAGACGCATATTGTTGGCCAACACCTCACGCGTGTTGAGGAAATATACATGCTCACTGGCATGTGCTGACATGGCATCCAGGAACTGGTGGAATGCACTGGATGCTGATGCCTGTGAGATCCCCATGATATCACCAGCTGAGCTTTGGGAGGTACCTGTGGCTAGTATTCCTAGGCCTACACATATCTTGGTATCCACTGGGATGGGTTCCCCTCTGTCAGTTTGGTGTGTCAGGCATGCAACAATTTGCTATAGGAGGTCCCTGTCCACTCTATAGTGCTCCACTATCTCCAGCTCATATAGCCCCTGGTAGGTTACACTGGGTCTGTACACTATTCTGCTTCTCCTCACTGTGGGTTGGCCGGCAGCATTCACATCCTCACCACCCTCAGCCTCTTGCACATGTTGTTGTCTGATGCCTACTGCAGCCCCTATCATTTTTTAGTTTTGTTTGTTAAAAGATCCCCACTTGTATACACCGGTGGTGCAGAGTATAGGAAAAACCAGAGGGGAAGGTGTTTGCCTAGTTTATAGTAGTGTGCTGGGCAGGGCTGGGCTGCTGCCTGTGTAATTGGCTGATTCTGATACATTTCACCTGTCAGCTATGCTAGTTCTCCTTGATTAACTACCTACTACTGTTTTCCCTTCGCATTGCCTTCTTGTTTAAGCCAAGGGGTGTGCCGCGCAAACACAGTGCTCACATATGCACAGAGCTGCTATTTTATGGTTTACCTTTTTTTTTCCCTTTAAAACCCGGTGCGTGGCTTGCACACCCACTTACGCAATGTAAAGAGTGCTAGGCAGACTTAGACACACACCCTTGCCTACCTGTGCTAAGCTAGGAGCAAACCTGAGCTACAGGGCTCCAATCTGCTTACAGTATGCCTGACACACCACCTATGATGTCCGCTAACTCATAGGCTTACAACAAAAAAAAAAAAAAAATTGCTGTTCTAAGCGTTCACGTTTGTAAGCTTTCACTTACATGGGGTCAATAAATCATCTTTTGCTTTTCTAAGTGTTCAATGATTTAATATAGACCCATTCTTATTAATATGTTTTTCACATAGGCAGAAACATCATCTTCCTTTTCTGACAGGCATACCTCTCCAACCTCTCAGAGCAAGAAATATGGACAAAGCCATAAATAATAGGGGGACAAAGGCCCAAAAGAGGGGACAATTTATAAATATTGCTCTTACAAATTTATAAAGTTGATAGAATAACAGATTTTACATTAGCATGATTTTTCTGAATAGTGTGAAGTCAGACTAAAATGTCTGTCATTATTTTCTGACTTTAATCCTCAGTGACATGTCAGTGGTTTCATAGGATCATAGGAAGTTACTAGGCTAATGACCCTATGGCCCTTACAAGCCCACTCCCAGTTTGCAATCACCAGCAAACTTTGTCAGCCACAGACATTTAGTTTGTGCCTGTACTTTGGAGAAACAGATTTCAAATAGTAGAGGTCCCAGGAATGATCCCTGTGGAATACCACTGGTTACAGGCCTGCTGTTGGAGGTGGATTCCCCTATTTTGACTATATGAGTTCTATCAGTGAGCCAGTTAGCGAACCATCTAACGATATAAGGGTCAATGCCTAGTTGGGTGAGTTTTCAATGATGTCTGAGTAAGGGATAGTGCCAAATGCCTTGGCTAAGTCCTGGTAGGTTGCATGCACAGATTTTCCTTCATCCAGGGCCTTGATGACTGTAACAAAAGAAGTCCACCAGGTTTAACAGGCATGCTCTCCCTTTGGCAAATCCAAACTGAGTAGGGTCAAGTGTCTGGAGATTACCTATATCTTTGTTAATAAGGTCCATGATGATTCGCTCCATGGCCTTGCAGATAAGGCTAGTCAGGCTAATAGGTCTATGGTTTCTGGGGTCAGTAGAAGCATCACCTTTATGCAAGGGAATAATGGTGGCAAATTTGCCAGTAAACTAAACATTTTGAGCAAAAGACCAAAACTATGAGGAAACAATCTGAACATTCTGTGAAAATCTGGACAGTTGAGAGGTATTCTGACAGGAGATGGTCACGTATGTAATTTTAGATCAGTCACTGTCACCTCATTTTCAGGTAAATCATTTGCTGTGGGTTTCAACTGTCTCAGTCTCATAAATAGTATCTGACATCTTGGTGCTAGTGTCTACATCATAGTAACTGATCAGTTGATCCAATGGCTTGTGGACAGTCTGGAGTTGGAAATTCTGTAATCCTAATAGTATATGAAGAATGGTTCAAATGACCACAAACTTGCAAGGCACTCCTTTCAGATCTGTAGATATTTCTGTTCAGAATCGGTTAGCTTTCTAGAGCAATATGCAACAGGTTGTAACAATTGTTTATACCTTTGGAGTAATAATGCACTTAAGCCATAGTTAGTAGCATTAAAACTCATAATTCTTGATTTAATATCATAGTATGCTGTGCACTGGAGCAATTATCCTCTCCTTTATTCCACTAAAAATAGTGTAAGTAAACTTAAGTATCTCCCCATAGCAAAGGTATGAGTTTCTTTTAACAAGTCTTTTACCTGATGAAGCACAGTTAGCAGATGGGGGACAAATTTTCCCTAGAAGTTAATCATACCAAGGACTTGTTGTAACTCAATCACAAGACAGGCTCTTTAGTTTGGCTACTGTGCTGACCTTCCATAGATTCATAGATTGTTACTTAGCTAACAACCTGGGGTGGCCTTTCTAAGCCCAGCCGAGTTTTACCAAAAGAATAATGATGCCCTGTATCCAAACAGGGCACTGAAATGCAGAAATTTATAAGCTACCTTTGTCTATAAGGGATGTGGGTGTGAGGCCTGGTGTAAATTTCCTATTCTTCATCCACTGGTGTAAGTTGCACTTGAACTGAGTAATAGATAAACTCAGCTTCATGTTGATGGATTTCCTTTATTTTGGTTGATTTCACTTATGCTGTGACCAAAATACTGAAGCTCACTCTTTTCAAAGTAATGTCTGTCTTGGTACTATTTTTGCCCTAGATTTTTTAATAGTTTGGAGCACTGTCTTTAATCTCAGATCATGTGTACTCCATTTACTTTGAAGGATTTTAGAGCTTTTGATTGTCTTCCTCAAGGTTTTTTTGACAAAACCTAAAAGCTGTGTCTAATGTGGAAAGCATTTTAGAATTACCTGTTTGGATGGTGTATATTCTTATGTAGTTAGAGTGAATATTTCTCTCATGACTGAATGATTAAGCCTTTTCAAGTCAATACATATTCAAACATTGCAATTTTTTCTTCATAACTGGGACCATTGTCATATACATATCCAGCTAGTTCATATACACTATCTAATATACCAAGTTCTTATGTTCTCTTGAGTTCTGCTTCTACATTAGACAGCACAGGAAATGTCATTCATTTTGCATGGCCACTCATATGGGACTTCATTTGGTTTTAATTTTATGTTTATGGGTTCACAGTCTGACAATGATAATCAGATACCTAAAGATGTGTCACAACAGAGGACATGGAGACAGTGTTGTCTGCCCAAGATTGAGTGGACAGCAATCTCAACAGAGCATATGTATGGCTTAAGAGAGAGTGGGTCCCCTGTGGATGTACTAGCTGACCACATACCTTCCTTGTATATATATCCTGTAGCTGTGAGCCTCAGACGTGTGCCATCATTGCCAGAACTCTAGCTTCAGGCATACATACTACCATCTCATTAGGCTTATCTACCATAGACCAATAACATAGGGATAGTCTACACCATCAGATGTCACAGTTGTCCCCTAAGGTGCAGGTAGTTTAGGTATTAATCAGCAGATTTGCATGAGTGTGATCCAATGTCATTCTACTTCCACACAGTCATTACAGATAGTAAGTTGCTACATGGCCTTTGTGAGGATGCTGAGATATGTGAAGACAAGTACACCAGGCATCTTCAAGTGATGCTCATGGTGAAGCTTACACAGGCTCACAATGATGTAATTAACATCATCATATATAGAACTGGCATTGCCATCATGTCCTCCACACTGGCAGTGTGGCCCATGGTAGGCATGGGGTATGGACACATGATGGGCATATACACAGGGAGAGGTGCAGGGGTTATCCTCCCTGTACTACTAGTGGACAGAGGCAGATTTTAAATGACTTATCTCATTCATGGAACCCCTCAAGTTATCTCTTATATGATCCAAGTTATTTTCATTAAGAGTAATGTATGATTACTGATCATAGGATGGATAAGGCCAATCTAATATCAAATGAGATAGGTTAATTCAAGTGTCAGTAGGGAAATTGATTAGGCTTAAAATGGCCCAAAAGGACAGCTAGCCTACTACTTACCTATGAACCTATGACAGTTAGGTGAGGACTGGCTGCCCACATAGTATGTGTATGTGTCAGCGTGTATTCTATACACGCTGCCAGAACTTTCCAACAAGTTTACCCCTTAAGAAATCAATTCTCTGAAAATTGAAAAATAAGTTTGATGTATGCCATATTTGAGAATCAACTAATAGAATGCCAATCCCACATTAGTAATGATCACGTTTGTATTTCAGATTACCAAGGAGTTAAGGTAATGCTAGCCTTTCCTTTTGATATATATCTGGAAGTTTTGGTCAGTGGGAGCCTTTACAGCCACACAAATGCAGTCTATACCATCCATTACTTCAGGAAAGTGAACAATGCTGGAATAGCCAAGCATAGTGCTGGCTATTTCATCCCTGTGGAACTATATATGCTCATTAACTTGTAGCAGTATTACATTAAGGAACTTATTGAATTTCATTGTGGAAGAATACCCAGTGTTATCCCAGCTTGTTGTTGAAAAATCACTTTTCTAGGACTGAAAGAACTTCACATACCTTGGTATCCATTGTAAAGAAAAAACATGGATTCACTTAATGATAACATGGTAACTGGTGAATGCATGGTAAGTCAGGCATGCTGGTAATACATACAGTTCCTGTGTCATGCTAAGCAATCACTGGTCAACACAAGCTACTGCAACTTTGGTCATGTATGCTCACTCCTGCTTGGTTATTTTTTCGTTTGTGTTTTCCTTTTATGGCTGCACAATGACTGTGGTGATGACAATGAATGAAATATATTTTTTTATCTGGTTCATTTGCATATTTTATGCATTAATTTCCCTGTGTGTTATCATATACATGTATTTATACACTCCTTTGCATGTTCTGCACAATGCACTGTACAGTCTCTCATGTGTGGCACAACTAAGATGCATGAATCAGAAATGCATTGTCACTGCACATTGCAGAGCAGTGCACACATGTTCCTTTCAGAAAACACAAATTATCTGTGTATTATTACAGCTTTAGTATTGTGCAGCTCTATAGTTCTTTCCCAACTTATTTCAGATGTTTTGCTTTGGAGTCCTTTCTGTATTGAGGCATTTATATATTAGATATCAACTGATAAAGGTAACCATTACACACACACACACACACACACACACACACACACACACACACACACACACACACACACACACACACACACACACACACACACACATCCCTGTAGGATCTCTGAATAATTTATTGTTAATGTAGCTTTGATGAGATTTGGCTTGACACCATTAACTTGGATTAATTCAGTTGAATTATCAAATGTAAAAAGAAATAAATGAAAATAAAATTAATTACACATCAATCTGTTTAATGATATCTTTGAGTATTTCACTTAAAGTACACGTTGTATAACATTGCAATGTTCCTTTTTTGGTAATGGATGAAGTCCTGCAAGTAGCTGACCCCAAAGTGCCTGCTGGCTGTTCAAGTAATTGAAACCAATTTTACATTAACAATGCAATTTTCAGAAGAGATCTATTGCTGCCTTGCTTAAGATTATGGCTGAAATGCAGTGTCTGCTGATAAATATTGACTATGTGTGGTGCCCTTCAATGACTTCTGGAAGGAACAGACTAAACTTCAGTGTTTGTCAAAGCAAGATAAGACATTTTATGGCAAGTATCAAAAGAAAGTAGACAGTTCCTTGTTGGTTTGCCCTGTTTATTCCTAGTCAGCATGATTATCACCTCAGGTCTCCTTTGAAAGCAGGCATTACCTAGTGGGATTAGTCTAGTCAAGAAAAAAGTTAGTAAATAAGTTGAATAAATTATTCTTTCAAATAGTCCTTGCCTTCAGTGCTACTAAAATACAATAAAGTCATTCAGCTAGTTGTTGACTGAATCCTAGATTGACTACTGCACAACAGACTGATATGTAACAGTAATGAAGCCCAACTACTGCACAACAGACTGATATGTAACAGTAATGAAGCCCAATATATGCTAGCTGGCATGTGTCCAATGAATAGAAGGTCTCTTACAAGCTTATTTGTCATTTGAAGGAGCAAATTATTTTGTAATCAGTTAACTAAGTAAACTCTATAGGCACAAGTGCCAACTTTAGGGGCAACCTGGGATCACTGTCTGATTAAGTGACTTGACCAGTCTTGACAACATGCCAGTGAAGAGAGAGACACAGAGAGAGAAATGCAAGACATCATGACATTTGTCATTAATTGACAGTCTTCATCTCAACTAAGAAGCTTGGTTTTCCCATTTATTCCCAACTTGGTTTTCAACTGCTTTGGCAAAGAACAGGGGAGAAAAATTTTAAACTTCCTCTGCAATGAGTACCATCAATAGCACAAAGGCTGACAGATGAGTAATTTATAATCAGAATCCTAAACTGGTCATACATTTCACTGTACTTTATAAGTTGGAGTATGTTCTAAGCCTACGAAGCATATTGAGAATCAACACTGCAGATAGTTTCATGATCTCGACTGAGTGCCAAATATCATGATTTAAACAAGTGTGGAGAACACCATCTGAAATGACACACAATACCTTGCACACAAAGTGGATGCAGAGACCATTTGAAGTCTTTTGTAGTGACTGACAATGTTATGTTGTTGTAAAATCATAGATGCAGGTTCAATGGCTGTGTAAGAGGGATATATTGAGGGGTGTTGCACACACATAATATAATGGAAATATTAACTGTTTTCTGTGAACATAATGACATTACATGAGACATGTAAAGATATTAGAAATAAGGCACCAAGATGTAAAGCAGAAGTATTTAATCACAGAGTTCACAACAAAATACAATCCAAGTTAAGCGCTTTCACCCAGAACACTCCCAGGCTTCATCAGAACAAAAATTGCAATAGACCATGAATACAGTCAAGGTGAAGAGTAAGGGAGATTACAATATGGCTTTTGTGCGCACATTTTCTTCAGCAACCACTGAGGTCGAGAATACCATCAAGAAATATTGGGGTCTTTTGACAGTGAGTTCAGATACAAAAGAGTTTATTCCCAAAGCACCTGCATTTATTAGGAAAAGGGACATGAACTTAATGGAGATGCTAGAGAAGGTTGAAGGTAAAAATTTAAATTTCAACAAGAGAAGGAGGACATACAGATGTAGGTTTTGTAATCAATGTGGTTTCATGGCAGATTTGGAGGATATTTCTTTAGAAGCCAGGGGTATGGTGTTAAAAACTGCAGGCCATTATAATTGTGACAGCAAGGGTGTAGTTTGTCTGATTATATGCACAGTACGCAACAATTTTTACATAGGCAAAACTGACCAACCATTGAGGAAACGTGTATATGAACATTCATATGACATTACACAAGAAGGACATCAATGTTTTATATAAACACCGTAAGGTTTGTTGTGAAGCGAAGTTTAAGTTTTATGTATTAGAACAGGTAATACAGGATGTTAGGGGTGGAAGCTGGGAGGCCAGATTAGAGTTCAGGGAGCTGTTCTGGCAAATAAAAATAGATGCAGCAAAATTCCCTGTACTTAATGAACACATCAGTATAAACAGTGTCTTGAAGTTAAGGGCTGCTAAGGTATAGTAAAAAAAATTGAAATGTATGTTAATTAATGTTGGGTTATTTAAATAAGTATTTTTATTATGGTGTTGATTTTTAATAAATGTACATGTTTTGATTACTTGACATGTTTTTAACTCATGAAGCAATATAGGGTTAATATTTGAAAAAAAAGGGTTGGGTTTTGTATCACTGCAATTGGCTGTTTTTAAGATAAAAAGATGGTGGTCTGTTGCAATTATTGTTCTGATGAAGCCTGCAAGTGTTTCGGGTAAAAGTGCTTAACTTGGATTGTGTTTTGTTGGGAACTCTGTGATTAAATACTTCTGCTATACCTTTTGGAGCCTTATTTTTTCACTTGTGGTTCATTGTTGTATCTTGAGATTTCTTGGTTTTACTAAGGCACCATAATGGAGAGAGCAGAGGTTGTAGTTTTGCAAGAAAACACACAAATGGAAAGTGGTATTGAATTTTATAACACCCCGGTGATGAGGGATGAATTCAATAGACTTATGGACATGCTCACAGATTGCTTTGAATCAATCAACTCTGCTGTGTTCGGGGTTATCGGGGTTGCCTGGCAAACAACAACAGCTCTTTGGGAACAGTCAAGCAGGGAGCATGCAACAGAAAAGTCCAACGTGAGGTGGAGAGGGGTTGGGGCAGACAACAGTGATGGCAGAGACATGTTCACATTTCCAGAATGCTGGATCATTAAATTTGAACCAACTTAATTCTGGGGACATTAATAATATTATGAACATTTTTAACTTTGATGCCTGGACTAGTAGGAGATTTAATTTTATTGAAAATGGAACTGAAGTAAATGAGACTTTTCTAGATAAATTGCAAACTTTTAAAGACAGCTTGTTAGCACTAAGAAAAATGCAGATGCAAAAAGACTATTTAAATGAGTGTATTTGGGCTAGGAGAGTTAGGGACAGTAAGATGAAGTGGATGAAGAAAGGGGAGAAATTAAAATCAAAACTTGAATTACAATTTTCAGAGAGATTATCAATGGAAATAGTGAGGGATGAGGTACAGGAAAAAGGTAACATTATAGTAACACATTTAGGAATTCAGAACAGACTGGGCAACTTTAGTATATTTAATTATACATAGTTGGAATTTAATCATAAATATTTTGAATTATTTATGAAAGGTTTCCAGTTTGTTCCACAAAGACCATCGAGTTTAGTAAACATTTTGATAGATGTTAAGTTGTTTTTGAGAAAACTAAACTTGAATGTTTTTTAAAGGAGAAAGAACAAGTAACATTGACCTGTACAGGAAGAGTGTCTTTAACACCCCCTGAACCCGACTCTTAATTTTTGAGGAGCTAGTAGAAAGTGATATTAGAAAAATGAATTTAAAACAGGGTGTAGTTAGTAATTTTAGTAAAGAAGAAATGGAGTTAGTTAATTTACTACTAACCAAAAACTGTAGAATGATGAAACCGGACAAAAGGGGTGGGGTAGTTATTATGTTTTTAATTGACTACGAGACACATATGTTCAGGGTATTAAATGATAAGGAAAAATATAGCAGGGTATTGAAGAACGAAACTGTAATTGCATATTCCAAGATAGACATTTTTGTAAAAAATAATTTGCTGCAGGGAACTATTGATAGAAATGGTGGCAGGGGCTGGTTCAAAAACTGAGCCTCTGGCAGTATATGTAGATTTCTCTCTAAAGCAGTTTGTTAACTCCTTAACTTATATTTCCAAGGAATTGTGGTATTTTTAAAAAACATTACTTTATATAAGTATGATGAAAACCTGGAATTTGTGACTATTGATGTTGTGGAATTATTTCCCAGTATACCACATACAGTGGGTCTAGAGTGGTTCCAAGAAATTCTATTGGAAGTTGAATATTTGAGAAATGATCAAATGAATTTATTAATGGAGTTTATGGAAACTATTTTAAAGAACACCTTCATGTTCTTTAGTGGAGAATTTTATAAACAGGAACATGGCGCAGCAATGGGGGCCGCATGTGGCCCCTTGTATGCAAACTGTATATTTTATTTCTGGGAGAAGAAATTTGTATTCAGTACAGAGTGGGTGAGGTACATTACATTTTATATCAGGTTTTTAGATGATGTTTGTGTTTTTTGGAGCGGCCCAAAAGACAAACGTAGAGAGTTTTTGATATATATCAATAACACCACTTATTTTTTGAGATTTACATATTCTTTATCCACTGATGTTATTAACTATTTAGATGTCAATATTTACAAGGATTATCAAAATAAATGTTTTTAATCTAAGATTTTTTGTAAAGTTATGTTTTTGAATGCTTATTTACATTTTAACAGTGGACATCAGTTTTCCCAATAAAAGGGATTGTAAAAGGCCAAATAATAAGGGCATCAAGGATGTGTAGTGAAGTTGGTATGTTTAAAGAAGAAGTGAAATTTATTAAGGAACTTTTTGTCCAACGTTGTTGACCGGTTGGGTTATTTGATAGGTTGATAAAAGGCTGATAGAAAACGTGGTGAGAGATAGGGATCTAAAGTACATTCCCCTTTTTAGGAATAGGAAAGGAAGTGAATACAGTCAGGGAGAAGAGTAAGGGAGATTACAATATGGCTTTTGTACACACATTTTCTTCAGCAACCACTGAGGTCGAGAACACCATCAAGAGATATTGGGGTCTTTTGACAGTGATTTCAGATACAAAAGAGCTTATTCCCAAAGAACCTGTATTTATTAGGAAAAGGGACATGAACTTAAAGGAGATGCTGGAGAAGATTGAAGGTAAAAATTAAAATTTCAACAACAAGAGAAGGGGGACATACAGATGTGGATTTTGCAATCAATGCAGTTTCATGGCAGATTTGGAGGATATTTCCTTAGAAGCCAGGGGTATGGTATTAAAAACCACAGGCCATTATTATTGTAACAGCAAGGGGGGGTTATCTGGTTGCATGCACAGTATACAACAGTTTTTACATAGGCAAAACTGAACAAACGTTGAGGAAACATGTATATGAACGTTCATATGATATTACACTTGAGAAGGACACCGATGCTTTATATAAACACTGCAAGGTTTGTTGTGAAACAAAGTTTAAGTTTTGTGTATTAGAACAGGTAATACAGGATCCTAGGGGTGGAAGCTGGGAGGCCAGATTAGAGTTCAAGGAGCTGTTCTGGCAAATAAACCTAGATGTAGCAAAATTCCCTGGACTTAATGAAAACATCAGTATAAACAATGTCTTGAAGTTAAGGGCTGGTAAGTTATAGTAAAAAATGTTGAAATGTATGTTACTTAATGTTAGGTTATTTAAATAACTATTTTTATTATGGTATTGATTTTTAATAAATGTACATGTTTTGGTTACTTGGCATGTTTTTAACTCATGAAGCAATATAGGGTTAATATTTTTTAAAAAAAGGGGTTGGGTTTTGTATCACTATGATTGGCTGATAAAAAGATTGTTGCAATTATTGTTCTGATGAAGCCTGGGAGTGTTCTGGGTTAAAGTGCTTAACTTGGATTGTGCTTTGTTGTGAAGTCTGTGATTAAATACTTCTGCTTTACCTCTTGGACCCTTATTTTCTCATTCTTGGTTTCTGGTTTTATCTGGAGATTATATGTAAAGATATTCACTTATGGGGTCACTCCTAGATCGGTAAGGTATGCTGGACAAATGTGCTAAATGATCAAGGTGGTCATGACAATGCCTTCGGAATTCCTCGATGATATCTCCTGAATCCTACTTATGTCACAAGAAGGCTTTATGCATTGATTTATGGAAGTGGTAAATAACAAGAATAGATATAATATAGAATTTTTCAGGTGTGTGTGTGTGTAAATTCTATTAATTTAACTTTTCACACAGAGAAAAGAAACTGTACATCTTGTCTCTCTGTTAGTACATTTCTTTGTAGTCAGATATGGAATGTAAATAAATCCTGCTGAGTTAGTAATGTCGCTAGGGGAGTGGATTCCTATGTGGAGAACTTTACACATATGCAGGTTGCTATGTATTATTGTGAAATAGAAAATCTTATTTTCTGCATAGGCTGTTGAAAACAATGGCTATAATAAATGAATCTGGTGATGATAAAGGCCGCTAGCTTATGGTCATGCAGGCAGTCACTAAAGTGCAACCAACATTGTTGTGTTATCAATGGCTTGTGTATTCCAGAATATCAGCACCACCCTTTTAAGATCTGTTACCATTTCTCATATGCTGGTTATGGTTGAAATCCACTTCTATTATTAGGTTGTAAACCAAATCTTCACTGGCTATTATCATGCCCATTTTGGAGTCAGTGGCAAGTAGGTTGACAGTTTTTAATGTAACAGACATGTTAGATGTAAAGATGTTGAATACAAATAAATGGCAATCAAAAGAGCCTTGTGAAACGCCAGTAAGACTAGCTTACACACTGAAAATGACTCTATTTTAACCTGGTTCCGGGGAAGGATTCCCAACTGTATCCCAGGTGTCTGGGGTTCGATTAGTTTATCTCACATGGGAGAAGTCAAGCAGGCAGTGGGTGAAAGTGAAGGCGTGACCTACTCACAGCTCCCATGGGAGAGGGACAGGTTGTGCACAATGCTAACTTCCTGCTGGATACTGAGAAACTCACTGCTCATGCCTTGAGATGTCTTAGGAATTCATGGAGGCTGCATTTATTACAGAAGTGAGGGGGTGTCCTCTGCTGTCATTAAAACCCATGCCCTTCCCATATGCCTCAATAGTTACATGCATTAGGGAATAGGAAACTAAAGAAGAAAACCTCAGACCACCCCAATGGTCAACTCTTTGCCTTGATGATGAGAAATGAATGGACCAACCGGCCATGGAGGAGCCTGTTCATGGACAAAGAACAAGGTACAAGGAACAAAGAGTGGAAAAAAGGACTCCATTTTCAGTACAGCCTGTAATTCAGTTTGTTGCTCCACAAAACTTAGCAAATGCTAACACCAACTGGAGATATTATTTAAAACAGATTTCCATGATAGAACCATGTCAAAAGCTGCCATGAATTTGTAAAACATTATTTCTAATAACTGACCAATGCTCAATATGGTGAAGAATCTTCTAAGAAAGTCCCGGTAGACTATTTATATATGCAAGTAAAATAAGAAGATGACATCAGTGTCCCCCCAAGTCTGCACTATTTGTGCTGTCCCAAAGTATCCTGTTGCCCATGATTTATTCAAGTGTTGGTAATAACCCACTTAATCTATACCCCCTTGCTCCTGTCCTAGCTAAGTTTCTAAAAGTATATGGGTTTGTTTTCACTGCATTAATCCCATGATTTACCCTCTACTTTTTAAAAAAATCTCATCTGTCTGTGCTGCTGCAGTCCACACCTAATTGCACTGGATACTTGCTAGGCCATATGAGTGCAGAACTTCAATAGCAGTGTCAAGTAGGGTATCTGATAACAGGGTCATCCTACACTCTTACATTAGAATGATATCAGATACAAATATGGTAAACAAAAATAATTGTAACAATCACCTCTCTTGGCTTTGCTCACCATTCTTGTTCACTATCCGATGCTATCTGCTTCTGGTGTGGTTATTTTCATATCAGTCTTACCATTTGGGGTTTTTCTCATAATTTGTTTTCTAGATGCTTCTTCCTTCATGACTGCCATCCATCAAGCCTCTTATGATGGTTGTGATATCATCCATTTCCCTCTTCTTTGTATCAAAGCATGGAGGCAAGAGCCATCTGGTAGGCTTGTCATTCAGGCAGTCTTGAAGGTGGTTTGTGCCATTGTTTGCATCCTGAATATGGATGAAGGCATTTATGATGAGGCCCTAATGTCACTGTTCATAGATAATATGAGCATGTGCATCACGATGGGTCATCCTATCTCCTCAGCATACCTAAATGTACTTCCATACACAAAATGATGAAGTCTACTCTGATAATAAATCCTATGTCCCTGGTCCAGATCATTTCATTGTTGTGCAAGCCACTGCTTGAATGGTAGAGGTCAGCTGACCAGAAGCCATGTAACTCTCCCTCAGGCCAGATGAGCTGGAATTGGCTACTCAGTCCTCCTCTTATCTCACATGCCTTGGTCTTCCAGCACTGCAGCTATTATTTGAATTTGGGTCTTCATGGCCATATACAGGGCTTTATGCTTCTATGTTAGAGCCTTACTCAGACCTTTAATGTTCACAGCCATATTATGGGAGGTAGTGGGTCAAAGATCTTGCAGAGCTCCAGAGAGAATATGGAACTTTGTTCCTTCTATTTAGCAGAGATATGACCCAGTAAAAGACATCGATCAAACCAGGCTAATAAAACCTCCACAGCATAATACCATGCTGTTACTTCCTTTCAAGATATATAACATTTAGCAGCTTTATCAGCCTGTACATTTTTTATCTTCACTTTAATCATTTTGTCTAAATTCTCTCTGTCTCTTTTAGAATGAGGGCACTGGGTACATTTCATCATAAGTGTGTATTGCCATTTAAACTTGTGTTGATTTGTTTCTTTCCACATACTATTTTCCAGACTTATGTGTTGCTGATTTCTTCATGTAACAGCGTCTCCCTCGCTTCAGTTTTATACCTATTTTTTGCACATTGTCTTTTATAAAAGATGATGATCTGATCCATGTTACCCATTCAGCAATGTGTTTTATTACTTGCAGCACTGAGATTTCCAATTGTTATCTTTTTGGAGTTTGGTCCAGAAGTGGCTCTGTGTTCCTTCTAACATATTTATATTATGGACCAATTTCGATGGCTGATAGTTCAGCTCTAACTACATATGTAGATATATCAGTGGCTTCCATGTGCCTGCCCACAAACCATACTTGACATCCAGTTGGACTTTTTTTCCATTAAGATGTTAATCAAATTAGGGGACCTCAAACATGCTATTCCAAGACTGAAATCTTTTTTGTCTCAGCCACAACATCCAGTTTCCTCTTGTAGCCTATTGTCCTAAACAAATAATAGAGAACTATGGGGTGTTAGACACAGGTTAAAAGGGATAACATCCTGGCTTTTGCATCAGTGGCCTATACTCAACTAATGGACATAGGGAATGGCACAAATGTCACATTTATTAGCTCACATTTTGGGTAGAAGCATGGCATCCATTATCAGACACCTAACAACAATGATTACACCATTGGTGGGGCTTACTGTAAGTATGCTTGCCCCATCTGAGATATTACTACTGCAACTCTACCTGCAACAAAGAATTTGGAGTATAAAAAAAAGCACTGTCAGCAGATGATAACACCCTTCTCTAAGGACTACAAGGGAAACAAATAGGCCTAGTTGGATGTCATTACAGGAATGAATGGGTCAGTGGGTGACACCATGATGGGAGAGACTTGATGGTCACTGGAGAGGTTAGGGTATTAAATGGTATTCTATGTTCCACCAAGACACAAGACCTTCATTGTGTAAAAATCTGCACACAATGGCACTTAGTGGTCCTGTTATGTTACCTTATTACTAAAACTTAATCATTTCAAAATTTGATTTTTGTGATTCCGTCTCAGTTGATTTAAATGTCTGATAGTCAGGAAACATACATTCAAAGTTGGCTTACCAATAACTTGCATTATAAAATTTGATTTTTGTGATACAGTCTTAGCTGATTTTAATAATATGCACTATAGTTAGCAAACACTATTAACAAGTAGGATTATCAATACCTTGATAATTTTATCCCATTTAGTCTCTCCCCCTGACCCTTGTCTTCTCTCCCTGCCTCACTGTGCTTAAATGTTTGTTATTGATTGGGTTACTGAGAGAAACTGCCTTTCCTTTGTTTGGTTTCAAGTATATATTATTGCCTCATAACTATCGGCGGGTTTCACTTTTTCATTCCTCTAGTTACTTTCTCTAATCTCTCTTCACTTGAGTTCTCCAGACTCAAACACATTTTTATGCCATGATGCTACATCCACTACATCTCACCTTTTGTTTTGAAATTCTTCTATCTTGCCTGATATTTAAGCTAAATTCTAAGGCATTGTTTTGCATGAATTCATTCACTGCTATCATCTGTTCTCCTTACAGCTTTTTTCCTCTCAGGCATGTTAACTCATTTTAGAACCAACCTTACATAATTATTGTGATCTTGTTACATATTTCATAAAGTATCACCCCAGCTGTAAATCCTCCCACCTTCAACCATACTTACAGTACCAGGTCCTATCCAACATCTTGTTCAGTCTATCAACATCTCAACCCCAGGCACATTAGCTCTAGATCCAAACACTACCACAAACTAATTAACAAATTCCTGAAGTTCATCACCAACTATAGAATTAACCTAATACTTGGTGGTGATTTTCACCCCAACCCTGGCCCACTCACTTCAGATACACATACCCCCTCTACTTGCAATCTAAGCTACAAACTTACAATTAATAGGCCGACTAACTCTCTCCTAGCTTGTCATCTCAATATTAGAAGCATTAATAACAAGGTACATGAATTGCATGCACTTCTGGATGTCCACTCCCCTGAGATTCTCTGTTTATCTGAAACCTGGTTAAAACCTAATACTACAGACAATGAAGTGTTACCACCTGGGTACAACATACACAGGCAGGATCATGCTTCGAGGAAGGGGGTGGGGTAGCTGTACTCTATAAATCTCAGTTGAATGTCACCATAGATGTAATACAACCACCTCAGATTAATAACTCGGAGATTCTTGCCACCTAATTGCAACTTAATAAAAATAAATGCATTAATATCATCTGTATGTACATACCCCCAGGTAACAATATATCTACACTTGAATATATCCTGCACTGGCTATCATGTCTCTACCCCCAAGAAACCCTACTACATGAAGACTTTAACATAGACTGGGGCACCTGTTCCTCAGAATCCCCAACCACCCATATTAACCTGCATGCATTTACACAAATCATATCCACCCCTACCAGGATAGGTAAACCCAACCAAAAAGAAAGCATACTTGACTGGGTGCTCATAAATAGCCAACCCCAACTGTACACCTCTGGCACCCTCCCTGATGGCCTAAGCGATCACCTTCTCACATATGTAATTAAGCACAAAGCCATTAATTCCCAACAACCCTTACTCAGAAAGGTTAGAAACAATATAAACTTTGACCCTGCCAAATTCCAACAAGAACTAAACTCATGTAATTGGTCTATTCTAAAACACCTCCCCTTAGAGGAAGCAGTAGCATACTTTAACAACAAATTCCTTGAGATCCTTGATTTGTATGCACCTGTTTGTTCAAAGAGAACAAAGGCAAAAACTGCGCCATGGCTTTCTAAAGAGTTTAAACTCAAAATTACACTTAGAAATAAAGCATGGGCTTTATGGCGTTCATCTAAAGACCCCCAAGATCACATTAAATACAGGCAATCCAAGAACAAAACTAAAAAATCCATTTTACAAGACAAAAAACAATACTACTGTAATTTACAGACAGTAAATCAAAATAACCCTCAGAAGTTTTGGGCAGGTTTAAATAATCTATTACATCCTAGACAAACTTCAACCCCAATCCCTGCTGCTACTATTGATAAAACCTCTGAAGATGTTTCTGACAGTTTTAACCGATTCTTTACTGAGACAATTCAAGCCCTAGCTAGCCAACTACCTCCTAGCTCTCCTGGTCCTGAAAGTAGCACCCCCTAGAAACCTACTCACATTCAGCTTCCAACCAGTCGCCACTTCATTTATCCATACCTTGATCAAAAAATTAAAACCCACTACACTTTCTGCTGATCAACTCCCTGCCGAGTACCTACAAAAATCAGCTGATGCTATTGCTTACCCTGTCTCAATACTAATCAATCAAACCATAATAGAAGCTAAAATTCCCACCATCTGGAAAATATCCTATGTAATCCCACTTCACAAAGGAGGCAGCTCTACTGAATTCTCCAATTATAGGCTAATAGCTATACTCTCTCCACTTGCAAAGATTATGGAAAAATGTATTCATAGACAACTCATGCACCACCTAATCCAGAATCACCTTATGTCAGACACTCAGCATGGCTTCTGTCCTCATCACAGCACTACTTCAGCCCTCCTAGCCTTTACCAACACCATACACCATAATCGCAACAATAATTATATATCCTCAGCCCTCTTCTTGGATCTTTCCAAGGCATTCAATATGGTTGATCACCAACTTTTAATCCACACCCTGCAAACATTCTGTCTAGATACTAGAGGCCTTCACTGGTTTCAATCCTACCTGAATGGTTGACAGCAGGCTGTCTTCTGGCAGAACAAACCCTCTAACCTTCTACCTAACACCCTTGGAGTACCACAAGGCTCTATACTAGGGCCCTTGCTGTTCTCCATCTTCATTAATGACCTTTATACTGTCATCCCAAAAGTCAGCTTTATCCAATATGCTGATGACTCTACTCTGATTTGCTCGGCCACATCTCCAATAGAGTTATGGTCAGCTACCCAGACCACCTTTAATACAATAGAAAACTGGCTTTCTGAATGTTGTCTGATCCTAAATCCCCCAAAAACTAAAATGCTGTTATTTTCACCAACACGTAGGTCTACCGCTTTCACCTTTACCATAAATTCAAATGATGGCACAATAATCTCCCCTGACCCTCTACAAAACTATTAGGTGTCATCATAGATAATAATCTAAAATTTGACCTACATGTTAACTAAACTATCAAAACCATCAATAAAAAACTAGGGTCACTTTACAGAATAAAAGCCTTCCTAACCCCTCCAGCTCAAATTGCCATAGCTCGGTCTCACCTTCTTTCAACCCTTCTGTATGCATCCCCTCTACTCTCGAATTTAAACAAGACTGTCCTTAACAAACTCTCAATTTGCTACAACCACATTGCCAGGTTTGCCACTGGGCTGCCATTTAGGACACATCATTGCATCAATCTAAACCAGCTTGGGTGGCTTGAACTACCCAGCTTAATCCACTATAACCAACTGATTATGGCCTATAAAATCCTCTATAATACGGACAATACTCCTGCACTTAAAAATATTATCACCCCCTATAACAATCCTAGACCGCTTTGATCCTCTAACTATCTACTGATTCAGACTAGCAAAATTAATAACACAGCTGGTGACTCTCTCTTTGCAAACTCTGTAAGTAGATCCTGGAACTTTCTTCCAGCTGATATTACCTTACTTTCCACCTTAGGTCAATTTAAAACTAGACTCAAACAACATTTGTCACTTAACTGGCTTTGTCACTGTATCAAGCCTGGCTAACTCTCTCTAGAATGTGTAAAAATCTGTTAACCATCTTACTGTGTAATTTAATTTAATCCTGATTTACGCTCAGGATTAACTCTAACCTGTGGAACTTGTTTAACTTGCTTACTTATGTAATCTCTGTAAATAGTCTGTTTGTAATATGTAATGCTGGTATTATGTAATGCTGTATCTGCTTAACCTTGGAGCTTTTCTCCCCGGGCCTCCGCTGAAAATGGACATGCATCCTGTCAGACTATCCCGGTCAACAAATGTAAAATAAATAAAATAAAATAAAAATATCCAGTTTAAACTTTGCTTACGTAACTTCATTTACGTTTCCTGTACCTTGCTTTAGCACATTTGTTTGTAAGACACTTTTAAATCTTGTGAATCTTTTATAAACTTTTAAATTAGGTCATGGTTTGGAAGTGCTTTATTTGACTAATGCATAAATGGCATTATATATTTTTACATATCTATTTTTACTATGTTGAATTCATTTGGACATTGTCTTGAGACAGTAGTGTAGCTAAGTTTAAGTAACATCTGCCATTCTTCACTGGCTGGAGCTCAATTTACAGATCCATTGTTTGATATATTTTAAATCACTGGATTATATTAAAGTCACTCTTCGGTCAGTATAATCCTTGAAGTTTTTCCCTATGGATGCCATTGATATTTCTTTAGTTTCTCCTTCCAGTTTACCTTAAGACCTAGCCATACATAGTCAAAGTTACTAAAATTTCAGTGATTTCATCAGAAGTTGTGAACAGTTAAGGGTACACAATGTTTATAGATTCTTGTTTTGCTAGGTAAATATTTTGAACCTGAACCATTTCATGATTTCTGGACTTTCAGGTCATACTGTTTAACACTTGTGCTGTAATCCCATAGGGAGGTTGTTTCTGTCCAACCTTATTTTTAATGTTTTTTTCTGTATTAATTGAAGAAATGTGCCATGAAGCTGTTGTAGACGTATGATTGATTTTTCTGAAGTAAAACTGTTGCAGCAAATGTTTAGCCTTTTTCAGTTGCCATGCCTCTCACTGTGTTGTCTATATTTCTCATTTATTGCTTGTTTAACAAATGTTTCCATTAGATGGTAATACAATGCATGTCTGCATGTTGTCATCAAACCCATTTGTGTTAATCTTATTTATCTTTCATTGCTTACCTTATCTAATATTAGATTGTTTTTCCTAACTAAACAGGTGCAGCAGAATTTTACTCTCTGCCAACTATCTGTGTTCTGCCATCCATAATCGGGAGGCTTAGAGCTTGCAAGAAATGTCTGTTGCTGATTTTTACTTGAATAAGGTATCTTTTAGTATTTTGCAGTTTTGCATTTTCTTTTCAGTTTTCAAATAGAACAGAATATCAGACATTGTGTAGTATGCTACAACCCTGACCTGAATCTTTTCCAGAACTGTTCCCTCAACATTACTCTTTCACTTTGGTAATCCTTGCTGAAGAGTTTTTACGCTGAAATCAGAAAATCATGAAATAAATGAGGGCACAACTGACTTCACATTTTGAATAGGTGAATGTTACTTTTTTGTGTGACTGTTTGTATCAGTGTTTATATCACTAGAGCTCCCGCCACACTGAACGTTATGCAATATTAATTTATCAAACTATCATCAGTGATGGCCTATTAAAGACTGTCTGACCATTCTTACAAGCTAAGTCATCACTATTATCCCTATTTTGGATAAAATGCTTGTTTTTAATACAAAATATTAGATACTTGCAGCTTCAGTGGCCCTGCTGTCTGTACTCTCATTCTTGCAGATCAAAACACTGATGGGTACTTTTGCATACAAGGTGTTTGGACTAATATTAAATTATTCTGAAGTACAGCATGGGGTCCTGGGTGGCAGGGAGTAGTTGCGTTGTACTCCTGAGGTGCCAGGAAAGTTAACAGGAGACTATTTCAGCTGGCGGTAATTATGCAGATGTTTAGGATTGAATGACATCTGTCTTTTAATGTCATCTGTCACTTTTGCTTATGGGAGTTTTCCAACCTGACAGTTGTAGCCTTTGCAGATTATTCTGATAAGAACCTGCAAGAAGATTGCCAGACATGCTACCTCCCCAGTAAGTGCTGGGATATTGTTATAGTACAATCTTGGCAGAACTTAGATAATGTTTCACGCAGTCCAGATAAAAAATTCAGTTGTGCTGCACTCCAATTATCAGTGCAACTAACTGCCTACTCAACACTGGCACACAATTTATTTGACACAACATGTCTGTTACCCCCATTCCGATTGTCTCAGTCCTTCAGGTTGTGAACACTACCCCCCGATTCATGCACTTGTTTGATTCAAAACCAATACTGATTCAATCTTTAAAGCTGAATGTCAGTGCCAAGTTTCTTCCCTTCCTTTGCCCTTCCCTTTTTAATGCATCTATGTCAGTCTGACTGTGTAGTACAATTTCCATTGCCTCTTATTACTATATATTAATTTTATAAGACAACTGTAAACCACCATTAAAGTCTACATAAAAGGCAGTAATCTTTCACATGGCATTTTGTACTAGTACACTAGAACCTCATACAGGAAACAGTTTCCTCATCTTTGAAGATGTTACATAACTAATATATTGAAACCTGTGCAGCTGTTAATACTTTAATCCTTATGTAGGTACCTGGATTCTCTAGTGAAATAATAAATCTGTCATAACATTGTTGATGTGATATCTCCTAGACATTTCTTGATGTGCTGAGGAATCGCTGTAATTGTCTGTTTGGCCATCTGTTTTCCTTCATTTGAAACCATAAATATATTTTACAAAAAAAAAAAAAAAAAACTAAAGGCTTTGGAGTTTTTTTTAAGCTTAGATGCTCACATGCCTGAAACAGTTATAATGTTTGCATAAACTTTTCACCAGAACCAAGATTAGTGATATGAATCTTACCTAATATGAGTATTGTCTTTCTTTCTTAAATACCAGCAGAAAAAAGTAAACAAAAAGAAAAGACATAGATATAGACCCACATAAAAAATGAAGAGCAGCAGAAAATTACAGAATCGCTACTTCCACAATTCTACTCACCCAACATGTTGTTTATTATGTTTATAAAATGAGAACCTACACATAAACTATTTTAGTTTTGACATCTTTATTAAAAAGACATATGTTTGCACAGTGTTTGCATTAAATAATTCATCTACATTGTAACTAGTTTACAAAAAAGACAACTGATTGTATGGGTTCTGGTATATGTTGTCTGTTGTGTTTGCATTATATAATTCATGTACATTGGAAGTAGTCTAAAAAGAAAAAAAGTATGGCTTCTATTACATGTGGTCACATGTCAACCGCTCATATATAACTCGCTTGCAGCTGAGCACTCTGTCATGTGACTGAGTTTAAGCACATTGGAATTTATACCTCTTATCACTGCTCTGTTGGTGAAGAGGAATAATGTTCTGACTACAACTCAGATGATTATCAAGTCAGCCATTTGTTGGAGCTGTCAGGGAGGACAGACATGCCCATACTCACTGAAGGGATTAGCCTATTATGGGTCGACCACTGGTCAAGAACTGGTCGAAGAAAAATAATGAATTAGTCACAGGGCAGGGCAGGCCATGCGGTATAGCTGATACAGTGTGGCTGCTGTAGTTTTCAAGGCAGGTACGTCCTCACAGGACAACATTCCTTGCCCTCTTAGTCCTACAGAAGCACAACAGGGGAGTTTAAATAGAAAAACTCATCCCAAGTCATGCTATGAAGACTTTTTCCCTGGCCCATCCCATGCTGCATCGCCTGTATGTTTTCACACACCTATAGCCTTCTTGTCAGACTAGAGGTCCTGCCTGTGCAGCAGAGTGAATCTCCTAGTTCATGTCAAACAAGAAAGCTGCACAGTAAGGGATCATACAGCTGAGAATGAAGATGGCTGAAATCTGAGGCAGTGGTGAGCCCTCCCCAAAATAAATACACACACACACACACACACACACACACACACACACACACACACACACACACACACACACACACTTCCAACAGTTATGCTGCATGCCCCAGAAAGCAGTGCAGATGGATAAGAACACACTCCACATGTAATCCAGCACTATAAACTTAATGCCATAAAACATGCTTGATTCAGCATAAATCCACAATGTACCACAATAATCCATGATAATCCATTGTTGTTTTATTCCAAAATATAATATATCTAAACATGCACTTACATTATACTGTGTATGATGAAGCAAATTATTACATCAATACACATTCATGCTCTGTCAACATTCCTTTGTTTCCTATACTTACCAGAGTAGTCATTCTTTCCTATATTTACACGAGTACTCACTGTTTCCTGTACTTACTCAAGTACTCATTTCCCCCTGTCATTTGTAATGTTTTTTATGTGATTAGAATTTTCTGGCTCATGTAATAGAGTTCCTTCTGGTTCAGTTCATTTAACCAGTCATGTAATAAAATGAAATAAAATACTTACATCAATAGTCAGTAAACAGATTTACTTGCAAAACAAATAAAAGAAGAACATTGTGGGTCTGCTATAGGTTCATAGGTTCTAGGTTCATAGGTGTGTACTAGGCTAATGGTCCTGGTGCCTTTACAAGCCTAGCCCATAGGATTAACCTGGCATCATGCCACACAACCTTAGTTCCCAGTGCCTCTGTCGAGTAGAGCCACTGGAGTGATCCCTGGGGTGAATTTTCTATTTCTCATCCACTCATTAAGATTTCTCTTGAAGAGGTTCAGTGAGGCACTCTGCTTGACATGTATGGGAAGTCTATTCCATAACATGGGCAGTCTTTGGGTTATGAACCTGTCCCTCCAGCTTGTTCTGTTGATTGTGGTAATGAGATTGAGGTCTCTGGAGCATCTAGTGTGGAGGGATTGGGATTTTTTTAGATGTAACATTTCTAACAGAGCTGAGTTAGACATGGCTTTGTAAGTCAAGCAGAGATCGCCTCTAAGTAGGTGATATGAGACAGAGAATAGTTGGAGTTTTTTGAGTCTGTCCATATAGAACAAGTGTTTAAGGCCCAGGATCCTCTTTGTGAGGTAATTTTGCAGCCTCTCCAGTTATTGCAGGTGTCTAGTGAGGTACCATGCCAAATGGGGCATTGTACTCGATGATTGGCCTAATGAGGGAAGTGTAGAGGGAGACAATGACCTCTTTCTTCCTGGATGCAAAACTCTTAGTAATGAGATGTGCCACATAGAAGAGCTTTCTGACCACAGTGGCAATGTGGTGGTCAAAAGAGAGGTTGCTGTCAACCTGTGTTCCCAGATCTCTTATAATGCCTTTTGTGTTCAGTGGACTACCATTGATTTGGTAATTCATGGGAACCAGGTTTTTCCCAAAGGGGATGACGACACATTTTTCGGCATTGAACTTAAGACCATGGTTCTGACACCAGTCGTTGGTCTCAGTGAGGCCTTTCTGTTGGATGTCAACATCAGTTGGGGAGTTAATTATGGCTCTCAACTTGCAATCATCTGCGAATTTTGTCATTCTTGCAACTCTGTGATCTTATAAACAGGATAACTGTCTGTGACTTTGGAAACAGAAATAAGGCTATGACATTGGACGATATATATTTATATCTATATAGCTTCTTAGTCAAAAATGCCAGAGGAAAGTAAAGCTGTTTATCCTTCAGCTTGGGTATTAGTAGATATGATTTCATAGGTGTGTCACAGTATTTATTTGGATAAAAAGTAAAATACATAGGAGTAGAGTCACATTTTCAGAAGATGTGGAAGGGTAATGGTTGAATCCTGGGCTGGCTGGATGCTTGGATGAATACTGAGGATCTCTTATAATACTTCAGATTGACTTTGTCTGCTTAGTCAATACAGCAATGAAATCAGTTTTCTTTTATGAACAGAAGGGTGCCATGTATTCTGAGCTTTGCAGCTGTAAGTGGAATAAAATAGCAGTCACACACAGGTAAACTGCTAAGATACAGGTGGATGTAGAAACATACTCAGTGTAGCTGCTCCATTTTCTTATTAGTTCAGCACTGGACTCTTAGCAAGTACAGTCAGCTAGTGACATATCACACTTCTCACATAACCAAACTGATCACTATAAATGACCAAAATATCTGATATTGCAAACAGAGGTCTGGAGCAGGTACCTCGGTATATCTAGAGGAACCTTAAGTTTTTATTAGCAAAATAAAGCAGTTACTGTAAAGGTAAAGTTAGTTCAGGTGTAATCCTATAGCTGACCAGAGAAGCTGAAACTCACTTTGGAAGTAAACTACTTGTAACTTTGCTCCTGTCCTTTATAAGGAAAGGAAAGGAGCTGACTAAGCAGATATAGTAAAGAAGAAAAGGGAGCAATAAAAGGCTAGAATGAAATAATTTTAAAACTATTTATTCATTTTTCATTTGATTTATGCATTAGTCCCACTAGATATGTGGTCCTTCTACAAAAATGTACTATGGAATTACCTTAACAGGTGTAATTAAAAGCAAGCTGTGCATTATGCCTTCATTTAGTAGTGTACATATATGGAATCTTTGCATTTCCTGTGTAATAGCATTAGTATAAGTTAATCAATGCAGCAGTTATATTACCTCAGTTTTATAAAGAAAAAAATAAATAATCACTGATCTAGATTAAAGTGGCATGAAGGAATTCCACATGAAAATTCTGAATCAATGACAGCTGATTCTTTTAAAAGACTGAAAAAGTAATTAGATATTCTCCAAAGATCAGCAATTCAGTATGCAGTCTGGAATACAGTCAGAATGCAAATAGGTGTGAAAGCCAGGGGGTATTAGGACCTTTCAGCAAAATAGCAGAGAAGAGGAGTTGGGGCATACAAAATAAAGTGGATAAGGAACATAAGTTCATAGATAGTTATTAGGCTTGCAGTGCAGGGAACTACCTAGCCCAAATTTACAATTGCCCCTAAGCACTGTCTGGTTAAGTGACTTGCTCAATATTACATAGTAGGCAACTGAGAACCGAATTAATCAAGCCCTGTACCATGTAGCTGTAGCTCTCTGTGCCAACTGCCAAACAGTGGCACAATGAAGGAATAAGTAGCGAATGACCACCCCTTTTGGACTTTTTATACAGATCATGAATGTAGTCTGTGCTTACATCCCTGTTCTGGGACATGTGGGTTGATTCATTTTTTTGTGTTTGACTGTATATAGTGTCTCTCTGCTATAATGGAAGCCACACCTAGAGAAAAAGAAAGAAAGAAAGAAAGAAAAAGTGTCATATCAGGGATTACTCAGTTCAATTCCTGTCTGTCAGGTCTGTAATAATAAAACATGATGACACCAGTCAGACAGTACACAAGCTGGGTGGGGTGAACATGTACAAATAAGACTTTAAATTGAATAGATTAGGAAATACTGAAACCCTTCCATTTAGACTGCATTGTAGCAACATTTGTTGAATAACTACTTGTAAGCTACTGTGGAAATCAAGCATGCAGCAAACATGACTAGGCTAACATTGGGTATTACAGCTGAAATGTGCTATATCAGCAAACAGATACAATTTACACTGGTTGATTACATTAGAGCTACCATTAAACAGTGGCAAGCAACTTGTCCGTTAAGCCATGATAAAGGACAAATTATTATTCCAGGGCTAAAAAAAATCAAAGGGTGATATTCCAGAGAGTCTCTCTGTCTCTGCTGCTTTTTTTGTCTTGCCCTTGACCCATTAAGCTGGCTATTTAACATTAGGTCATGGTCACAATTTGGATACCAGAAAACAACAAAATGTAAAGACTTCACATCTTCATTTTCTGGATGATTTAAAACTATGTAGTTCATCAGATAAGGAAATGAAAGCAAAACTGCAAGTGCCTAAAACATTCTCAGATGATAAAGTAATGTCATTTGGTCTTGATGAATGTGCAGAAGTAACCTATAAAGCAGGAAATCTGCAGCACCAAAGAACATCAGTCTGGGACAGGAATGTGACATAAAAGAAAGTGAACAAGAGGGAGTGTATAAATATCTGGGAATTGATGAAAGGTCAGCAATAAAATACGAACAAATGTGAATAAAACGCTGTGAGGGATTTCTTTAGAAGACTAAAATTAATACTGAAAACAGCTCTGACTTTTAGGAACAAAGTCCAAACTATAAATCAATTTGCTCTTCCTGCCCTAACTTATAGTTTAGGAGTGATTGACTGGCCCCAAAAGGTACTGGATCAGTTGGACAGAAAAATAAGAAAAATGATTCATGCTTATCAAATGATTTGTAAAAATCAGTGCATACCAAGATTATATATTACCCATTCTGAAGGATGTATGGGCCTCCTCAAAACTGATTACATGTATAGATCTGCAATCATGGGACTGCATACATATCTGATGACCTCACAAGAACCAAACATAGTGAAAGTTTTAAAACATGAGGAGAGAAAGTCTAAGACGACCACCTTGCTTAGTTTAGCAGAAGCATATCAGTGTCAAGTAGGAGTGGAAATTAAACAAGAAGTCGATAAATTTCAGACAGCAACTGAATATACCAAAAAAACAAAAGAAAGAATATATGGTGAAGGATCAGATTAAAAGGCAAGAAATGTGGGAAATGCATAAGTGAAGTTTGGAACAGAAGAATTTGTCATGGGATGACCTTGGTATGACTAGAGTGGGGGGGATCTGGATGTAGGAAGATAGGTAGGTTAGGTAGTGAGGGTAGGGAGTGGGTAGGAAAGAGTTAATGAATTTGTGAGCTGGGAGAGGAAGTGAGGTAAGGTGTAGGGGTGAGCCTTAGGTCATTTTGTAGGGGAAACTGTTATGAGTAAGCATATTTTGGTGTGGTCTTGTTGAAGCAAGATCACATCCTGATGACCCGAGGTGTTAGTAAGGTAGGCCTTGGGTAGTGCTAGTCAGTGAGGTGAGTACATTATGGGTTATTTATTTATTATATATATATATTTATATATATATATATATATATGTATATATATATATATATATATATATATATTTATATATATATATATATATATGTATATATATTTTTTTTTTATGAATTATGGTGGGTGATGTAAAGGCATATGGCAGTATTGTGTATATATATATATATATATATATATATATATATATATATATATATATTTTTTTTTTTATGAATTATGGTGGGTGATGTTAAGGCTGGGGTGCCTTCTGTGCGGAGTCTGCATGTCCTCCCTGTGGTGTGTGGTCGGTCCTCCGGTGCTCCCTCCCCTCCTCCACATCCAAAGACATGCTGCAGGTGGGATTGGACCTCTAAATTGGCCCTAGGTGTGCGTGTGTGAGTGGTGCCGGGCTGGGTTGGGTGGGGGGGGGCAACCAACTCGACAAAAAACTCCACTGCCATTCAGACAAGGTGCAAGGTGATCCCTGAAAAGCAGAAGAAGGAAAAAAAAAAGAAAAAAAAGATGGTGGGTGATGTTAAGGCATATGACAGTATTGTGTAGATATGTAATGCAGATATACATGTAGTATAGACATATTTATGTACTTGTGTCCATGGTGGTTTAGTGGTTATTTCTCTCATTGCTTGATCCAGTTTTGCCTACTTCTAGCTCTTCTTCATCTTATTGGGTTCCCTGGTGGTTTAGCGGCTTATTTGTCGTGTTTTCTTCTCCTTTTATTGTTTTAATTTGTTTCATGGTGGTCTAGTGTTTTTTTTCCCTTGGTTGTGGTGTTTTAATGGCTGGTTGTGTTCCTGGTGGCATAGTATCTAATCACGGGCTTGTACTGTCGGTTGCTGTCAGGTGTGCATGTGCAGTAGCGCTAGTGTGGCCCCCTATGGGGAAAAACAGGGAAAAAGAGAAAGAAAAAAATATATATACAGGCATGGAGTGAGAATGGCTTGGCTTGGTGGAGGGTAGAAGAGATTGTCGCTTGTTTGTGTTTATTGGCTTGGTTGCTGGTTGCCTTCTTAAGTACAGCAGGTAAGTGCTGATGGTGGGGTTTGGGGTTGGTAATGGTTGGTTTCTGCCCCTGGTGGCTGCGGTGTCTGTGTGGGGTTTGACTGGATGGTTTTCATTGGTGGTTAGTGTTGGCTTTGTAGGGTTTGTATGGATGGTTTCTGTTCCCTAGTGGCTAGTGGTGGCGTTGTGGAGTTTGTGTAAATGGTTTTGTTCCCTGGTGGTTAGTGGTGGCTTTAAGAGGGTGTATGAATGGCTTTGGTTCTCTGGTGTCTAGTGACAGCTTTGTGAGGTTTGTGTGGACGGTTTCGGTTCCCTGGTGTTTAGTGGTGGCTTTGTGAGGTTTGTGTGGATGGTTTCCATTCCCTAGTTGTTAGTGGCGACTTTGAGAGTTTGTTTCAGATGGTTCCATTTGGTTTTCTTTACCTGGTGGCTAGTTGCAACTTTGAGAGGTTTGCGTGATGGTTTTGTTCCCTGGTGGCTAGTGGTATGTCCCCGGGTCTTGGGAGAGTGTTTTGGTGTCTTTTGGATGCTTTATCCCTGGTGGTTAGTGGTTTGGATTGCCTTCTTTATTATATAAAAAAAAAAAAAAAAGGAAAAGCAGCCAAGAGTATATGTGAAATAGCTAGTCTGTATTTAGTATATATATAATATATATATATATATATATATATATATATATATATATATATATAAGTGGTAGAAATAACTAAGTTTGAAATGCAGAGGTTCATGGTTCAAGTCCCAAGACAGCCTACAGAAGTTAGGTAGGGGTCAGTCATTGAGGGTAAGTGTTTACTTCACGAACATTTCTACTGCAGTTCTATCAACAAAGCCTGACAGTCAGCATCAAGGATGTGGGCAATAGAGGTTATTTATAAGGTCTGACGGGGAGTGAGGATATAGTGGCAGCTACAGGAGGGGCATCAGGGTGCAGTGAGGGGGTCCAATGTGAGCTAGTTGGGTAGGGGTTTAGAGGTGTTGGTTGATTGTAAAAGGGTTTTTGATAATACTCTATCATTGCTTGACCCGGATTTGGGGTCTGACCTGGATGTTGTGAGGTCTGATTTCGGGTCACGGCTGAGGGATTGGTTGGCGATGCAGGCCTTATGTCAGGATGGGGCTCCCATTGTTTTGACTCCCCACATATCTTTGGTGATGAATGAGAAGATTTGGAAAGGGGAATTCGTTGATATTTTTGAATTGCTTGATGCTGATGGGGCTCAATGGTTGACAGAGGCAGAGTCGGCTAATGGGAAGGACCTTTTGGTGGCACTGGTGGCGATAGGTCACAGAAGGGTAGGTAGGTTTTGGCCCAAGTCATGGGATAACTGGGTCCTTGGTTTTATATACTATATGGCAGTTTGGTTGGAGAGGGATACTTAGCTGGCTCTTCCTCTTCTGGCCTATTTTTTGACTATCAGGGAAGCACAGATGCTGAAGTCAGACTATTCATGGTTTTGGTATGATCAGAAGTTTCGTAAGCAGAAAGCAGTGGATAAATCCATGCAGTGGGAGGTTATACACCTGGACATTTGGCTTTCTACCATGATGGACATGGGTGCAGGGAGTAGTAGATTGGCTCAGCCATCGGAGGGGGATGCTGGGTTATGTTGGGCATTTAATGCAGGGATATGTTCTTGTGTAAGTTGTAAATTTTGCCATATTTGCTCTAGGTGTATGGGAGCTCATGCTGTTACATTATGTGGGGGGGGGTGGAGGCCCTGCTGGGGGCAGACGTGTTTTTCTGTGGGTCCTAGAGGTTGGGTTGGTTCTTGTCTGGCATGGGTAGGTGGACGTGGCCAGGGTACTTTTTGGGGGCAAAGGGGGGGTCCTTTCATGGAGTTATGGGGTGAGGGGGGATTCATTCCCCTATTAAGTTCCATATTTTGGGGTTGTTCCTGACCCATTATCTGCTGCCAAGTGTGGCAGGGGAATTGATTGAGGGTATTTAAAGGGTTTTTTCAATTAAGTCCACAGTGTTGGAGGACAGTATGGCAGGAAAAAACTTGAAGTCTGTAAAGGTGAGGGAGGGGGTTTTGCAGGAGTTGATTGACAAGGAGTGTTAGGCAGGGAGATTCTTGGGTCCATTTAGTTGTCCTCCATTTTCTAAATTTAAAATGTCACCATTAGGTTTGGTTCCTAAGAAAATTAAGGTGAACTTTCTTTGATTCATCATTTATTATACCCTGGGGTTAAGTCTGAATTACTTCATACCCATTGCAGAGGTTGAGGTCATGTATTCATCATTTGATGATGCGGTCCGAATTATCAGGAGTTTTGAGGATCCTTGGTTAGTTAAAGTAGATACTGAGTCGGCTTTTCATTTGTTGCCGGAGCAGGAGGAGGATTGACCTTTGTTGGTCATGGCGGTTGGAGAAAAAATTTATTTTGACACTGCCATGCCTATGGGATGTGCAGTGGTGTGTTCCATGTTTAAAAAGTTTAGTTCAGCACTTCATTGGATTTGGCAGCAGAGGGTGGAGGATCAGCAAGCAGTTCACTATTTAGATGATTTTTTTCTCGGTGAGTCATGGCCAGGATAAGGTGCAGGTAGCTTTGCGTGAGTTTGTGGGGATGTGTGAGTCCCTCGGAGTTCCTTTGGCTAAGCACAAGTTCAAGGGCCCTGCGAAGGTGTTGGATTTTTTGGGCTTGACAGTAGATGCAGGACAAGGTCTGTTTTGTTTACCGCAGGACAAGTTGGTTCGGCTGCAGGAGAAAATCTGTTGGGTGAAGTCCAAGTCCAAGGTTCGGGTGCAAGAGGCTATGGAATTGTTGGGTTTGATGAATTTCACTTGTAGGGCTGTGCATCTGGGGTGTGTGTTTTGCCAGTCTGTAGCATTTCTTTTGAAAGGATGGAGAAATAAGCACCACAGAGTGCAGGTCACTAAGTTAGTGCGAGAGGATTTAGAGTTGTGGATGGAATTTTTCGAACAGATTAACGGGATTTCATTCTGGTAGTCAGATTAAAGCAATGGGAGATACAGTTCTTTACTGATGCAGCTGGGGTTTGGGGCATGAGAGCTTACTTTGCAGGCCAATGATTTTCGGCTCCTTGGCTGGAGCATTGGTCAGAAGAGTGGAAATGGGACGTCACCTTTTTGGAACTGATGCCTATTTGGGTGGCTTTGGTGGTTTGGCAGGATCATTTAAAAGGTAGGAGGGTTTTTTTATTTGGATAATACTGTGGTGGTGAGATTATTGCAAGTTAAGATGGCTAAATCTCCTAATTTGTTACTTTTTCTCAGGAAACTGGTATTGCAGAGTTTGATTCCTTCACAGCATTGCAAGTGCCTGGGGTTAAGAATGAGATAGCTGATCGCTTGTCTCATTTTCAGTTTTTCAGGTTTCAGCAGGTAGCCCCAACAGCGGCATTGCATCTGGCAATTGTTCCAGTGGACATTTGGCAGATTGGTCCATAGTAATTGGCAGGTTAGTGCAGCAGTCCTGGGCAGTGTCTATGAGAAGAGCTTACGGTAGGGCTTTATTTCATTTTGACCAGTTCTTGAGGCAGTTACCAAATCAGGAGTGTCAGTGGTCAAAGGTTTTGTTATTGCATTACTTGGCCATGTTGAGGGAACAGGGAAGGGCGGTTAGGACAGTGAGGGTGGTGTTGGCAGCCATTGCTGCTTTTACTCGTTTGGCCGGATTGCAGGATTGGACTAGGTCCTGGGTGATGAGTCTAGTATTAAAGGGGTGGAGCAGAGTTAAAGGTGGGGTCATATATAGTAGATGGCTTGTGACGAAGGAAATCTTAAGCAGGTTGCTATGGGGTTTAGGTAAGGTTTGTGGTTCCTTGGAGGAGTATGTGGTGTGGAGTATGGTCTGTGTGTGGATGTATTGTGGAGCATGTAGAGTGTCTGAGTTATTGGGTTCATTACTATGGGAGGATGTGTTAATGTCACCTAGGGCGGTGCACATTCGGCTGTGGTCTTCAAAGACAGATCAGGAGGGATGTGGGGCCTGATGGTATTGGAAGTGAATGAGGTAAGTTGGAGATGTACTGTGGTGTGGGGGAAGAGATTGTGGGTGGTCCAGAGAGGTAGATTGCAAGGTTTGGTTTTTACTTCAGTAAGTGGTAAATGCTTGATGGGTGAGCAATTGAATTTGATTACAAGGAGGGCTCTTTGTAGTGTAGGTTTAGAAGGGGATAAGTTTTCTTCTCATTCTTTTAGGATGGGTAGAGCATTGGACTTAGTGAAGGAAGGAAGTTCTATAGAAGTCATCAAGAGGGTGGGAAGGTGGTCTACGAATTCCATTTTGTCTTATATTAAGTAGCTTTGTGGTAGGATTTGTTTACAGTTTTTTTTTTTTTTTTTAAGTAGCAGAAGGATCATCATCTTGGGGCATTCTTTCATCTTTTGGGCAGCTAGTCATGCAGCAATTAGATGCAACAGAATGAATCTGAGGCTGGACCATTTTGAATGGAAGGTCATCTGGCATGGTGTTAGAGGGTAGATGTCTAGCAGGATATTGCGGGTATTTATTGGGTTACAGATTCAATGTGGGTTTCCACAGTTGTTGTTGATTCATTTAGGGGGAATGATTTAGGTAAAGTTCCTAAAAGGCAGTTGGTACATCACATTTGTAAGGATGTGTTAGCATTGAGGAGGATGTATCCTTCTTTGGTTTTGATATGGTCTGAGATTATTCCCCGGTTGGTGTGGAGAGAGGGAAAGAATTTTGTGGCAGTGGAGAGGGCTTAGAGGTACGTTAATTTTATGCTGGTGAAATGTGTGAAGGACATTGAGGTGCATACAATATGGCATGTGGAGTTTGAAAGCAGGAACCCTGTATGGTATAGGTTGGATGGAGTTCATCTCAATGAATTTGGGCTTGATTTATTTAATCTTAACCTGGGCATGAAGGTGGAGGATCTAGTGAAATATGATATGGTCTGTGGGGGAACAGCCCTTTGGGCTGGTGGGCAGAGAAGAGGGTCAGACTTGACCCTCTTCTGTCCCCCTTAGTAAGATATTTGGAATTGATGCTGGATCCCTTGGAATGGAATTATGGAAGTGATGATATTAAGGTGAGCGGGGAAGCTGCTTTCATGATTACTATGATAAATGAGCAAGTGGGGGACGCGACTTATTCAAGGGTAAGCAGGTGTGCTGTCCTTATGTTTACTATCCTATTTATTGCAATGTTGAATTTGTGTGGTTCAATAAAGTTTGATGTTTGTTATTCGTTTTCATTATAATAAAGGTAATCAAATGTCTTTGGTTGTCTGTGTTGATTTATTAGGACCATGACAAATATAGTTGCAAGTATACAAAACTCTTGGAACAGTTTTATGTCAATCAGGATCAAATGCAGAAATTGTTAAGGAGAGGTGAATTTAAACCAAAACATGAAAAGTTAATAATGGTGGCCCAGGATTATGGACTCTGTACACATTGATTTAAAAAGTCTATTGAGCATGTGGGACAAACAGATGAATGCAGGTTTTGTAAAACAGAACTGTAAACAGTCACACATCTCGTTCCTGGGAGTGTTACACTAATGTCAAAAGAACTGTATACTGCAAGACATAATAATGTGGCTAGAATGTTGCATTGGAGATTCTGCAAACATTATAATGCTGAAGTAGCTGAAAAACACTGGAAACATGATCTACAAACCATTATAGAAAATGATGAATTTCATTTCACAAGGTATCACCCATTACCAACAGTTCAAAAAACAGAAGTGAGAAAACCAGATATAGTAGTCCATGAAAAGAAGACAAAAATAACATTGATCACTGAAATTGCTACACCCAGTCTTACATACAGAGAGACACAAAGTAATAAAATACCAGGATTTACAGGCAGAAGTGAGGGCAGTATGGAAGAAGGATACCCAGACAGTTCCAGCAGTAGTAGGAAAAACGGGTCTTATAGAAAAAAAGATTTACAATTGTACTATGATATGTTACTGATACATGTAACTCCATTTGAATTGCAGAAGGAGTCAGTGTTTCCCACATTGCAGGTGCTGGGAAGAGCACTTTTGGCTAACATCAAAGATTAAAACAATACTAATTTCAATAACTTTGATCATACTTTGAATTAAGAATGGGGTCTATTCCTGTCATGGTATTAGAAACCCAAATTATTTTGAGGCATTAAAAACAGTAACACAGATCTGAATTACTGTGATTCAGTCAGTTGTAGAACATAGTTGACTGGAACACTTGAGGGATCCATAATAATTAAGCCTTAGCCAAATCCAGTGTCTTGCCATTTTTCTTGTAGCAGATGAAATATTTTAACAGATTGTGTCGTCATCTTGTTGTTGATCTTAATGAACCTGTCATTTCACAAAATGAAGTATCTGAAAAAAGAATAGCAATTGCATCAGCATATAGTGTCATGTGCACTGTTCAGTTAATTGCTAGTTTTCATTTTGTATTCTGTGTTTAAATTTGCCTTTCATGTGGGTGATTTTTTTTGAGTTTTTTAAAGCTATCTGATATTCTATTATCATGTTAGCTTTTGAGTTTGGTCATGTAGACATACTCCCTACAGTACCCAATCAACCTCCTCAATCCTAAAAACAAGTCTAGCATGATGGCAGCCATTTCAGAGTTTTGTGCCACAATACACTACCCCATAAATTTGGACCAGTGTAGAAATATACTTATGGCACTGAAAAAAATTAAACAAAATATGATGTAAGAGTACCACTTTTTTTTTTTTGGCTATAAACAAATCTCTCTGTATAAGTGTTTTTCAGAGGTGTAAATGCACACAGTTTTTCAATATTTCCTATACTGTATAAGCTGGCTATAAAGAAATCTCTCTGTATAACTGTTTTTCTAGAGGTGTAAATGCTGCACAGTTTTTCAATGATTCCTATAATGTATGAGCTGACTATAAACAAATCTCTCTGTATAAGTGTTTTTCAGATGTTTAAATACTGCAGTTTTTCAGTGATTCCTGTACTGTATAAGCTGGCTATAAACAAAGCTCTCTGTATAAGTGTTTTTCAGAGATGTAAATGCTGCACAGTTTTTCAATGATTCCTATACTGTATAAGCTGGCTATAAACAAATCTCTGTATAAGTGTTTTTCAGAGGTGTAAATGCTGCACAGTTTTTCAATGATTCCTATACTGTACAAGCGGGCTATAAACAAATCTCTCCGTATAATTGTTTTTCACAGGTGTAAATGCTGCAGACTTTTTCAATTATTCCTATACTGTGTAAACTGGCTATTAACAAATCTCTCTATATAAGTTTTTTTCAGAGGTGTAAATGGTGAACACTTTTTCAATGATTCCTATACTGCATACGCTGGCTATAAACAAATCTCTCTGTATAAGTGTTTTTTAGAGGTGTAAGTGCTGCACAGTTTTTCAATGATTCCTATACTATATAAGCTGTCTATAAAGAAATCTCTCTGTATAAGTGTTTTTCAGAGGTGTAAATGCTGCACAGTTTTTCAATGATTCCTATACTGTACAAGCTGGCTATAAACAAATCTCTCTGTATAATTGTTTTTCAGAGGTGTAAATGTTACACAGTTTTTCAATGATTCCTATACTGTATAAGCTGACTATAAACACATCTCTCTGTATAAGTGTTTTTCAGAGGTGTAAGTGCTGCACAGTTTTTCAATGATTCCTATACTATATAAGCTGGCTATAAACAAATCTCTCTGTATAAGTGTTTTTCAGAGGTGTAAATGCTGCAGACTTTTTCAATTATTCCTATACTGTATAAGCTGGCTATAACAAATGTCTCTGTATACGTGTTTTTCAGAGGTGTAAGTGCTGCACAGTTTTTCAATGATTCATATACTATATAAGCTGGCTATAAACAAATCTCTCTGTATAAGTGTTTTTCAGAGGTGTAAATGCTGCACAGTTTTTCAGTGTTTCCTATACTGTATAAGCTGGCTATAAACAATTGTCCTTGTATAAATGTTTTTCAGAGTTGTAAATGCACAGTTTTTTAATGATTCCTATACCGAATAAGCTGGCTATATACAAATCTCTCTGTATAAGTGTTTTTCAGAGGTGTAAATGCTGCACAGTTTTTCAATAATTCCTATACTGTATAAGCTGGCTATAAAAAAAATCTCACTGTATAAGAGTTTTTCAGAGGTGTAAATGCTGCACAGTTTTTCAGTGTTTCCAATAGTGTATAAGCTGGCTTTAAACAAATCTCTCTGTATAAGTGTTTTTCAGAGGTGTAAATGCTGCACAGTTTTTTAATGTTTCCTATACTGCATAAGCTGGTTATAGAGAAATCTCTCTGTATAAGTGTTTTTCAGAGGTGTAAATGTTGCAGACTTTTTTAATTATTTATATACTGTGTTAACTGGCTATGAACAAATCTCCCTCTGTTTTTTTCAGAGGTGTAAATGGTACACAGTTTTTTTCAATGATTCCTGTACTGCATAAGCCGGCTATAAACAAATCTCTCTGTGTAAGTATTTTTCAGAGGTGTAAATGCTGCACAGTTTTTCAATGATTTCTATACTATATAAGCTGGCAATAAACAAATATTTCTGTGTAAGTGTTTTTCAGAGATGTAAGTGCTGCACAGTTTTTCAATGATTCCTATAGTATATAAGCTGGCTATAAACAAATCTCTCTGTATAATTATTTTTCAGAGGTGTAAATGCTGCACAGTTTTTCAGTGGTTCCTATACTGTATAAGCTGTCTATAAGCAAATCTCTGTATAAGTGTTTTTCAGAGGTGTAAAGGCTGCACAATTTTTCAATGATTCCTATACTGTATAAGCTGGCTATAAACAAATCTCTCTGTATAAGTGTTTTTCAGAGGTATATATGCTGCACAGTTTTTAATGATTCCTATAATGTATATGCTGGCTCCAAACAAATCTCACTGTATAAGTGTATTTCAGAGCTGAAAATGCTTCACAGTTTTTAAATGATTACTATATTGTATATTCTGGCTATGAACAATTCTATCTGTATAAGTGTTTTTCGGAGGAGTAAATGCTGCACAGTTTTTTAATGATTCCTAAACTGTATATGCTGGTTATAAACAAATCTCTCTGTATAAGTGTTTTTCAAAGGTGTATATGGTGCTCAGTTTTTCAATGATTCCTATACTGTATAAGCTGGCTGTAAACAAATCTCTGTATAAGTGTTTTTCAGAGGTGTAAATGCTGCACAATTTTTCAATGATTCCTATACTGTACAAGCTGGCTATAAACAAATCTCTCTGTAAAATTGTTTTTCAGAGGTGTAAATGTTGCACAGTTTTTTAATGATTCCTATACTGTATAAGCTGGCTATAAACAAATCTATCTGTATATGTGTTTTTCAGAGGTGTAAATGCTGCACAGTTTTTCTATGATTCCTATACTGTATAAGATGGCTATAAACAAATCTCTCTATATAAGTGTTTTTCAGAGGTGTAAATGGTGCAGACTTTTTCAATTATTCCTATACTGTGTTAACTGGACATAAACAAATCTCTCTGTGTATGTTTTTTTCAGAGGTGTAAATGGTGCACATTTTTTCAATGATTCCTATACAGCATAAGCTGGCTATAAACAAATCTCTCTGTGTAAGTTTTTTTCAGAGGTGAAAATGCTACACAGTTTTTCAGTGATTTCTATACTGTATAAGCTGGCTATAAACAAATCTTTCTGTATAAGTGTTATTCAGAGGTGTAAGTGCTGCACAGTTTTACAATGATTCCTATAGTATATAAGCTGGCTATAAACAAATCTCTCTGTATAAGTGTTTTTCAGAGGTGTAAATACTGCACAGATTTTCAGTGTTTCCTATACTGGATAAGCTGTCTATAAACAAATCTCTGTATAAGTGTTTTTCAGAGGTGTAAATGCGGCACAGTTTTTCAATGATTCCTATACTGTACAAGCTGGCTATAAACAAATCTCTCTGTATAATTGTTTTTCAGAGGTGTAAATGTTGCACAGTTTTTCAATTATTCCTATAGTGCATAAGCTGGCTGTAAACAAATCTCTCTGTATAAGTGTTTTTTAGAGGTGTAAGTGCTGCACAGTTTTTCAATGATTCCTATACTATATAAGCTGTCTATAAACAAATCTCTCTGTATAAGTGTTTTTCAGAGGTGTAAATGCTGCACAGTTTTTCAATGATTCCTATACTGTACAAGCTGGCTATTAACAAATCTCTCTGTATAATTGTTTTTCAGAGGTGTAAATGTTGCACAGTTTTTCAATGATTCCTATACTGTATAAGCTGACTATAAACACATCTCTCTGTATAAGTGTTTTTCAGAGGTGTAAGTGCTGCACAGTTTTTCAATGATTCCTATACTATATGAGCTGGCTATAAACAAATCTCTCTATATAAGTGTTTTTCAGAGGTGTAACTGCTGCAGACTTTTTCAATTATTCCTATACTGTATAAGCTGGTAATAAACAAATGTCTCTGTATACGTGTTTTTCAGAGGTGTAAGTGCTGCACAGTTTTTCAATGATTCATATACTATATAAGCTCGCTATAAACAAATGTCTCTGTATAAGTGTTTTTCAGAGGTGTAAATGCTGCACAGTTTTTCTGTCTTTCCTATACTGTATAAGCTGACTATAAACAATTCTCCTTGTATATACATGTTTTTCAGAGTTGTAAATGCACAGTTTTTTAATGATTCCTATACCAAATAAGCTGGCTATATACAAATCTCTCTGTATAAATGTTTTTCAGAGGTGTAAATGCTGCACAATTTTTCAATAATTCCTATACTGTATAAGCTGGCTATAAAAAAAAAATCTCACTGTATAAGTGTTTTTCAGAGGTGTAAATGCTGCACAGGTTTTCAATGTTTCCAATAGTGTATAAGCTGGCTATAAACAAATCTCTCTGTATAAGTCTTAATAAGAGGTGTAAATGTTGTACAGTTTTTTAATGTTTCCTATACTGCATAAGCTGGTTATAGAGAAATCTCTCTGTATAAGTGTTTTTCAGAGGTGTAAATGTTGCAGACTTTTTTAATTATTTCTATACTGTGTTAACTGGCTATGAACAAATCTCTCTCTGTTTTTTTCAGAGGTGTAAATGGTGCACAGTTTTTTTTCAATGATTCCTGTACTGCATAAGCGGGCTATAAACAAATCTCTCTGTGTAAGTTTTTTCAGATGTGTAAATGCTGCACAGTTTTTCAATGATTTCTATACTATATAAGCTGGGTATAAACAAATATTTCTGTGTAAGTGTTTTTCAGAGGTGTAAGTGCTGCACAGTTTTTCAATGATTCCTATAGTATATAAGCTGGCTATAAACAAATCTCTCTGTATAAGTATTTTTCAGAGGTGTAAATGCTCCACAGTTTTTCAGTGGTTCCTATACTGTATAAGCTGTCTATAAGCAAATCTCTGTATAAGTGTTTTTCAGAGGTGTAAAGGCTGCACAGTTTTTCAATGATTCCTATACTGTATAAGCTGGCTATAAACAATATATATGTAACTTAGCCATTCTTGGCGCTTACATGTGCTTATGGATAGATTTCTTGATTTTTGATTTTTTGATCTTTGATTTTGATCTTTGAATTTTTGAGCTTACATGAACAGCGACATATTATCATGTTTGACAATGATGTCTGTGGTCGCTATAGATATATCTAGAGGACATCACTCATTAGTTGTTTGGATGATGACTATGGTCTATTATCACTCAGGTCAGACTTGAATAGTCAGATTCGATATTAACATTTATACATGCTTTTTTCCATACACTACTCCCTATTGAAGATAGGCTTCTAATACATATTTATATACATCAGGAGGTTTCAATTATTTATCCTCAGTTGGTTGAATGTACATCATGCACCTTCAGATGTCTATGATTTGATTATTCATGAAGATATTCCAGGCGGTTCAGCCATGATTTTCTTTCTTTTCTTCCATGCACTTTCCTCGCATATTGCTTCTGTGCATACATATTTATGCTTCTTAATCTCACCTACCCACATATGCCATTAGCTCTATGAGCTTTAGTCAGCAGTTAGATGGATTGCTTCCCAGCATATGTGTTCTAATGTTTGCCATATGCAAGAACACAACATGATCTATTGGGATTTGTTCTTCATTATTTTGATAGATAGTTCCTACAAATCTACATTTGCTTTTACATGACTTTTATGTGGACACTTATTTTTTCATGAGCCTTGATACTTTATATGGCAGCAAGACTGTTTTTTATTAATACTTATTGATTTTCACCTTCTCCTTTGATCTTTGTATGATACATACACAAGGCACCTGTGGACGCCCTTTGTGAAGTCAAAATATTCCATTCTCATGACTTAGAAATGAATTACACCAGTGTTGAAAATTTGACTCACGGGACAGAAAGTGAGTAGTCATGACACGAGAACAAGATCATTACAGCATATACTAAAGTCTCAATTTTAATATTTTCTTGTTTTCTACATATTCATGTTTTTATTCCACATGGTCTGCACGTTACTATATACACTCATCCCATTTTGATTAGTTTGATATGATATTGTTTGGGAGGCTAAGGCTTAAGATCTCACTGATGACATCTTGATGTTGGAACAGATCTGTTCTGCGTTCGAAGTTTAGACATAGATGGTGACGTTTTTAGTGCTTCTCTCTTAACTTTTCATTTAGTGATGAGACTCCCAGAGTATCTAGAGTAGGTCTCAGAGGATTTTTAAGAAGTGTTTATTATGTTAATTTATTCTTATATATCTTCACATTTCTACATATTTTAAGTATTTCTCAAATTAAATCTCGGTTGAGATTTGTTGAAGCAGAATCAACAGTTTTATATTGTATATATTGATTCTGAATCTGCTTGTTTGCCTGTTGGTTTTTTGCTTTTGTTTCATGCTTTTAATTGTTTTAACATTGGTTGATTGTTGGGAGCAGATGTTTGGTCTACAGACAGATTGCTTAATTACTCTCCATTAGAGAGCTGTTATTAATCAAGAATATATAAGCATAGCTAGCCAAACTGTTTGTGTAAAGGATCTGAAGAAGCGTGTATTTTACACGTGAAAGTGCTTGTCCGAATAAAGAAATATTTTAGTTTATCCATTTATTGTGGTGGTCCGACTCCAATTTGTCTTCTAATTTGTCTGAATTTGGTTTTGGAGTAGACCTTTGGGCAACAGCGTCTCCTTGTTTTTACTTACTTCATTGTATTCCTGAGCCGCTGCAGCCACACGATGGATATTTCTTCAGTAGAGTTGGATTATGCACCGGAGAAGATTAATTTAAGGAAGAGATGGGAAACCCTGATGGATAAGTGAGGTAATCCTTTCCTCTCTATGGAACTTTCTAAAACGGATAATGAGAGCAACAATACTGGTAGTGAGAATGTGTATGATTTCAATGTGACTCTAAAAGAGTTAGAAAATATGCTGTACAAACTGCAAAGGCTTACGTGGCAGAGGAGGCACTTAGAAGCATGCTTACATTTTAAATTAGTGCCGAGAGGCATGAGGGTTCTCTGCATGCCCACCTATGGCAATAGCCATCCTGACTTGCTAAAAAGGTGGCAGCAGATGAACCTAGAATTAAGCTACAGCTATATGAAGTTGCTGATAGAATATTTTACCCCCATAGAAGACGAACTGAAGAATAAGGCTGAGACTTTGTATAGAGACATTACTGAAAAATTTAAAGGGGCAATGTTTGAGCAACGTATAGATTTAATACTCAATCAAACTTCTTCCTATGGGGAGCGGTTGCAACAAGTTAAGATGCGCAAGTTGCAACGTGACTATTTTGATTTTACTAATAGCCAAGTTTTTGTTTGGCCTAGGAATAGAAGGGATAATGAATCAGCTCCTTCTACTAACTCTGATGTACGTAATACACACAACAGCCAACCTGGCGTTTCCCCTTTAATTGAGACAGCAACTACAACGGATATTCCGGTCTCGTTCACGGAAGTTCCTTCTGTTTTTACGGCAGAATTGGACAACACACCACCACCTAATCAGTTAGCACTTCCACGCTCTAACTCACAGAATCTAGGAGCTAAACCGAAGATAGCCCAGAGTAACATAGAGCGTTTTTTACCGCTCCCTGTGCAGCAACAGTACACTGCAAGAGGCAGGTCCAACAGCAGAGGGAGAATGAAGAGGAAGTACTCGGGAGATCAACAGAACCAGAGAGGAAGAATAAGGAATTGAACAGTTTAATAGTCAATCTTTCAGGCTATACGCTGACTTTAACTGACCAGGCTTTATTGAACCGTGGACTGAATTATATTCCAGCACAGGTGAGTAATTTACCTGAAGTCCTCACAGACTTGAGACTTTTTATACGGAACTTATCTCTGAAGCTATTTTTCAATCAGAAAAGTAGCCAGGAAGCCCCAACAGATAATAATGTGAACCATAGCTTTAAAAAGAAGAAGAGCGTATTCACGCCTGCACCACCACCAGTTGCAGAATGCTTTTTGAAGAGTTGTGAAGGTGACTTTTATAAGTATTACTATGACCACAAACACAGTGCTTTGTTTTTTAATACATACACCAAAGAATGGGATAGTATCTATTCTTTGAAACATGCAAGTGATCTAGTAGTGAAGCCTGCCGATAAAGGAGGTGCCATAGTCCTGTTAGACACTGATGTTTATGTTAAGACTATGCTGGAGTTACTGAATGAAGCAGCTACTTATAAACCTATAACATATACAGAGTTTGAAAAGATTGTTTACAATGTTCATCAAGAACTATATGAATATGTGATGTGCAGGCAGATTGATTACGAGTTATACCAATATTTTTTCATTGAGAAACCCAGAATACCATACATTAAAGGCCTGCCCAAAATACATAAGGACCTTTTTCCACCACCCATGAGACCCATAGTAGTGGGGCAGGGTTGGGTTACAGAGACCTTATCTGCATACCTAGAGAAAAGATTAAGACCTCTGGTCTCTGAGACCTGTTCGATTCTTAAGGACACATATGATCTGTTAGAGAATTTGAACAAATATTCCACAGATTCAAGTAGAGTTTTGGTTTTTGTGGCTTTGGACGTGAAAAATCTTTTCACTTCCATACCGAATGTATTTGGTCTAGAAGCACTCAGAAACCCCATCAACAAAAGTCAGAGGTTTAGTAGTAATGATGAAATCTTATTATGTGCCATTATGGAACTTATATTGACACATAATGTATTCAAGTTCAGAGATCAGCTATACTTACAGCAGTGGGGGGTAGCCATGGGCACCCCCTGCGCTAATACGTATGCAAACTTGGTTATGCTATACTGGGAGCAAACCTTTCTATTTAATCATGACAGCTTTAAGAAGGTTAGTCTATATAAGAGATTTGTGGACGATATACTGTTGTTTTGGCATGGGAGTAATGCAGAACTTTTGTCTTTTGTGCAATACATGGAATCTACCACAGAGTTCTTGAAGTTCATGGTTAGTTCTTCCTTGACCAGTATAGATTTTTTAGACCTAACTATATACAGAGGACAACAGGGGAACATAGAAACTACTGTCTTCAGGAAGGAGTGCTGGAGGAACAGTTTATTGCAGTTCAACAGTATGCATCCAAGATTTGTGTTTGACAGTATAGTGAAAAGTCAATTTATTAGGGTTAGAAGACTATGTAGAACGGAGACTGAACTTCACAAGCAGAGCCATTTCCTGCTACAGTGTTTTGCTGAGAGGGGTTATGACATGGAGAAAATAGAAACCATCAAAGATAATGTTTTATATGGTAAGAAAACACCGTGTAATGATGTGAGAACACACAGACATTTGAGTCATGCTAGGAAGACTTATGATAGCTCCAGAGTAAGATTAAATCTCAGATACACTAGCGACATCAAATATATCAAAGATATTATATTCAAGAATTGGCATATTTTGCTGACGGACCAACGGATTATGAAGTTGGTAGGTTCTACACCCTCTTTCACTTTTCGCAACAGCAAAAACCTCAGCAGATTACTCTGTATAGAACCCAGCAAGACTACTAGATCTAATACTTTCAAGAGTAATATTCTTGGCACATTTCCTTGCAAGAAATGCAACATATGCAGCTTCATCACACAAGAGCAATTATTTACACATCCAACACTAACTTACAGTTTTGAACCACATTTTACAGGAACATGTGAGGACAGGAATTTGATCTACCTGGCTACTTGTAAAGCCTGCAGTGTGTTCTATGTTGGAATGACGACTAGGTCATTGAGAGAAAGGGTACAGGAACACATTAATGATATCAGGAAGAGGGATGTTAAAAATGCCCTAGCGAAACATATTGTAGCTAATTTGGGACACTCTTTTGTGTTCAGAATTCTACAGAAGGTCACACCTAATGTGAGGGAGGGAGATATTTTCAATGACCTAGAACAAGTAGAACTCTCTTGGATTTTCAAACTTAAAGCCCAGTATGAGCCAGGACTGAATCAATATGTGAGCATAAGGGCTCCATTGAAAGCACGTACGCTCAAGTAAGATGTATTTTATAAACACAGGATGAATAAGTGATCCTTTTAATAGGAGTTTTAGGTTCAGAGATTCTCTACCTGGTAGAGCTTATTTGCTTGGGCACAAGCAAGTTATATAGATGTATATATTTTGCATATATTTTGCATGCTTTATGTATTGGACACATCAATACTTATGTTTTGTCTCATGTTATACTGCTTCAAGCTCTGTACATATTTCACAGCACAGTTTGAACGACTTTATCATTCATTTAGGCTTCATATTTGTAACTTAGCCATTCTTGGCGCTTACATGTGCTTATGGATAGATTTCTTGATTTTTGATTTTTTGATCTTTGATTTTGATCTTTGAATTTTTGAGCTTACATGAACAGCGACATATTATCATGTTTGACAATGATGTCTGTGGTTGCTATAGATATATCTAGAGGACATCACTCATTAGTTGTTTGGATGATGACTATGGTCTATTATCACTCAGGTCAGACTTGAATAGTCAGATTCGATATTAACACTTATACATGCTTTTTTCCATACACTACTCCCTATTGAAGATAGGCTTCTAATACATATTTATATACATCAGGAGGTTTCAATTATTTATCCTCAGTTGGTTGAATGTACATCATGCACCTTCAGATGTCTATGATTTAATTATTCATGAAGATATTCCAGGCGGTTCAGCCATGATTTTCTTTCTTTTCTTCCATGCACTTTCCTCGCATATTGCTTCTGTGCATACATATTTGCGTTTCTTTTTAATATCACCTACCCACATATGCCATTAGCTCTATGAGCTTTAGTCAGCAGTTAGATGGATTGCTTCCTAGCATATGTGTTCTAATGTTTGCCATATGCAAGAACACAACATGATCTATTGGGGTTTGTTCTTCATTATTTTGATAGATAGTTCCTACAAATCTACATTTGCTTTTACATGACTTTTATGTGGACACTTATTTTTTCATGAGCCTTGATACTTTATATGGCAGCAAGACTGTTTTTTATTAATACTTATTGATTTTCACCTTCTCCTTTGATCTTTGTATGATACATACACAAGGCACCTGTGGACGCCCTTTGTGAAGTCAAAATATTCCATTCTCATGACTTAGAAATGAATTACACCAGTGTTGAAAATTTGACTCACGGGACAGAAAGTGAGTAGTCATGACATGAGAACAAGATCATTACAGCATATACTAAAGTCTCAATTTTAATATTTTCTTGTTTTCTACATATTCATGTTTTTATTCCACATGGTCTACACGTTACTATATACACTCATCCCATTTTGATTAGTTTGATATGATATTGTTTGGGAGGCTAAGGCTTAAGATCTCACTGATGACATCTTGATGTTGGAACAGATCTGTTCTGCGTTCGTAGTTTAGACATAGATGGTGACGTTTTTAGTGCTTCTCCCTTAACTTTTCATTTAGTGATGAGACTCCTAGAGTATCTAGAGTAGGTCTCAGAGGATTTTTAAGAAGTGTTTATTATGTTAATTTATTCTTATATATCTCTTCACATTTCTACATATTTTAAGTATTTCTCAAATTAAATCTCGGTTGAGATTTGTTGAAGCAGAATCAACAGTTTTATATTGTATATATTGATTCTGAATCTGCTTGTTTGCCTGTTGGTTTTTTGCTTTTGTTTCATGCTTTTAATTGTTTTAACATTGGTTGATTGTTGGGAGCAGATGTTTGGTCTACAGACAGATTGCTTAATTACTCTCCATTAGAGAGCTGTTATTAATCAAGAATATATAAGCATAGCTAGCCAAACTGCTTGTGTAAAGGATCTGAAGAAGCGTGTATTTTACACGCGAAAGCGCTTGTCCGAATAAAGAAATATTTTAGTTTATCCATTTATTGTGGTGGTCCGACTCCAATTTGTCTTCTAATTTGTCTGAATTTGGTTTTGGAGTAGACCTTTGGGCAACAGCGTCTCCTTGTTTTTACTTAAATCTCTGTATAAGTGTTTTTCAGAGGTGTAAATGCTGCACAGTTTTTCAATGATTCCTATACTGTACAAGCTGGCTATAAACAAATCTCTCTGTAAAATTGTTTTTCAGAGGTGTAAATGTTGCACAGTTTTTTAATGATTCCTATACTGTATAAGCTGGCTATAAACAAATCTATCTGTATATGTGTTTTTCAGAGGTGTAAATGCTGCACAGTTTTTCTATGATTCCTATACTGTATAAGATGGCTATAAACAAATCTCTCTATATAAGTGTTTTTCAGAGGTGTAAATGGTGCAGACTTTTTCAATTATTCCTATACTGTGTAAACTGGATATAAACAAATCTCTCTGTGTATGTTTTTTTCAGAGGTGTAAATGGTGCACATTTTTTCAATGATTCCTATACAGCATAAGCTGGCTATAAACAAATCTCTCTGTGTAAGTTTTTTTCAGAGGTGAAAATGCTACACAGTTATTCAATGATTTCTATAATGTATAAGCTGGCTATAAACAAATCTTTCTGTATAAGTGTTATTCAGAGGTGTAAGTGCTGCACAGTTTTACAATGATTCCTATAGTATATAAGCTGGCTATAAACACATCTCTCTGTATAAGTGTTTTTCAGAGGTGTAAATACTGCACAGATTTTCAGTGTTTCCTATACTGTATAAGCTGTCTATAAACAAATCTCTGTATAAGTGTTTTTCAGAGGTGTAAATGCTGCACAGTTTTTCAATGATTCCTATACTGTACAAGCTGGCTATAAACAAATCTCTCTGTATAATTGGTTTTCAGATGTGTAAATGTTGCACATTTTTTCAATTATTCCTATAGTGCATAAGCTGGCTATAAACAAATCTCTCTGTATAAGTGTTTTTTAGAGGTGTAAGTGCTGCACAGTTTTTCAATGATTCCTATACTATATAAGCTGTCTATAAACAAATCTCTCTGTATAAGTGCTTTTTCAGAGGTGTAAATGCTGCACAGTTTTTCAATGATTCCTATACTGTACAAGCTGGCTATAAACAAATCTCTCTGTATAATTGTTTTTCAGAGGTGTAAATGTTGCACAGTTTTTCAATGATTCCTATACTGTATAAACTGGCTATAAACACATCTCTCTGTATAAGTGTTTTTCAGAGGTGTAAGTGCTGCACAGTTTTTCAATGATTCCTATACTATATGAGCTGGCTATAAACAAATCTCTCTGTATAAGTGTTTTTCAGAGGTGTAACTGCTGCAGACTTTTTCAATTATTCCTATACTGCATACGCTGGCTATAAACAAATCTGTCTGTGCAAGTTTTTTTCAGAGGTGTAAATGCTGCACATTTTTTTTAATGATTCCTATACTGTATACGCTGGCTATAAACAAATCTCTGTGTATAAGTGTTTTTCAGAGGTGAAAATGCTGCACAGTTTTTTATTGATTCCTATACTGTATACGCTGGCTATAAACAAATCTCTCTGTATAAGTGTTTTTCAGAGGTGTAAATGCTGCACAGTTTTTCAATGATTCCTATACTGTATAAGCTGGCTATAAACAAATCTCTCTGTATAAGTGTTTTTTCCAGAGGTGTAAATTCTGCTCAGTTTTTCAATGTTTCCTATACTGTATAAGCTGGCTATAAACAAATCTAAATGTATAAGTGTTTTTCAGAGGTGTAAATGCTGCACAGGTTTTCAGTGATTCCTGTAGTGTATAAGCTGGCTATAACAAAATCTCTCTGTATAAGTGTTTTTCAGAGGTGTAAATGCTGTACAGTTTTTCAATGTTTCCTATACTGTATAAGCTGGCTATAAACAAATCTCTCTGTATAAGTGTTTTTCAGAGGTGTAAATTCTGCACAGTTTTTTTAATTATTTCTATACTGTATACGCTGGCTATACACAAATCTCTCTTAAAAAGTCTTTTTCAGTGGTGTAAATGCTGCACAGTTTTTCAATTATTCCTGTACTGTATGAGCTGGCTATAAACAAATCTCTCTGTATAAGTGTTTTTTCGCAGGTGTAAATTCTGCACAGTTTTTCAATATTTCCTATACTGTACAATCTGACTACAAACACATTTCTCTGTATAAGTGTCATTCAGAGGTGTAAATGCTGCACAGTTTCTCAATGATTACTATACTGTAGAAGCAGGCTGTAAACAAACCCCCTCTGTATAAGTGTTTTTTCAGAGGTGTAAATTCTGCGCAGTTTTTCAATGTTTCCTATACTGTATACGCTGGCTATACACAAATCTCTCTTAAAAAGTCTTTTTCAGTGGTGTCAATGCTGCTCAGTTTTTCAATGATCCCTATACTGTATGAGCTGGCTATAAACAAATCTCTCTGTATAAGTGTTTTTTTCAGAGGTGTAAATTCTGCACAGTTTTTCAATATTTCTTATACTGTACAATCTGACTATAAACACATCTCTCTGTATGAGTGTTTTTCAGAGGTGTATATGCTGTACAGTTTTTAATGATTCCTATAATGTATACGCTGGCTCCAAACAAATCTCACTGTATAAGTGTATTTCAGAGCTGTAAATGCTTCACAGTTTTTTAATGATTACTGTATTTTATACTCTGGCTATAAACAATTCTATCTGTATAAGTGGTTTTCAGAGGTGAAAATTCTGTGCAGTTTTTCAATGTTTCCTATACTTTGTAAGCTGGCTATAAACAAATCTCTCTGTATAAGTGTTTTTCAGAGTTGTAAATACACACAGTTTTTCAATATTTCCTGTACTGTATAAGCTGGCTATAAACAAATCTCTCTGCATAACTGTTTTTCAGAGGTGTAAATGCTGCAGACTTTTTCAATTATTTTTATACTGTATTAACTGGCTATAATCAAATCTCTCTGTGTAAGTTTTTTTTCAGAGGTGTAAATGCTGCACAGTTTTTCAATGATTCCTATACTGCATAAGCTGGCAATAAACACATCTCTCTGTGTACGTTTTTTTCAGAGGTGTAAATGCTGCACAGTTTTTCAATGATTCCTATACCATACAAGCTGGCTATAAACAATTCTCCTTGTATAAATTTTTTTCAGAGTTGTAAATGCAAAGTTTTTTAATAATTCCTATACTGAATAAGCTGGCTATATACAAATCTCTCTGTATAAGTGTTTGTCAGAGGTGTAAATGCTGCACATTTTTTCAATAATTCCTATACTATATAAGCTGCGTATAAAAAAATCTCACTGTATAAGTGTTTTTCAGAGGTGTAAATGCTACACAGTTTTTCAATGTTTCCAATAGTGTATAAGCTGGCTATAAACAAATCTCTCTGTTTAAGTTTTTTTCACAGGTGCAAATGGTGCACAGTTTTTCAATGTTTCCTATACTGTATAAGCTGGTTTTAAACAAATCTCTCTGCATAAGTGTTTTTCAGAGGTGTGAATGCTGCACAATTTTTAATGATTCCTATACTGAATAAGCTATCTATATACAAACCCCTCTGTATAAGTGTTTTTTTTCAGAGCTGTAAATTTTGCATAGCTTTTCAAAGTTTCCTATATTGTATAAGCAGGCTATAAACAATTCTGTGTATAACTTTTTCTCAGAAGTGTAAATGCTGCACAGTTTTTCAATGTTTCCTATACTGTATGAGATGGTTATAAAAAAAATGTCTCTGTATAAGTGTTTTTTAAAGGTATAAATACTGCACAGTTTTTCAATGAGTGATATACTGTATAAGCTGGCTATAAACAAATCTCTATGTATAAGTGTTTTTTAGAGGTGTAACTGCTGCACAGTTTTTCCGTGATTCCTATACTGTATAAGCTGCCTATTAACAAATCTCTCTGTATAAGTGTTTTTCAGAGGTGTAAATGCTGCACAGTTTTTCAGTGTTTCCTATACTGTATAAGCTGGCTATAAACAATTGTCCTTGTATAAATGTTTTTCAGAGTTGTAAATGCACAGTTTTTTAATGATTCCTATACCGAATAAGCTGGCTATATACAAATCTCTCTGTATAAGTGTTTGTCAGAGGTGTAAATGCTGCACATTTTTTTAATAATTCCTATACTATGTAAGCTGGCTATAAAAAAAAATCTCACTGTATAAGTGTTTTTCAGAGTTGTAAATCCTGCACAGTTTTTCACTGCTTCCAATAGTGTATAAGCTGGCTATAAACAATTCTCTCTGTATACATAAACAACAAAAAAGAAGCAAAGGCGGCAGCCTGAAAAACAACGCCAGTTCATAAAGGAAATTTTATTGCAACTTAGCGCCTCGGCATAATAGCCTTCTATGAGTATAAATTACAAACACACACCCTCTCAAATATATAACATAATTAATCAAACAATTAAATCAATTAACCAATAAAAAAATATATTAGCATTTAAAAGAGAAATATCTAATATGGAAGAAAAATGCCAACTATTCATACAAAATCTATAATAAACATTTTAAATTTACTTCTAAATTCAAACCATTAGGAGACATAGTATTATACTTCAAGATATAAATAGTTTCTTTGAACAATAAAATATTTTTAATTAATTTATCATCCCCCTTTCTAATAAAAATACTTTCTAAAACACAACATTCAAACATTTCTATATTGCTATTATGACATTCCATGAAATGTGTAGCAATAGGGCTAGTTAATACTCTTTTTTAAATATCTCTAACATGCTCTTGCATTCTAGTTTTAAATTTTCTTTTTGTCTCACCAATATAGTATAATTTACATGGACATCTAATACAGTAAATAACCCCTACAGAATTACATGAAAAATTATTATTAGGGATAAATGGAATTCCATTAATATTGCCAAAATATGGTTTAATGAATTTACATATGTTACACTGGCCGCAAGGATTAGTACCTACTGTAATCAAATTTTTATATATATTATTATCTAATGGAGAAATATAATAAGTATTAATTAATTTGTCAGATAAATTTTGACCTCTTTTGTAAGATATTTTAGGAACAACAGGGAAAATCTTATAAAGATTTTTATCTAAAATTAAAAATGTCCAAAGATATTTAATAATATTCCAAATTTTGTCACTACATAAATTATATGTAGTGACAAAATAAATATCTTGCACTTCATGTATAGAACTCCTTGAACATTTATTATAGTTGTTATTAAAGCTAACCTCACTAATAAAAGGCAAATAGTTATTTATTTCCATATTTTTACTAATAATCGATTTATTACCTTTAATAGAGTTAGTTTTATTCATTAATTTATCAATACAGAAGTCAAATATATCCATATTATATCCTCTTTTCAAAAACATAATAATACTGTCATATATATTCTGTTCTAAATCAGATTCATCATTACATAGTCTAGACAATCTTATAATTTCTCCATAAACAAACCTCTCTGCATAAATGTTTTTCAGAGGTGTAAATGCTGCACATTTTCAATAATTCCGATATACTGTATAAGCTGGCTATAAACAAATCTCTGTATAAGTGTTTTCAGAGGTGTAAATAATGCACAGTTTTTCAACCTATACTGTATAAGCTGGCTATAAACAAATCTCTTTGTATAAGTGTTTTTTAGAGGCGTAAATGCTGCACAGTTTTTCAATTATTCCTATACTGTATAAGCTGGCTATAAACAAATCTCTCTGTATAAGTGTTTTTCAGAGGTGTAAATGCTGCACAGTTTTTCAATGTTTCCTATACTGTATAAGCTGGCTATAAACAAATCTCTCTGTATAAGTGTTTTTCAGAGGTGTAAATGCTGCACAGTTTTTCAATGATTCCTATACTGTATAAGCTGGCTATAAACAAATATCTGTATAAGTGTTTTTCAGAGGTGTAAATGCTGCACAGTTTTTCAATGATTCCTATACTGTATAAGCTGGCTATAAACAAATCTCTGTATAAGTGTTTTTCAGAGGTGTAAATGCTGCACAGTTTTTCAATGATTCCTATACTGTATAAGCTGGCTATAAACAAATCTCTGTATAAGTGTTTTTCAGAGGTGTAAATGCTGCACAGTTTTTCAATGATTCCTATACTGTATAAGCTGGCTATAAACAAATCTCTCTGTATAAGTGTTTTTCAGAGGTGTAAATGCTGCACAGTTTTTCAATGATTCCTATACTGTATAAGCTGGCTATAAACAAATCTCTCTGTATAAGTGTTTTTCAGAGGTGTAAATGCTGCACAGTTTTTCAGTGTTTCCTATACTGTATAAGCTGGCTATAAACAAATCTCTGTGTAAGTGTTTTTCAGAGGTGTAAATGCTGCACAGTTTTTCAATGATTCCTATACTGTATAAGCTGGCTATAAACAAATCTCTCTGTATAAGTGTTTTCAGAGGTGTAAATGCTGCACAGTTTTTCAATGTTTCTTATATTGTATAAGCTGGCTATAAACAAATCTCACTGTATAAGTGTTTATTCAGAGGTGTAAATGCTGCACAGTTTTTCAATGATTCATATACTGTATAAGCTGGCTATAAACAAATCTCTCTGTATAAGTGTTTTTCAGAGGTGTAAACGTTGCACAGTTTTTCAATGATTCCTATACTGTATAAGCTGGCTATAAACAAATCTCTCTGTATAAGTGTTTTTCAGAGGTGTAAATGCTGCACAGTTTTTCAATGATTCCTATACTGTATAAGCTGGCTATAAACAAATCTCTCTGTATAAGTGTTTTTCAGAGGTGTAAATGCTGCACAGTTTTTCAATGATTCCTATACTGTATAAGCTGGCTATAAACAAATCTCTCTGTATAAGTGTTTTTCAGAGGTGTAAATGCTGCACAGTTTTTCAATGATTCCTATACTGTATAAGCTGGCTATAAACAAATCTCTCTGTATAAGTGTTTTTCAGAGGTGTAAATGCTGCACAGTTTTTCAGTGTTTCCTATACTGTATAAGCTGGCTATAAACAAATCTCTCTGTATAAGTGTTTTTCAGAGGTGTAAATGCTGCACAGTTTTTCAATGATTCCTATACTGTATAAGCTGGCTATAAACAAATCTCTCTGTATAAGTGTTTTTCAGAGGTGTAAATGGTGCACAGTTTTTCAATGATTCCTATACTGTATAAGCTGGCTATAAACAAATCTCTGTATAAGTGTTTTTCAGAGGTGTAAATGCTGCACAGTTTTTCAATGATTCCTATACTGTATAAGCTGGCTATAAACAAATCTCTCTGTATAAGTGTTTTTCAGAGGTGTAAATGCTGCACAGTTTTTCAATGATTCCTATACTGTATAAGCTGGCTATAAACAAATCTCTCTGTATAAGTGTTTTTCAGAGGTGTAAATGCTGCACAGTTTTTCAATGATTCCTATACTGTATAAGCTGGCTATAAACAAATCTATCTGTATATGTGTTTTTCAGAGGTTTAAATGCTGCACAGTTTTTCAATGATTCCTATACTGTATAAGCTGGCTATAAACAAATCTCTGTATAAGTGTTTTTCAGAGGTGTAAATGCTGCACAGTTTTTCAATGATTCCTATACTGTATACGCTGGCTATAAACAAATCTCTCTGTATAAGTGTTTTTCAGAGGTGTAAATGCTGCACAGTTTTTCAATGATTCCTATACTGTATAAGCTGGCTATAAACAAATCTCTCTGTATAAGTGTTTTTCAGAGGTGTAAATGCTGCACAGTTTTTCAATGATTCCTATACTGTATAAGCTGGCTATAAACAAATCTCTCTGTATAAGTGTTTTTCAGAGGTGTAAATGCTGCACATTTTTTCAATGATTCCTATACTGTATAAGTTGGCTATAAACAAATCTCTCTGTATAAGTGTTTTTCAGAGGTGTAAATGCTGCACAGTTTTTCAATGATTCCTATACTGTATAAGCTGGCTATAAACAAATCTCTCTGTATAAGTGTTTTTCAGAGGTGTAAATGCTGCACAGTTTTTCAATGATTCCTATACTGTATAAGCTGGCTATAAACAAATCTCTCTGTATAAGTGTTTTTTAGAGTTGTAAATGCTGCACACTTTTCAATGATTCCTATACTGTATAAGCTGGCTATAAACAAATCTCTCTGTATAAGTGTTTTTCAGAGGTGTAAATGCTGCACAGTTTTTCAATGTTTCCTATACTGTATAAGCTGGCTATAAACAAATCTCTCTGTATAAGTGTTTTTCAGAGGTGTAAATGCTGCACAGTTTTTCAATGATTCCTATACTGTATAAGCTGGCTATAAACAAATCTCTCTGTATAAGTGTTTTTCAGAGGTGTAAATGCTGCACAGTTTTTCAATGATTCCTATACTGTATAAGCTGGCTATAAACAAATCTCTGTATAAGTGTTTTTCAGAGGTGTAAATGCTGCACAGTTTTTCAATGATTCCTATACTGTATAAGCTGGCTATAAACAAATCTCTCTGTATAAGTGTTTTTCAGAGGTGTAAATGCTGCACAGTTTTTCAATGATTCCTATACTGTATAACCTGGCTATAAACAAATCTCTCTGTATAAGTGTTTTTCAGAGGTGTAAATGCTGCACAGTTTTTCAATGATTCCTATACTGTATAAGCTGGCTATAAACAAATCTCTCTGTATAAGTGTTTTTCAGAGGTGTAAATGCTGCACAGTTTTTCAATGATTCCTATACTGTATAAGCTGGCTATAAACAAATCTCTCTGTATAAGTGTTTTTCAGAGGTGTAAATGTTGCACAGTTTTTCAATGATTCCTATACTGTATAAACTGGCTATAAACAAATCTCTGTATAAGTGTTTTTCAGAGGTGTAAATGCTGCACAGTTTTTCAATGATTCCTATACTGTATAAGCTGGCTATAAACAAATCTCTCTGTATAAGTGTTTTTCAGAGGTGTAAATGCTGCACAGTTTTTCAATGATTCCTATACTGTATAAGCTGGCTATAAACAAATCTCTCTGTATAAGTGTTTTTCAGAGGTGTAAATGCTGCACAGTTTTTCAATGATTCCTATACTGTATAAGCTGGCTATAAACAAAGCTCTGTATAAGTGTTTTTCAGAGGTGTAAATGCTGCACAGTTTTTCAATGTTTCCTATACTGTATAAGCTGGCTATAAACAAATCTCTCTGTATAAGTGTTTTTCAGAGGTGTAAATGCTGCACAGTTTTTCAATGATTCCTATACTGTATAAGCTGGCTATAAACAAATCTCTCTGTATAAGTGTTTTTCAGAGGTGTAAATGCTGCACAGTTTTTCAATGATTCCTATACTGTATAAGCTGGCTATAAACAAATCTCTCTGTATAAGTGTTTTTCAGAGGTGTAAATGCTGCACAATTTTTTTTAATGATTCCTATACTCTATACGCTGGCTATAAACAAATTTCTGTATAAGTGTTTTTCAGAGGTGCAAATGCTGCACAGTTTTTCAATGATTCCTATACTGTATAAGCTGGCTATAAACAAATCTCTCTGTATAAGTTTTTCAGAGGTGTAAATTCTGCACAGTTTTTCAATGATTCCTATACTGTATAAGCTGGCTATAAACAAATCTCTCTGTATAAGTGTTTTTCAGAGGTGTAAATGCTGCACAGTTTTTCAATGATTCCTATACTGTATAAGCTGGCTATAAACAAATCTCTGTATAAGTGTTTTTCAGAGGTGTAAATGCTGCACAGTTTTTCAATGATTCCTATACTGTATAAGCTGGCTATAAAGAAATCTCTCTGTATAAGTGTTTTTCAGAGGTGTAAATGCTGCACAGTTTTTCAATGATTCCTATACTGTATAAGCTGGCTATAAACAAATCTCTCTGTATAAGTGTTTTTCAGAGGTGTGAATGCTGCACAGTTTTTCACTGATTCCTATACTCTCTAAACTGGCTATAAACACATCTCTCTGTATAAGTGTTTCTCAGAGGTGTAAATGTTGCACAGTTTTTCAATGATTCCTATACTGAATAAGCTGGCTATATACACATCTCTCTGTATAAGTGTTTTCAGAGGTGTAAATGCTGCACTGTTTTTCAAAAATTCCTATACTATATAAGCTGGCTATAAGCAAATATCTGTATAAGTGTTTTTCAGAGGTGTAAATGCTGCACAGTTTTTCAATGATTCCTATACTGTATAAGCTGGCTATAAACAAATCTCTCTGTATAAGTGTTTTTCAGAGGTGTAAATGCTGCACAGTTTTTCAATGATTCCTATACTGTATAAGCTGGCTATAAACAAATCTCTCTGTATAAGTGTTTTTCAGAGGTGTAAATGCTGCACAGTTTTTCAATGATTCCTATACTGTATAAGCTGGCTATAAACAAATCTCTCTGTATAAGTGTTTTTCAGAGGTGTAAATGCTGCACAGTTTTTTAATGATTCCTATACTGTATAAGCTGGCTATAAACAAATCTCTGTATAAGTGTTTTTCAGATGTGAAAATGCTGCACATTTTTTCAATGATTCCTATACTGTATAAGCTGGCTATAAACAAATCTCTCTGTATAAGTGTTTTTCAGAGGTGTAAATGGTGCACAGTTTTTCAATGATTCCTATACTGTATAAGCTGGCTATAAACAAATCTCTCTGTATAAGTGTTTTTCAGAGGTGTAAATGCTGCACAGTTTTTCAATGATTCCTATACTGTATAAGCTGGCTATAAACAAATCTCTCTGTATAAGTGTTTTTCAGAGGTGTAAATGCTGCACAGTTTTTCAATGATTCCTATACTGTATAAGCTGGCTATAAACAAATCTCTCTGTATAAGTGTTTTTCAGAGGTGTAAATGCTGCACAGTTTTTCAATGATTCCTATACTGTATAAGCTGGCTATAAACAAATCTCTCTGTATAAATGTTTTTCAGAGGTGTAAATGCTGCACAGTTTTTCAATGATTCCTATACTGTATAAGCTGGCTATAAACAAATCTCTCTGTATAAGTGTTTTTCAGATGTGTAAATGCTGCACAGTTTTTCAATGATTCCTATACTGTATAAGCTGGCTATAAACAAATCTCTCTGTATAAGTGTTTTTCAGAGGTGTAAATGCTGCACAGTTTTTCAATGATTCCTATACTGTATAAGCTGGCTATAAACAAATCTCTCTGTATAAGTGTTTTTCAGAGGTGTAAATGCTGCACAGTTTCTCAATGATTACTATACTGTATCAGCTGGCTATAAACAAATCTCTCTGTATAAGTGTTTTTCAGAGGTGTAAATGCTGCACAGTTTTTCAATGATTCCTATACTGTATAAGCTGGCTATAAACAAATCTCTCTGTATAAGTGTTTTTCAGAGGTGTAAATGCTGCACAGTTTTTCAATGATTCCTATACTGTATAAGCTGGCTATAAACAAATCTCTGTATAAGTGTTTTTCAGAGGTGTAAATGCTGCACAGTTTTTCAATGATTCCTATACTGTATAAGCTGGCTATAAACAAATCTCTCTGTATAAGTGTTTTTCAGAGGTGTAAATGCTGCACAGTTTTTCAATGATTCCTATACTGTATAAGCTGGCTATAAACAAATCTCTCTGTATAAGTGTTTTTCAGAGGTGTAAATGCTGCACAGTTTTTCAATGATTCCTATACTGTATAAGCTGGCTATAAACAAATCTCTCTGTATAAGTGTTTTTCAGAGGTGTAAATGCTGCACAGTTTTTCAATGATTCCTATACTGTATAAGCTGGCTATAAACAAATCTCTCTGTATAAGTGTTTTTCAGAGGTGTAAATGCTGCACAGTTTTTCAATGATTCCTATACTGTATAAGCTGGCTATAAACAAATCTCTCTGTATAAGTGTTTTTCAGAGGTGTAAATGCTGCACAGTTTTTCAATGATTCCTATACTGTATAAGCTGGCTATAAACAAATCTCTCTGTATAAGTGTTTTTCAGAGGTGTAAATGCTGCACAGTTTTTCAGTGATTCCTATACTGTATAAGCTGGCTATAAACAAATCTCTCTGTATAAGTGTTTTTCAGAGTTGTAAATGCTGCACACTTTTCAATGATTCCTATACTCTATAAGCTGGCTATAAACAAATCTCTCTGTATAAGTGTTTTTCAGAGGTGTAAATGCTGCACAGTTTTTCAATGATTCCTATACTGTATAAGCTGGCTATAAACAAATCTCTCTGTATAAGTGTTTTTCAGAGGTGTAAATGCTGCACAGTTTTTCAATGTTTCCTATACTGTATAAGCTGGCTATAAACAAATCTCTCTGTATAAGTGTTTTTCAGAGGTGTAAATGCTGCACAGTTTTTCAATGATTCCTATACTGTATAAGCTGGCTATAAACAAATCTCTCTGTATAAGTGTTTTTCAGAGGTGTAAATGCTGCACAGTTTTTCAGTGATTCCTGTACTGTATAAGCTGGCTATAAACAAAGCTCTCTGTATAAGTGTTTTTCAGAGGTGTAAATGCTGCACAGTTTTTCAATGTTTCCTATACTGTAAAAGCTGGCTATAAACAAATCTCTCTGTATAAGTGTTTTTTAGAATTGTAAATGCTGCACACGTTTCAATGACTCCTATACTCTATAAGCTGGCTATAAACAAATTTCTGTATAAGTGTTTTTCAGAGGTGTAAATGATACACAGTTTTTTAATGATTCCTATACTGTATAAGCTGGCTATAAACAAATCTCTCTGTATAAGTGTTTTTCAGAGGTGTAAATGTTGCACAGTTTTTCAATGATTCCTATACTGTATAAACTGGCTATAAACAAATCTCTGTATAAGTGATTTTCAGAGGTGTAAATGCTGCACAGTTTTTCAATGATTCCTATACTGTACAAGCTGGCTATAAACAAATCTCTGTATATGTGTTTTTCAGAGGTGTAAATGCTGCACAGCTTTTCAGAGTTTCCTATACTGTATAAGCTGGCTATAAACAAATCTCTCTGTATAAGTGTTTTTCAGAGGTGTAAATGCTGCACAGTTTTTCAATGATTCCTATACTGTATAAGCTGGCTATAAACAAATCTCTCTGTATAAGTGTTTTTCAGAGGTGTAAATGCTGCAGTTTTTCAGTGATTCCTGTACTGTATAAGCTGGCTATAAACAAATCTCTCTGTATAAGTGTTTTTCAGAGGTATAAATGCTGCACAGTTTTTCAGTGTTTCCTATACTGTATAAGCTGGCTATAAACAAATCTCTCTGTATAAGTGTTTTTTAGAGTTGTAAATGCTGCACACTTTTCAATGATTCCTATACTCTATAAGCTGGCTATAAACAAATCTCTCTGTATAAGTGTTTTTCAGAGGTGTAAATGCTGCACAGTTTTTTAATGATTCCTATACTGTATACGCTGGCTATAAACAAATCTCTCTGTATAAGTGTTTTTCAGAGGTGTAAATGCTGCACAGTTTTTCAATGATTCCTATACTGTATAAGCTGGCTATAAACAAATCTCTGTATAAGTGTTTTTCAGAGGTGTAAATGCTGCACAGTTTTTCAATGATTCCTATACTGTATAAGCTGGCTATAAACAAATCTCTCTGTATAAGTGTTTTTCAGAGGTGTAAATGCTGCACAGTTTTTCAATGATTCCTACACTGTATATGCTGGCTATAAACAAATCTCTCTGTATAAGTGTTTTTCAGAGATGTAAATGCTGCACAGTTTTTCAATGATTCCTATACTGTATAAGCTGGCTATAAACAAATCTCTCTGTATAAGTGTTTTTCAGAGGTGTAAATGCTGCACAGTTTTTCAATGATTCCTATACTGTATAAGCTGGCTATAAACAAATCTCTCTGTATAAGTGTTTTTCAGAGGTGTAAATGCTGCACAGTTTTTTAATGATTCCTATACTGTATAAGCTGGCTATAAACAAATCTCTCTGTATAAGTGTTTTTCAGAGGTGTAAATGCTGCACAGTTTTTTAATGATTCCAATACTGTATAAGCTGGCTATAAACAAATCTCTCTGTATACGTGTTTTTCAGAGGTGTAAATGTTGCACAGTTTTTCAATGTTTCCTATGCTGTATAAGCTGGCTCTAAACAAATCTCTGTATAAGTGTTTTTCAGAGGTGTAAATGCTGCACAGTTTTTCAATGATTCCTATACTGTATAAGCTGGCTATAAACAAATCTCTCTGTATAAGTGTTTTTCAGAGGTGTAAATGCTGCACAGTTTTTCAATGATTCCTATACTGTATAAGCTGGCTATAAACAAATCTCTCTGTATGAGTGTTTTTTTTTCAGAGGTGTAAATGCTGCACAGTTTTTCAATGATTCCTATACTGTATAAGCTGGCTATAAACAAATCTCTCTGTATAAGTGTTTTTCAGAGGTGTAAATGCTGCACAGTTTTTCAATGATTCCTATACTGTATAAGCTGGCTATAAACAAATCTCTCTGTATAAGTGTTTTTCAGAGGTGTAAATGCTGCACAGTTTTTCAATGATTCCTATACTGTATGAGCTGGTTATAAACAAACCTCTCTGCATAAATGTTTTTCAGAGGTGTAAATGCTGCACAATTTTTTAGTGATTCCTATAGTGTATAAGCTGGCTATAAACAAATCTCTCTGTATAAGTGTTTTTCAGAGGTGTAAATGCTGCACAGTTTTTCAATGATTCCTATACTGTATAAGCTGGCTATAAACAAATCTCTCTGTATAAGTGTTTTTCAGAGGTGTAAATGCTGCACAGTTTTTCAATGATTCCTGTACTGTATAAGCTGGCTATAAACAAATCTCTCTGTATAAGTGTTTTTCAGAGGTGTAAATGCTGCACAGTTTTTCAATGATTCCTATACTGTATAAGCTGGCTATAAACAAATCTCTCTGTATAAGTGTTTTTCAGAGGTGTAAATGCTGCTCAGTTTTTCAATGATTCCTATACTGTATAAGCTGGCTATAAACAAATCTCTCTGTATAAGTGTTTTTCAGAGGTGTAAATGCTGCACAGTTTTTCAATGATTCCTATACTGTATAAGCTGGCTATAAACAAATCTCTCTGTATAAGTGTTTTTCAGAGGTGTAAATGCTGCACAGTTTTGCAATGATTCCTATACTGTATAAGCTGGCTATAAACAAATCTCTGTATAAGTGTTTTTCAGAGGTGTGAATGCTGCACAGTTTTTCAATGATTCCTATACTGTCTAAGCTGGCTCTAAACAAATCTATCTGTATATGTGTTTTTCAGAGGTGTAAATGGTGCACAGTTTTTCAATGATTCCTATACTGTATAAGCTGGCTATAAACAAATCTCTCTGTATAAGTGTTTTTCAGAGGTGTAAATGCTGCACAGTTTTTCAATGATTCCTATACTGTATAAGCTGGCTATAAACAAATCTCTCTGTATAACTGTTTTTCTACAGGTGTAAATGCTGCACACTTTTCAATGATTCCTATACTCTATAAGCTGGCTATAAACAAATCTCTCTGTATAAGTGTTTTTCAGAGGTGTAAATGCTGCACAGTTTTTTAATGATTCCAATACTGTATAAGCTGGCTATAAACAAATCTCTGTATAAGTGTTTTTCAGAGGTGTAAATGCTGCACAGTTTTTTAATGATTCCTATACTGTATAAGCTGGCTATAAACAAATCTCTCTGTATAAGTGTTTTTCAGAGGTGTAAATGTTGCACAGTTTTTCAATGATTCCTATACTGTATAAACTGGCTATAAACACATTTTTCTGTATAAGTGATTTTCAGAGGTGTGAATGCTGCACAGTTTTTCAATGATTCCTATACTGTATAAGCTGGCTATAAACAAATCTCTTTTTTTATGAGTGTTTTTTCCAAAGGTGTAAATGCTGCACAGTCTTTCAATGATTCCTATACTGTATAAGCTGGCTATAAACAAATCTCTCTGTATGAGTGTTTTTCAGAGGTGTAAATGGTGCACAGTTTTTCAATGATTCCTATACTGTATAAGCTGGCTATAAACAAATCTCTCTGTATAAGTGTTTTTCAGAGGTGTAAATGGTGCACAGTTTTTCAATGATTCCTATACTGTATAAGCTGGCTATAAACAAATCTCTGTATAAGTGTTTTTCAGAGGTGTAAATGCTGCACAGTTTTTCAATGATTCCTATACTGTATAAGCTGGCTATAAACAAATCTCTCTGTATAAGTGTTTTTCAGAGGTGTAAATGCTGCACAGTTTTTCAATGATTCCTATACTGTATAAGCTGGCTATAAACAAATCTCTGTATAAGTGTTTTTCAGAGGTGTAAATGCTGCACAGTTTTTCAATGATTCCTATACTGTATAAGCTGGCTATAAACAAATCTCTCTGTATAAGTGTTTTGCAGATGTGTAAATGGTGCACAATTTTTCAATGATTCCTATACTGTATAAACTGGCTATAAACAAATTTTTCTGTATAAGTGTTTTTTAGAGTTGTAAATGCTGCACACTTTTCAATGATTCCTATACTCTATAAGCTGGCTATAAAGAAATCTCTCTGTATAAGTGTTTTTCAGATGTGTAAATGCTGTACAGTTTTTCAATGTTTCCTATACTGTATAAGCTGGCTATAAACAAATCTCTTTGTATAAGTGTTTTTTAGAGGTGTAAATGCTGCACAGTTTTTCAATGATTCCTATACTGTAAAAGCTGGCTATAAACAAATCTCTCTGTGTAAGTGTTTTTCAGAGGTGTAAATTCTGCACAGTTTTTCAATTATTCCTATACTGTATAAGCTGGCTATAAACAAATCTCTCTGTATAAGTGTTTTTCAGAGGTGTAAATGCTGCACAGTTTTTCAATTATTCCTATACTGTATAAGCTGGCTATAAACAAATCTCTCTGTATAATTGTTTTTCAGAGGTGTAAATGCTGCACAGTTTTTCAATGATTCCTATACTGTATAAGCTGGCTATAAACAAATCTCTCTGTATAAGTGTTTTTCAGAGGTGTAAATGCTGCACAGTTTTTCAATGATTCCTATACTGTATAAGCTGGCTATAAACAAATCTCTCTGTATAAGTGTTTTTCAGAGGTGTAAATGCTGCACAGTTTTTCAATGATTCCTATACTGTATAAGCTGGCTATAAACAAATCTCTCTGTATAAGTGTTTTTCAGAGGTGTAAATGCTGCACAGTTTTTCAATGATTCCTATACTGTATACGCTGGCTATAAACAAATCTCTGTGTAAGTGTTTTTCAGAGGTGTAAATGCTGCACAGTTTTTCAATGATTCCTATACTGTATAAGCTGGCTATAAACAAATCTCTCTGTATAAGTGTTTTTCAGAGGTGTAAATGCTGCACAGTTTTTCAATGATTCCTATACTGAATAAGCTGGCTATATACAAATCTCTCTGTATAAGTGTTTTTCAGAGGTGTAAATGCTGCACTGTTTTTCAATAATTCCTATACTGTATAAGCTGGCTATAAACAAATCTCTGTATAAGTGTTTTTCAGAGGTGTAAATGCTGCACAGTTTTTCAATGATTCCTATACTGTATAAGCTGGCTATAAACAAATCTCTCTGTATAAGTGTTTTTCAGAGGTGTAAATGCTGCACAGTTTTTCAATGATTCCTATACTGTATAAGCTGGCTATAAACAAATATCTGTATAAGTGTTTTTCAGAGGTGTAAATGCTGCACAGTTTTTCAATGATTCCTATACTGTATAAGCTGGCTATAAACAAATCTCTCTGTATAAGTGTTTTTCAGAGGTGTAAATGCTGCACAGTTTTTCAATGATTCCTATACTGTATAAGCTGGCTATAAACAAATCTCTCTGTATAAGTGTTTTTCAGAGGTGTAAATGCTGCACAGTTTTTCTATGATTCCTATACTGTATAAGCTGGCTATAAACAAATATCTGTATAAGCATTTTTCAGAGGTGTAAATGCTGCACAGTTTTTCAATTTTTCCTATACTGTATAAGCTGGCTATAAACAAATCTCTCTATATAAGTGTTTTTCAGAGGTGTAAATGCTGCACAGTTTTTCAATGATTCCTATACTGTATAAGCTGGCTATAAACAAATCTCTCTGTATAAGTGTTTTTCAGAGGTGTAAATGCTGCACAGTTTTTCAATAATTCCTATACTGTATAAGCTGGCTATAAACAAATCTCTCTGTATAAGTGTTTTTCAGAGGTGTAAATGCTGCACAGTTTTTCAATGATTCCTATACTGTATAAGCTGTCTATAAACAAATCTCTCTGTATAAGTGTTTTTCAGAGGTGTAAATGCTGCACAGTTTTTCAATGATTCCTATACTGTATAAGCTGGCTATAAACAAATCTCTCTGTATAAGTGTTTTTCAGAGGTGTAAATGCTGCACAGTTTTTCAATGATTCCTATACTGTATAAGCTGGCTATAAACAAATCTCTCTGTATAAGTGTTTTTCAGTGGTGTAAATGCTGCACAGTTTTTCAATGATTCCTATACTGTATAAGCTGGCTATAAACAAATCTCTCTGTATAAGTGTTTTTCAGAGGTGTAAATGCTGCACAGTTTTTCAATGATTCCTATACTGTATAAGCTGGCTATAAACAAATCTCTCTGTATAAGTGTTTTTCAGAGGTGTAAATGCTGCACAGTTTTTCAATGATTCCTATACTGTATAAGCTGGCTATAAACAAATCTCTCTGTATAAGTGTTTTTCAGAGGTGTAAATGCTGCACAGTTTTTCAGTGATTCCTATACTGTATAAGCTGGCTATAAACAAATCTCTCTGTATAAGTGTTTTTCAGAGGTGTAAATGCTGCACAGTTTTTCAGTGTTTCCTATACTGTATAAGCTAGCTATAAACAATTGTCCTTGTATAAATGTTTTTCAGAGTTGTAAATGCACAGTTTTTCAATGATTCCTATACTGAATAAGCTGGCTATATACAAATCTCTGTATAAGTGTTTTTCAGAGGTGTAAATGCTGCACAGTTTTTCAATGATTCCTATACTGTATAAGCTGGCTATAAACAAATCTCTCTGTATAAGTGTTTTTCAGAGGTGTAAATGCTGCACAGTTTTTCAATGATTCCTATACTGTATAAGCTGGCTATAAACAAATCTCTCTGTATAAGTGTTTTTCAGAGGTGTAAATGCTGCACAGTTTTTCAATGATTCCTATACTGTATAAGCTGGCTATAAACAAATCTCTCTGTATAAGTGTTTTTCAGAGGTGTAAATGCTGCACAGTTTTTCAATGATTCCTATACTGTATAAGCTGGCTATAAACAAATCTCTCTGTATAAGTGTTTTTCAGAGGTGTAAATGCTGCACAGTTTTTCAATGATTCCTATACTGTATAAGCTGGCTATAAACAAATCTCTCTGTATAAGTGTTTTTCAGAGGTGTAAATGGTGCACAGTTTTTCAATGATTCCTATACTATATAAGCTGGCTATAAACAAATCTCTCTGTATAAGTGTTTTTCAGAGGTATAAATGCTGCACAGTTTTTCAATGATTCCTATACTGTATAAGCTGGCTATAAACAAATCTCTGTATAAGTGTTTTTCAGAGGTGTAAATGCTGCACAGTTTTTCAATGTTTCCTATACTGTATAAGCTGGCTATAAACAAATCTCTCTGTATAAGTGTTTTTTAGAGTTGTAAATGCTGCACACTTTTCAATGATTCCTATACTCTATAAGCTGGCTATAAACAAATCTCTCTGTATAAGTGTTTTTCAGAGGTGTAAATGCTGCACAGTTTTTTAATGATTCCTATACTGTATAAGCTGGCTATAAACAAATCTCTCTGTATAAGTGTTTTTCAGAGGTGTAAATGCTGCACAGTTTTTCAATGATTCCTATACTGTATAAGCTGGCTATAAACAAATCTCTCTGTATAAGTGTTTTTCAGATGTGTAAATGGTGCAGAATGTTTCAATGATTCCTATACTGTATAAGCTGGCTATAAACAAATCTCTCTGTATAAGTGTTTTTAGAGGTGTAAATGCTGCACAGTTTTTCAATGATTCCTATACTGTATAAGCTGGCTATAAACAAATCTCTCTGTATAAGTGTTTTTCAGAGGTGTGAATGCTGCACAGGTTTTCACTGATTCCTATACTCTCTAAGCTGGCTGTAAACAAATCTCTGTATAAGTGTTTTTCAGAGGTGTAAATGCTGCACAGTTTTTCAATGATTCCTATACTGTATAAGCTGGCTATAAACAAATCTCTCTGTATAAGTGTTTTTCAGAGGTGTAAATGCTGCACAGTTTTTCAATGATTCCTATACTGTATAAACTGGCTATAAACAAATATCTGTATAAGTGTTTTTCAGAGTTGTAAATGCTGCACACTTTTCAATGATTCCTATACTCTATAAGCTGGCTATAAACAAATCTCTCTGTATAAGTGTTTTTCAGAGGTGTAAATGCTGCACAGTTTTTTAATGATTCCTATACTGTATAAGCTGGCTATAAACAAATCTCTCTGTATAAGTGTTTTTCAGAGGTGTAAATGCTGCACAGTTTTTCAATGTTTCCTATACTGTATAAGCTGGCTCTAAACAAATCTCTCTATATAAATGTGTTGCAGATGTGTAAATGGTGCAGAATGTTTCAATGATTCCTATACTGTATAAGCTGGCTATAAACAAATCTCTCTGTATAAGTGTTTTTCAGAGGTGTAAATGGTGCAGAGTTTTTCAATGATTCCTATACTGTATAAGCTGGCTATAAACAAATCTCTCTGTATAAGTGTTTTTCAGAGGTGTAAATGCTGCACAGTTTTTCAATGATTCCTATACTGTATAAGCTGGCTATAAACAAATCTCTCTGTATAAGTGTTTTTCAGAGGTGTAAATGCTGCACAGTTTTTCAATGATTCCTATACTGTATAAGCTGGCTATAAACAAATCTCTCTGTATAAGTGTTTTTCAGAGGTGTAAATGCTGCACAGTTTTTCAATGATTCCTATACTGTATAAGCTGGCTATAAACAAATCTCTCTGTATAAGTGTTTTTCAGAGGTGTAAATGCTGCACAGTTTTTCAATGATTCCTATACTGTATAAGCTGGCTATAAACAAATCTCTCTGTATAAGTGTTTTTCAGAGGTGTAAATGCTGCACAGTTTTTCAATGATTCCTATACTGTATAAGCTGGCTATAAACAAATCTCTCTGTATAAGTGTTTTTCAGAGGTGTAAATGCTGCACAGTTTTTCAATGATTCCTATACTGTATAAGCTGGCTATAAACAAATATCTCTGTATAAGTGATTTTCAGAGGTGTGAATGCTGCACAGTTTTTCAATGATTCCTATACTGTATAAGCTGGCTATAAACAAATCTCTCTGTATAAGTGTTTTTCAGAGGTGTAAATGGTGCACAGTTTTTCAATGATTCCTATACTGTATAAGCTGGCTATAAACAAATCTCTCTGTATAAGTGTTTTTCAGAGGTGTAAATGCTGCACACTTTTCAATGATTCCTATACTCTATAAGCTGGCTATAAACAAATCTCTCTGTATAAGTGTTTTTTAGAGTTGTAAATGCTGCACACTTTTCAATGATTCCTATACTCTATAAGCTGGCTATAAACAAATCTCTCTTTATAAGTGATTTTCAGAGGAGTAAATGCTGCACAGGTTTTTAATGTTCCAATACTGTATAAGCTGGCTATAAGCACATCTCTCTGTATAAGTGTTTTTCAGAGGTGTAAATGTTGCACAGTTTTTCAATGTTTCCTATACTGTACAAGCTGGCTATAAACAAATCTCTCTGTATAAGTGTTTTTCAGAGGTGTAAATGGTGCACAGTTTTTCAATGATTCCTATACTGTATAAGCTGGCTATAAACAAATCTCTGTATAAGTGTTTTCAGAGTTGTAAATGCTGCACACTTTTCAATGATTCCTATACTCTATAAGCTGGCTATAAAGAAATCTCTCTGTATAAGTGTTTTTCAGATGTGTAAATGCTGTACAGTTTTTCAATGTTTCCTATACTGTATAAGCTGGCTATAAACAAATCTCTCTGTATAAGTGTTTTTCAGAGGTGTAAATGCTGCACAGTTTTTCAATGATTCCTATACTGTATAAGCTGGCTATAAACAAATCTCTTTGTATAAGTGTTTTTAGAGGCGTAAATGCTGCACAGTTTTTCAATGATTCCTATACTGTATAAGCTGGCTATAAACAAATCTCTCTGTATAAGTGTTTTTCAGAGGTGTAAATGCTGCACAGTTTTTCAATGATTCCTATACTGTATAAGCTGGCTATAAACAAATCTCTCTGTATAAGTGTTTTTAGAGGTGTAAATGCTGCACAGTTTTTCAATGATTCCTATACTGTATAAGCTGGCTATAAACAAATCTCTCTGTATAAGTGTTTTTCAGAGGTGTAAATGCTGCACAGTTTTTTAATGATTCCTATACTGTATAAGCTGGCTATAAACAAATCTCTCTGTATAAGTGTTTTTCAGAGGTGTAAATGCTGCACAGTTTTTCAATGATTCCTATACTGTATAAGCTGGCTATAAACAAATCTCTCTGTATAAGTGATTTTCAGAGGTGTAAATGCTGCACAGTTTCTTACTGATTCCTATACTGTATACACTGGCTATAAACAAATCTCTCTGTATAAGTGTTTTTCAGAGGTGTAAATTCTGCACAGTTTTTCAATGTTTCCTATACTGTATAAGCTGGCTATAAACAAATCTCTCTGTATAAGTGTTTTTCAGAGGTGTAAATGCTGCAGACTTTTTCAATTATTCCTATACTGTATAAACTGGCTATAAACAAATCTCTGTGTAAGTTTTTTTCAGAGGTTTAAATGCTGCACAGTTTTCCAATGATTCCTATACTGTATAAGTTGGCTATAAACAAATCTCTGTGTATAAGTGTTTTGCAGAGGTGTAAGTGCTGCTCAGTTTTTCAATGATTCCTATACTATATATGAATATTCCTATACTATATACTACAGTTAACTTTGAACATAACAACACTCTTAAGTATTCAACTGCGGTACCACCTTTAACACTCCTATAAGAAAAGTGCAGTCCGGGACTGAACTGTCTGCAAACAGCTACAATTAACTTTGAGTATGTGTCTAACTGTTTGAACCAATCTTCATTTTCCCCTGGAGAGCACTGTGCTTTGGCTGTAAGCAGCCCCCCACCACCACCACCACACACATCTTCCACTTTCTCTTATTCCCTTCTGTTAGCAAATAGTATCCATAACTGATCAATACTGTGTGTTTGTTTATTTAAACTATACCACAGTAGCCTACTGATACAAGGTTATCCTGGTTTTCCACCTGAGAAATTAAGACAAGACTTACAGTTTCAGAGCAGTCCTTGATCAATTGTGATTGTTCTTAACACATACTTTTCTTGCTTTGGCTCATTAGCAGCAGTACAAAGAACTGCCTGCTCACACCCTTGTTCTCCCCTCCCCTTCCCTGTTTATTACCTTAAGACAATCCCAGAGTTAATAAATATTACCTGTGGCAGGCACCATTTGTAAAACAACAATCCACTCTGCTACAGGCCCCATGAAGGCTCAGTGTCTTTCCAGTAAGTGTTTTACAACTGTAAATGCCTATTTATGTTGAATTGTGGTAGACATTTTACAACTGTATATGTTTATGTTGAATTGTGTTAGACATCTAATATGTTTTATGCTTTATTTTTGATGTTACTACGGCATGCACCAAGTTGTTACTAGTATAATAGTATGTATGGTCTATTTGCATAGCTGCACCTTGTTCACTAATGTTATTCATGTAATAGTGTTTTATGCAGACAGCTCATACTTGTGTCTACATTATTTCTATAAGTTTGTGCTGTTACTGGTGGATAGAATCACATTAGAGAACCACGACAGATTGCTACTCTCTATATTTTTATCTGTGGCTGCATAACTGTCTGGTTTTTGTTTTCTAATGTTCTTACAATTGGCTCAGTATCTGCATATACTAAGTAGTGGTTCAGGACATTGCATGTGGTAGCTATTTGCTCAGTGTGTTTTTTATAATCTTTATAATATATATTTACCATCTCAAAAGTGCTTTCTCCTCTCTGTACTCTTCTTTTCTAGACCTAACACCACTCTTAAGTATTCAACTGTGGTACTACATTTAACATTCCTATAAGAAAAGTGCAGTCTGGGTCTGAACTGTCTGCAAACAGCTACAGTTAACTTTGAGTATGTGTCTAACTGTCTGAGCCAATCTTCATTTTCCCCTGGAGAGCACTGTGCTTTGGCTGTAAGCAGCCCCCCCCACCACCACCACCATCACCACACACATCTTCCACTTTCTTTTATTCCCTTCTGTTAGCAAATAGTATCCATAACTGATCAATACTGTGTGTTTGTTTATTTAAACTATACCACAGTAGCCTACTGATACAAGGTTATCCTGGTTTTCCACCTCAGAAATTAAGACAAGACATACAGTTTCAGAGCAGTCCTTGGTCAATTGTTATTGTTCTTAGCACATACATTTCTTGCTTTGGCTCATTAGCAGCAGTACAAAGAACTGCCTGCTCACACCCTTGTTCTCCCCTCCCCTTCCCTGTTTATTACCTTAAGACAATCCCAGAGTTAATAAATATTACCTGTGGCAGGCACCATTTGTAAAACTACAATCCACTCTGCTACAGGCCCCATGAAGGCTCAGTGTCTCTCCAGTAAGTGTTTTACAACTGTAAATGCCTATTTATGTTGAATTGTATTAGACATTTTACAAATGTATATGTTTATGTTGAATTGTGTTAGACATCTAATATGTTTTATGCTTTATTGTTGATGTTACTATGGCATGCACCAAGTTGTTACTAGTATAATAATATGTATGGTCTATTTGCATAGCTGCACCTTGTTCACTAATGTTATTCATGTAATAGTGTTGTGTGTAGACAGCTCATACTAGTGTCTACATTATTTCTATAAGTTTGTGCTGTTACTGGTGGATAGAATCACAGAGATCCACAACAGATTGCTGCTCGCTATATTTTTATCTGTGGCTGCATAACTGTCTGTTTTTTGTTTTCTAATGTTCTTCCAATTGGCTCAGTATCTGCATATACTAAGTAGTGGTTCAGGACATTGCATGTGGTAGCTATTTGCTCAGTGTGTTTTTTATAATCTTTATAATATATATTTACCATCACAAAAGTGCTTACTCCTCTCTGTACTCTTCTTTTCTAGACCTAACACCACTCTTAAGTATTCAACTGCGGTACCACCTTTAACATTCCTATAAGAAAAGTGCAGTCTGGGTCTGAACTGTCTGCAACAGCTACAGTTAACTTTGAGTATGTATCTAACTGTTTGAGCCAATCTTCATTTTTCCCTGGAGAGCACTGTGCTTTGGTTGTAAGCAGCCCCCCACCACCACCACACACATCTTCCACTTTCTCTTATTCCCTTCTGTTAGCAAATCGTATCCATAACTGATCAATACTGTGTGTTTGTTTATTTAAACTATACCACAGTAGCCTACTGATACAAGGTTATCCTGGTTTTCCACCTGAGAAATTAAGACAAGATTTACAGTTTCAGAGCAGTCCTTGGTCAATTGTGATTGTTCTTAACACATACTTTTCTTGCTTTGGCTCATTAGCAGCAGTACAAAGAACTGCCTGCTCACACCCTTGTTCTCCCCTCCCCTTCCCTGTTTATTACCTTAAGACAATCCCAGAGTTAATAAATATTACCTGTGGCAGGCACCATTTGTAAAACTACAATCCACTCTGCTACAGGCCCTTTGAAGACTCAGTGTCTCTCCAGTAAGTGTTTTACAACAGTAAATGCCTATTTATGTTGAATTGTATTAGACATTTTACAACTGTATATGTTTATGTTGAATTGTGTTAGACATCTAATATGTTTTATGCTTTATTTTTGATGTTACTATGACATGCACAAAGTTGTTACTAGTATAATAGTATGTATGGTCTATTTGCATTGCTGCACCTTGTTCACTAATGTTATTCATGTAATAGTGTTGTGTGTAGACAGCTCATACTAGTGTCTACATTATTTCTATAAGTTTGTGCTGTTACTGGTGGATAGAATCACATTAGAGAACCACGACTGATTGCTGCTTGCTATATTTTTATCTGTGGCTGCAAAACTGTCTGGTTTTTGTTTTCTAATGTTCTTCCAATTGGCTCAGTATCTGCATATGCTAAGTAGTGGTTCAGGACATTGCATGTGGTAGCTATTTGCTCAGTTTGTTTTTTATAATCTTTATAATATATATTTACCATCTCAAAAGTGCTTACTCCTCTCTGTACTCTTCTTTTCTAGACCTAATACCACTCTTAAGTATTTAACTGCGGTAACACCTTTAACATTCCTATAAGAAAAGTTCAGTCTGGGTTTGACCTGTCTGCAAACAGCTACAGTTAACTTTGAGTATGTGTCTAACTGTTTGAGCCAATCTTCATTTTCCCCTGGAGAGCACTGTGCTTTGGCTGTAAGCAGCACCCCCCACCACCACCACCACCACCACCATCACCACACACATCTTCCACTTTCTCTTATTCCCTTCTGTTAGCAAATAGTATCCATAACTGATCAATACTGTGTGTTTGTTTATTTAAACTATATCACAGTAGCCTACTGATACAAGGTTATCCTGGTTTTCCACCTGAGAAATTAAGACAAGACTTACAGTTTCAGAGCAGTCCTTGGTCAATTGTGATTGTTCTTAACACATACTTTTCTTGCTTTGGCTCATTAGCAGCAGTACAAGGAACTGCCTGCTCACACCCTTGTTCTCCCCTCCCCTTCCCTGTTTATTACCTTAAGACAATCCCAGAGTTAATAAATATTACCTGTGGCAGGCACCATTTGTAAAACTACAATCCACTCTGCTACATGCCCCATGAAGGCTCAGTGTCTCTCCAGTAAGTGTTTTACAACTGTAAATGCCTATTTATGATGAATTGTATTAGACATTTTACAACTGTATATGTTTATGTTGAATTGTGTTAGACATCTAATATGTTTTATGCTTTATTTTTGATGTTACTATGGCATGCACAGAGTTGTTACTAGTATAATAGTATGTATGATCTATTTGCATAGCTGCACCTTGTTCACTAATGTTATTCATGTAATAGTGTTGTGTGTAGACAGCTCACACTAGTGTCTACGATATTTCTATAAGTTTGTGCTGTTACTGGTCTATAGAATCACATTAGAGAACCACGACAGATTGCTGCTCGCTATATTTTTATCTGTGGCTGCATAACTGTCTGGTTTTTGTTTTCTAATGTTCTTCCAATTGGCTCAATATCTGCATATACTAAGTAGTGGTTCAGGACATTGCATGTGGTAGCTATTTGCTCGTTGTGTTTTTTATAATCTTTATAATATATATTTACCATCTCAAAAGTGCTTACTCCTCTCTGTACTCTTCTTTTCTAGACCTAACACCACTCTTAAGTATTCAACTGCGGTACCACCTTTAACATTCCAATAAGAAAAGTGCAGTCTGGGTCTGAACTGTCTGCAAACAGCTACAGTTAACTTTGAGTATGCGTCTAACTGTTTGAGCCAATCTTCATATTACCCTGGAGAGCACTGTGCTTTGGCTGTAAGCAGCCCCACCACCACCACCACCAAACACATCTTCCACTTTCTCTTATTCCCTTCTGTTAACAAATAATATCCATAACTGATCAATACTGTGTGTTTGTTTATTTAAACTATACCACAGTAACCTACTGATACAAGTTTATGGTGGTTTTCCACCTGAGAAATTAAGACAAGACTTACAGTTTCAGAGCAGTCCTTAGTCAATTGTGATTGTTCTTAACACATACTTTTCTTGCTTTGGCTCATTAGCAGCAGTACAAAGAACTGCCTGCTTACACCCTTGTTCTCCCCTCCCCTTCCCTGTTTATTACCTTAAGACAATCCCAGAGTTAATAAATATTACCTGTGGCAGGCACCATTTGTAAAACTACAATCCACTCTGCTACAGGCCCCATGAAGGCTCAGTGTCTCTCCAGTAAGTGTTTTACAACTCTAAATGCCTATTTATGTTGAATTGTATTAGACATTTTACAACTGTATATGTTTATGTTGAATTATGTTAGACATCTAATATGTTTTATGCTTTTTTTTTTGATGTTACTATGGCATGCACCATGTTGTTACTAGTATAATAGTATGTATGGTCTATTTGCATAGCTGCACCTTGTTCACTAATGTTATTCAGGTAATAGTGTTGTGCGAAGACAACTCATACTAGTGTCTACATTATTTCTATAAGTTTGTGCTGTTACTGGAGGATAGAATCACATTAGAGAACCACGACAGATTGCTGCTTGATATATTTTTATCTGTGGCTGCATAACTGTCTGTTTTTTGTTTTCTAATGTTCTTCCAATTGGCTCAGTATCTGCGTATACTAAGTAATGGTTCAGGACATTACATGTGGTAGCTATTTGCTCATTGTGTTTTTTATAATCTTTATAATATATATTTACCATCTCAAAAGTGCTTACTCCTCTCTGTACTCTTCTTTTCTAGACCCAACACCACTCTTAAGTATTCAACTGCGGTACCACCTTTAACATTCCTATAAGAAAAGTGCAGTCTGGGTCTGAACTGTCTGCAAACAGCTACAGTTAACTTTGAGTATGTGTCTAACTGTTTGAGCCAATCTTCATTTTCCCCTGGAGAGCACTGTGCTTTGGCTGTAAGCAGCCCCACCACCACCACCACCAAACACATCTTCCACAATCTCTTATTCCCTTCTGTTAGCAAATAATATCCATAACTGATCAATACTGTGTGTTTGCTTATTTAAACTATACCACAGTAACCTACTGATACGAGTTTATGCTGGTTTTCCACCTGAGAAATTAAGACAAGACTTACAGTTTCAGAGCAGTCCTTAGTCAAGTGTGATTGTTCTTAACACATACTTTTTTTGCTTTGGCTCATTAGCAGCAGTACAAAGAACTGCCTGCGTACACCCTTGTTCTCCCCTCCCCTTCCCTGTTTATTACCTTAAGACAATCCCAGAGTTAATAAATATTACCTGTGGCAGGCGCCATTTGTAAAACTACAATCCACTCTGTTACAGGCCCCATGAAGGCTCAGTGTCTCTCCAGTAAGTGTTTTACAACACTAAATGCCTATTTATGTTGAATTGTATTAGACATTTTACAACTGTATATGTTTATGTTGAATTATGTTAGACATCTAATATGTTTTATGCTTTATTTTTGATGTTACTATGGAATGCACCATGTTGTTACTAGTATAATAGTATGTATGGTCTATTTGCATAGCTGCACCTTGTTCACTAATGTTATTCAGGTAATAGTGTTGTGCGTAGACAGCTCATACTAGTGTCTACATTATTTCTATAAGTTTGTGCTGTTACTGGTGGATAGAATCACATTAGCGAACCACGACAGATTGCTGCTTGATATATTTTTATCTGTGGCTGCATAACTGTCTGTTTTTTGTTTTCTAATGTTCTTCCAATTGGCTCAGTATCTGCATATACTAAGTAATGGTTCAGGACATTGCATGTGGTAGCTATTTGCTCATTGTGTTTTTTATAATCTTTATAATATATATTTTCCATCTCAAAAGTGCTTACTCCTCTCTGTACTCTTCTTTTCTAGACCCAACACCACTCTTAAGTATTCAGCTGCGGTACCACCTTTAACATTCCTATAAGAAAAGTGCAGTCTGGGTCTGAACTGTCTGCAAACAGCTACAGTTAACTTTGAGTATGTGTCTAACTGTTTGAGTCAATCTACATTTTCCCCTGGAGAGCACTGTGCTTTGGCTGTAAGCAGCACCCCCCACCACCACCACCAACACCATCACCACAGACATCTTCCACTTTCTCTTATTCCCTTCTGTTAGCAAATAGTATCCATAACTGATCAATACTGTGTGTTTGTTTATTTAAACTATATCACAGTAGCCTACCGATACAAGGTTATCCTGGTTTTCCACCTGAGAAATTAAGACAAGACTTACAGTTTCAGAGCAGTCCTTGGTCAATTGTGATTGTTCTTAACACATACTTTTCTTGCTTTGGCTTATTAGCAGCAGTACAAAGAACTACATGCTCACACCCTTGTTCTCCCCTCCCCTTCCCTCTTTATTACCTTAAGACAATCCCAGAGTTAATAAATATTACCTGTGGCAGGCACCATTTGTAAAACTACAACCCACTCTGCTACAGGCCCCATGAAGGCTCAGTGTCTCTCCAGTAAGTGTTTTACAACTGTAAATGCCTATTTATGTTGAATTGTATTAGACATTTTACAACTGTATATGTTAGTTTGACTTGTGTTAGACATCTAATATGTTTTATGCTTTATTTTTGATGTTACTATGCCATGCACCAAGTTTTTACTATTATAATAGTATGTATGGTCTATTTGCATAGCTGCACCTTGTTCAGTAATGTTATTCATGTAATAGTGTTGGGTAAGCTCAATGTGTTAAAATTTTATAATTTTTTTACTTTAAATTTAAAAAAACCCCCTTGCTTCTAATTTTTTTTTTGGGTCAAAATGTCTTTTTTTTCTAAGTTTTTAATTGGTCATTCTGCAAACAAATAGGGGTTAACTTGATGTGGTACTTTTGAGGGTTTTTTTTTTTTCTTTTTTTAAAAATTTTTCCTTAAAAGTCACCCCCACTCTTCTTTTTTCCCAAACCCCTCTTTCAAGGGGACCACCCTTTTTAAATTTATGAAAAAACTTAAAGTTGCAAAAAGTACAGTTAAATTTTGGGTTTTCAACTGTTTACCCAACTTCATTTTCCCTGGGGCATGTGTTTCTTAACACCCCCCCCCCCCCAAAACATCCCACTTTCTCTTACCTTTGTTCTTTTCCTCTTCCTTTTTTTTTTATTTTAAAAATCCAAGTATACTGTGAAAACCTTTTTACCCAAAATTAAAAAAGCAAGTTTTAGGCTCCGGGAAGTGTTTTCAACAATCTATTTTGTTTGGTATTAGCAATACAAAGAATGTGTTAATTGTTCTCCCTTTTGTTTATTATTAAGCAAACCCAAGTTAAAAAATATTATGTGGAGGAAATTTTTAAAACTCAAATTCCCAAGGATAAGGTATGTTTAGAAGGTTTTTTCAATGTAAATTATTTTTTAAGTTTGCTTTTACCTGATAGTTTTTTTTGGGAACACAAATGTTTTTGCTTTATTTTTATGTTCAATCCTGCCCCCTTTTTTTTAATGTTTATGGTTTATTTGCATACTGATTGTTCAAAATTTTTTTTTTTTATGTTTTTAAACTATATATTTTTATTTTTAAAGTTTTCTTTCTGGGGGATTCCTTAGAAACCACCAAAATTCCTCGTAATTTTTTTCTTCTAAAGTCATTTTTTTTTTCTAATGTTTTTCCCAAGGGTCAGTACTATATCTAATGTTTAGGACTTTTGGAGCATTTTCTTTGGTTTTTAAAAAAAAAAACCATCCAAAATCTTACTTTCCCCCTTATCTTCTTTTTAGCCAAAATCTTTAATATTTAACTGGTTTTAACATTCCATAAAAAAATGAGGGGGTTAACTGTTCAAAAACCCCAAAAATTTAGAGGCTAAAGTTTGAGCCCTCTTCATTTTTGGGAACACTTTTTGGGTTGCCCAACCCCCAACCAACCTCCACACCCTTTTCCCTTTCTTTTTTTCCCGTTAAAAATTCCTAAGACAATCGGGTTTTTTATTTAAAACCCCCCGACCATTAAATTATCCTTTTTTTACCGGAAAAAAAAAGCTTCAGTTTCAAAAGTTTTCAATTTTATTTTTCTTAAAATTTTTTTGTTTGGCTTACACGTAAAAGAATGTGTACATTTTTTTCCCCTTTTTTATTTTTAAAAAAAAATAAGTTAATAAATATTCCCTTGGGAGGCACCTTTTTAAAAATAAAAATCTGTAAGGTGAAGGGTCATCCCCCGTAATTTTTAAATTTGCCCTTTTTTGTTTAAAGATTAAAATTTTAAACGAAGTTTAGTTGAATTTTTGCTCTAATGTTTTTGTTTTTTTGTTTCATGGCTCAAATTTTCTATATAATAGTTGTTGGCATTTTCATGTGCATTGTTTATTGTTTTATTAAAATTTTTTAACACTCAAAACTCTTTTTCTTAATTTTCTTTCTGGGGTTTAAAAACTTAGAAACCCGACAATTTCCCTTCTATAATCTTGGTCTAACTGTCTGGCTAAGTTCTTAATTGGTCTACTGTTACAAAAATTTCGGAAGGTGTGCTTTTGCTGTTGGAAACAAAAAATTTCCATTTCCAAAACCCCTTTTTTTAACCCAACAACTTTGTATTAATTTCCACCTTTTCTTCTATAAAAAAGTATCTGGGTTAAATGGAAACAGCTACAGTTAACTTTGGTATTTTTAATGTTTACCCTTTCTTTTCCCCGGGGTGGCTTTGGCGTAACAACCCCCCCCAAAACCTTTTCCCTTTTTCCTTTTTCCCCTTTTTACAAAAATCCAAATATAAATTTTGGATTTAAACTAACCACTGCCCACGCAAGGACCCGGTTTTTCCCCAGAAATTAAAAAAACTTAATTTGGCATTTGGTAATTGTATTGTTTTAAAAATTTTTTTTTTGGTATTAGCAGCATCAAAAACTTGCTTAATTGTTTCCCCCCCTTTTTTTCCTTAAAAAATAAAATTAAAAAATTTTTCCTTGGGGGCACCTTTTAAAATACAATATTGTAAACCCCATAAGGCTCATTTCTAGTGTGTTTTACCTGTAAATCCATTTTTGGAAAAGAATTTTTAAATGTATATTTTATTTGTTATGTTGTTTTTTTATGTTTTTTTTGGCTATATGGGATACCAAGTTGTTCAGAAATGATGTTTGGGCTATTTGCATGTGTTTTATAATTTATTATTTCTTCCAAGTAATTCTTTACTTGTGAAACTAACACCAGTTTCTGTTTTTTAATTTTTTAATATTTTTTCTAAGTCTTCTTTCTGTACTCATTCAAAACCCCCCAAATTTTGGGTTTTATTCCTAAATAATTTGGTTTACTTTTCCAAAACCTTTCTCTATTGTTACTTTTTCCAAACTATTCTGGTTCTTTAACTCAAACCCAAAAAATCTTTTTTTCTCTAACTTTAAAGTAAAACTGCCTTGGTTTTTTTTTCTTCACTTTTCCTTTGGACAGAATAAAACCGGGAAAACTCTTCTTCCCTTTTTCCCAAGGGCAAAATTTAAATTTTTCTTTTTCCATTAGTAATACAAGACTTTTCCCCCTGAATTTTGTTAATTTTAAGACTTAATGTTTTATTATTTTTTTCATTTGAAATTTTAAAAAGTAATGGCATTAGCCATTGTTTCCTTTTTTATTTTAACCAGTTGTTAATTGATATACTTGCACTTATTTTATTTTCTCTGTATTTTATTTTGGGGCCATGCTCCAATTTTATGTTAATTTTTAGGGTTTTTTTTATGTTTTCAATTTTATATTTTAAGTTTGGTTTTCAGCTCATTTGCTTTTTTTGTTTTTAATTTTTTTATATTTGACATTAAGTCACTTCTGCCTATTTTTTGAAATTTTTAATTTTTTATTTCTTCCCAAAGGTTCTTTACTTTCAAACATTAAATATTCTGTTTTTTTAATTTTATAATTTATTTTTGAAATGTTCTCCGCTAATTTCTTCAGCCAACCCCAAATTTCATCTCCTTCTTTTAAAAATCAATTATCAACCTTTTTCATTCTTTACTTTTGTTATTTTAGTTCCAAACTAAAACTTTTTAAAGCCTTAAAGTTTCAAACCCCAATTTTTATTAATTTAAAAAATCCTGTCAATCTTTTTTCCTTTCCCCTTCTTCTTAGGCCTCGAAAAAAATCCCTTTCCACCTTTTAACCTTCCCTTTAAGCCTGATTATTTTCAAACTTTTTCTTTAAATTTCCCTGCGCATAAAGACCTTCCAAGATTGTTTTATTTGATCTTATGTTTTTTTAAAATTTTACTTGGTATTTAGAAAAAATTTGCTATTTTACTTGCCTTATTACTGTTATAATTAGGTTTTAATTTAATTTATTATTTTATTGTTATTTTTATTCTAAAAAGGTTTCTCTATGTTTACAATGCTAAATGTCTATTTGTTAATGTTTAATTGCTTCACTTATTTAATGTTTTAGATTTTGTTTTGCTATTTTTTTATATTTTATATATATTTTATGGTATGCATTCCCTTGGTACATTTTTTTGCTTATAATTTTAATTACTGCAAACTTTTTCTTTTTTGTAGCGTCTGATTCACACTTAAAATTTTTTTTAATTTTTCTTCTGCTAAAATTTTTGGTTAATTTTCAACTTTTAAAATCTTCTTTTTATTTTCCCCTTGCATTGTACCCAACCCCTTTTTTTTAAAACAAACCCCAACCTACCCCCTTTTCCTTTTTTAACCCAAAAAAATAGTTTCAAAATTAACTTGTATTTTAAAATCCGGGTTTTTCTTTGGAACAAGATTCCCTTTTAATTTTTCAATTTCATTTTTTTAAATTTTGTTAAAAAATACCGGGGCCAACCCCCTCCCCCATCCTCTTCACCCTTTTCCCTTTTCCCTTTAATTAAACGTGGTTTAATAAATTTTGAACCTGAATTGTCCCCAAAAAAGTATCCCTTTTTTAATTTTTTAACTTAAAACTTTTATGTTAATTGATTAGGAATTTTAAATATTTTTTTTATTTTTCATTAAAGTTTTTTATGGTTTACTATTTCAAGTTTATTGTTAAATATATTTGGTAATGGGAACCGCAATGGTTCTTTAAATTTTTTGTAAATGCTATTTTGTTAATTATTTTAAATTGCTTGCTTAAATTAATTTTGGGAAACATTTGTTTTTTTTATTTTTTTTTGCATAATTTTTATTATATGTTTCCCTTGCTGTCTTTTCTAAAGTTTCAATTATTTATACCCCAAATTTATATCTTTAAATTTTGCTAAATTTAAGTCAATTAACCCAAATTTTTAATTTTTTCCTTTAAACCCCTTTTTTCTTTTAAAAACCCCCCCAATTTCAATTTTTTTATTTTTTTTGGAAGAAAACAAACCCTTTTTTTTTTTTTATTTTTTTCCCAAAATTTTCCTTTACCTGATAAACCCTTTTTTTTAAAAACCCCCCAATTTATTTTTCCCCTTTTTTTTAAAAAACGAAAAAAAGGGCCCCAATTTTCCCCTTTTTTTTTTTTGGCCTTCCCGGGAAAAAACCCCCCCCCTTTTCCCCCCCTTTATTCCCCGGCCCCCCCAAAAATTTTTTTTCCCCTGGGATTTTTTTTAAACCATATTTTTTTAACTTTTTTCTTTTTTTTGGGAAATTTTAAAAAAAAATTTTTTTTTTTTTTTTTTTTAAACCCAAAAAATTTATGTTTTTAGAATTTTTGTTTTTTTTTTTTTTCCCCCCGGGGTTTTTTTAAAGTTTTTTTTTTTGGCCCCTTTAGTTTGTGCTGTTACTGGTGGATAGAATCACATTAGAGAACCACGACAGATTGCAGCTTGCTATATTTTTATCTGTGGCTGCATAACTGTCTGTTTTTGTTTTCTAATGTTCTTCCAATTGGCCTGTATCTGCATATACTAAATAGTGGTTCAGGACATTGCATGTGGTAGCTATTTGCTCAGTGTGTTTTTTATAATCTTTATAATATATATTTACCATCTTCAAAAGTGCTTACTCCTCTCTGTACTCTTCTTTTCTAGACCTAACACCACTCTTAAGTATTCAACTGCGGTACCACCTTTAACATTCCTATAAGAAAAGTGAAGTCTGGGTCTGAACTGTCTGCAAACAGCTACAGTTAACTTTGAGTATGTGTCTAACTGTTTGAGCCAATATTCATTTTCCCCTGGAGAGCACTGTGCTTTGGCTGTAAGCAGCACCCACCACCACACACATTTTCCAATTTCTCTTATTCCCTTCTGTTAGCAAATAGTATCCATAACTGATCAATACTGTGTGTTTGTTTATTTAAACTATACCACAGTAGCCTACTGATACGGGTTATCCTGGTTTTCCACCTGAGAAATTAAGACAAGACTTACAGTTTCAGAGCAGTCCTTAGTCAATTGTGATTGTTCTTAACACATACTTTTCTTGCATTGGCTCATTAGCAGCAGTACAAAGAACTGCCTGCTTACACCCTTGTTCTCCCCTCCCCTTCCCTGTTTATTACCTTAAGACAATCCCAAAGTTAATAAATATTACCTGTGGCAGGCACCATTTGTAAAACTACAATCCACTCTGCTACAGGCCCCATGAAGGCTCAGTGTCTCTCCAGTAAGTGTTTTACAACTGTAAATGCCTATTTATGTTGAATTGTATTAGACATTTTACAACTGTATATATTTATGTTGAATTATGTCAGACATCTAATATGCTTTATGCTTTATTTTTGATGCTACTATGGCATGCACCAAGTTGTTACTAGTATAATAGTATGTATGATCTATTTGCATAGCTGCACCTTGTTCACTAAATGTTATTCATGTAATAGTGTTGTGTGTAGACAGCTCATACTAGTGTCTACATTATTTCTATAAGTTTGTGCTGTTACTGGTGGATAGAATCACATTAGAGAACCACGACAGATTGCCGCTCGCTATATTTTTATCTGTGGCTGCATAACTGTCTGGTTTTTGTTTTCTAATGTTCTTCCAATTGGCTCAGTATCTGCATATACTAAGTAGTGATTCAGGACATTGCATGTGGTAGCTATTTGCTCATTGTGTTTTTTATAATCTTTATAATATTTATTTACCATCTCAAAAGTGCTTACTCCTCTCTGTACTCTTCTTTTCTAGACCTAACACCACTCTTAAGTATTCAACTGCGGTACCACCTTTAACATTCCTATAAGAAAAGTGCAGTCTGGGTCTGAACTGTCTGCAAACAGCTACAGTTAACTTTGAGTATGTGTCTAACTGTTTGAGCCAATCTTCATTTTCCCCTGGAGAGCACTGTGCTTTGGCTGTAAGCACCACCCACCACCACCACCACCACCATCACCACACACATCTTCCACTTTCTCTTATTACCTTCTGTTAGCAAATAGTATCCATAACTGATCAATACTGTGTGTTTGTTTATTTAAACTATATCACAGTAGCCTACTGATACAAGGTTATCCTGGTTTTCCACCTGAGAAATTAAGACAAGACTTACAGTTTCAGAGCAGTCCTTGGTCAATTGTGATTGTTCTTAACACATACTTTTCTTGCTTTGGCTAATTAGCAGCAGTACAAAGAACTGCCTGCTCACACCCTTGTTCTCCCCTCCCCTTCCCTGTTTATTACCTTAAGACAATCCCAGAGTTAATAAATATTACCTGTGGCAGGCACCATTTGTAAAACTACAATCCACTCTGCTACAGGCCCCATGAAGGCTCAGTGCCTCTCCAGTAAGTGTTTTACAACTGTAAATGCCTATTTATGTTGAATTGTATTAGACATTTTACAACTGTATATGTTTATGTTGAATTGTGTTAGACATCTAAAATGTTTTATGCTTTATTTTGGATGTTACTATGGCATGCACCAAGTTGTTACTAGTATAATAGTATGTATGGTCTATTTGCATAGCTGCACCTTGTTCACTAATGTTATTCATGTAATAGTGTTGTGTGTAGACAGCTCATACTAGTGTCTACATTATTTCTATAAGTTTGTGCTGTTACTGGTGGATAGAATCACATTAGAGAACCACGACAGATTGCAGCTTGCTATATTTTTATCTGTGGCTGCATAACTGTCTGTTTTTTGTTTTCTAATGTTCTTCCAATTGGCTCAGTATCTGCATATACTAAATAGTGGTTCAGGACATTGCATGTGGTAGCTATTTGCTCAGTGTGTTTTTTATAATCTTTATAATATATATTTACCATCTTCAAAAGTGCTTACTCCTCTCTGTACTCTTCTTTTCTAGACCTAACACCACTCTTAAGTATTCAACTGCGGTACCACCTTTAACATTCCTATAAGAAAAGTGCAGTCTGGGTCTGAACTGTCTGCAAACAGCTACAGTTAACTTTGAGTATGTGTCTAACTGTTTGAGCCAATATTCATTTTCCCCTGGAGAGCACTGTGCTTTGGCTGTAAGCAGCACCCACCACCACACACATTTTCCAATTTCTCTTATTCCCTTCTGTTAGCAAATAGTATCCATAACTGATCAATACTGTGTGTTTGTTTATTTAAACTATACCACAGTAGCCTACTGATACAAGGTTATCCTGGTTTTCCACCTGAGAAATTAAGACAAGACTTACAGTTTCAGAGCAGTCCTTAGTCAATTGTGATTGTTCTTAACACATACTTTTCTTGCATTGGCTCATTAGCAGCAGTACAAAGAACTGCCTGCTTACACCCTTGTTCTCCCCTCCCCTTCCCTGTTTATTACCTTAAGACAATCCCAAAGTTAATAAATATTACCTGTGGCAGGCACCATTTGTAAAACTACAATCCACTCTGCTACAGGCCCCATGAAGGCTCAGTGTCTCTCCAGTAAGTGTTTTACAACTGTAAATGCCTATTTATGTTGAATTGTATTAGACATTTTACAACTGTATATATTTATGTTGAATTATGTCAGACATCTAATATGCTTTATGCTTTATTTTTGATGCTACTATGGCATGCACCAAGTTGTTACTAGTATAATAGTATGTATGGTCTATTTGCATAGCTGCACCTTGTTCACTAATGTTATTCATGTAATAGTGTTGTGTGTAGACAGCTCATACTAGTGTCTACATTATTTCTATAAGTTTGTGCTGTTACTGGTGGATAGAATCACATTAGAGAACCACGACAGATTGCCGCTCGCTATATTTTTATCTGTGGCTGCATAACTGTCTGGTTTTTGTTTTCTAATGTTCTTCCAATTGGCTCAGTATCTGCATATACTAAGTAGTGGTTCAGGACATTGCATGTGGTAGCTATTTGCTCAGTGTGTTTTTTATAATCTTTATAATATATATTTACCATCTCAAAAGTGCTTACTCCTCTCTGTACTCTTCTTTTCTAGACCTAACACCACTCTTAAGTATTCAACTGCGGTACCACCTTTAACATTCCTTTAAGAAAAGTGCAGTCTGGGTCTGAACTGTCTGCAAACAGCTACAGTTAACTTTGAGTATGTGTCTAACTGTTTAAGCCAATCTTCATTTTCCCCTGGAGAGCACTCTGCTTTGGCTGTAAGCAGCCCCCCACCACCACACACATCTTCCACTTTCTCTTATTCCCTTCTGTTAGCAAATAGTATCCATAACTGATCAATACTGTGTGTTTGTTTATTTAAACTATACCACAGTAGCCTGCTGATACAAGTTTATCCTGGTTTTCCACCTGAGAAATTAAGACAAGACTTACAGTTTCAGAGCAGTCCTTGGTCAATTGTGATTGTTCTTAACACATACTTGTCTTGCTTTGTGATTGTTTCCAGCCCCTCATACAAGAACCCAATAGGGTTCTCTACTCCGCTGGCCCCCCGCCCTTCCCCTTTTCCTCCTCCCCCAGTGGTCCCACCTTTATTGCACCCAAACCCCTCCCATCTTTCCAATTGCCAACCACAGCGCTAACCCAACACTACCTCCTCCATATTCCCTCTACTATCACACCTCCTCAACTGACATGTACAAGCATACCTTTCCTTTTCTCACTGCATGCACTCTCCTTGCATATCTTACATCCTACCAAAGCTCCATCATTCCCCGACTCAACCACTACCACTATACTACTACTACTCATACCACCACCCATGTCTCTCCCATACTCAGCTCCCCTCCCACCAGCTCAAGAACCATCCCTATGCACCCCCCACATATTCTACCAACTATATTACTCAAACGTAAAGCATCCCTACAACTTAACATAGTAACCCTCCCACCATACCTATTACCCACAGAGAACAATCATAAAATTTCCCGTATAAACAAACACATTCAAAAACTGAGAAAACTAATACCCTCTTGCATATCAAAACTAGCCCTAAGGTGAGACATCCACCCCAACCCTGGCCCTACCATCTCCAACCCCAATCCTCATAATCAGACTAGAAACCACAACTTCTCCCATATTACAGCCAATAGAAAGCCAAGTGACTTCCTTCTACTAAGCCTAAATATTAGAAGTATATCCAACAAAGTCCATGAACTCCATGCCACCATAGACTTATACTCCCCAGATATAGTCATCCTGACAGAAACCTGGCTAAAACCTCACATTACCAATGAGCAAATACTCCCTACAGGTTACGGCATACTAAGAGTAGACCGCTAAAAAAAGGAGGTGGTGTAGCTATAATATTTAAACAACATCTAAACATCCAGATCTTAAAATCATCAGCTCCACAAATAGGCAATGAAGAAATAATATATACCAACCTCAAACTTAACCGAAACAAAACCATTAACATAATTGGATGCTACTTCCCACCTGGCCAAAACATCCCTCCACTAGAAAACCTCCTCAGCTGGTCTACCCACCATCTCCCCCAATAAACTATCATCTTAGGTGATTTCAATATTGACTGGCAATCCTGTTCTGGCAACAATCCAACCCATCATGTACACCTTCATGGCTTCACCCAACTAGTCCAGTCACCAACAAGGATAAATAAAAACTCCAGCAAGCACTCTACCCTGGATTGGATACTAGTCAGTAAGAACCCCCAGTCATATATAACAGGCTGCTTATCAGATAGCCTCAGTGATCACTCCCCAACATTCCTACTCAAAAAATATCTGTACCAAGCTAAACCTGTCATCTATCACAAATCGTAAAAATAAACTTTAACCCACTCACATTCATTTCATCCCTCAAAGAATGTAACTGGCATGCTCTAAAGTACCTCAGTCTAGATGACGCAGTTGAATCTTTTAATACTATCTTCATGAACATCCTTAATTACCATGCCGCCATAAGATTTTTCAGAACCAAAGCACAACCCTCCCCATGGCTACAGAAAACCACTAAGTCAGAAATGAAAAACAGGGATAAAGCCTGGGAGCACTGGCGCAAAACCAAAACCCCCGCAGCTAGACAGAAATTCCTAGAACTACGCAATAGAGTCAAAAAGCTAATAAAACGGGACAAATTCCAATACTACCAGTCTGCCCTAGACTCCTCACAACACAGCCACAAACAATTCTGGTCCTCCATAAACTCCATCCTCCACCCAGGTAAAGTCAGTACCCCTCCTCCTAACATCCCTCACTCCTCAGAAAATATTGCTACCTCATTCAACACGCACTTCACCCAAACCATACTATCACTAGCTAAACAACACAACCACCCTCCCCTCCAACCCACACCTTCAACTAATAATCTCCCCACTGCCTTCTCTTTTTCTCCTGTACCTACCTCCAACATAAAAAAACTCTTAACTAAACTTAAACCCACCAAATTAGCAGCAGACAACCTCCCAAGTGAATACCTACAAATCGCAGCTGATTCTCTGGCCTACCCAGTATCCATCTTGATTAACCGATCTCTGTCAGAAAGTTACATTCCCACATTGTGGAAAGTCTCACATATAATTCCCCCCACAAAGGCGGACCCTCTGTAGAACTAGCCAATTACCGCCCCATAGCTATTCTCTCTCCACTCTTCAAAATACTAGAGAGATGCATACACTCTCAGGTCTCATACTACCTCCTTACTAACAACCTCCTTTCCAGTACTTAGCATGGTTTCCAACCAAACCATAGCACCACCACTGCCTTACTCTCCTTTACAAACACTATCCTTCAGCATAAAAACAATGGCTATCTCTCCTCTGCTACTTTCCTAGACCTATCTAAAGCATTTGACATGGTCCCACACAAACAACTTATCTCTGTCCTCAACCTATCCTTCTCACAATCAGTCACCAACTGGTTTCAGAGTTACCTGTCTGTCCGCCAACAATCCGTTGTATGGCAGAATTACATATCTCCCCAACTACCTGCCTCCATAGGGGTTCCCCAAGGATCCATCCTTGGACCCCTACTTTTCTCTGTTTACACCAATAATCTAGCCTCTGCCACCAAACATGGCACACTCATCCAATACACAGATGACTCTACCATCATCTGCTCAGCCCAGTCCCTACCCAAACTGCAAAAAGTCACACAGGAAGCCTTTTCCTCTGTTGAAACATGGTTATCCGATGCCCAATTAGTACTCAATGCAAACAAAACTAAACTGCTCATCTTCCAACCCACCAAACATACTCAAAACAACTCTCACTTTGACATCACAGCAAAAGACAACACCACTATATACCCAACTGAACACACCAAATTGCTAGGAGTGGAAATAGACAATAAACTAAAATTTAACATTCACATATCCATGACCATAAAAAAAGTCCACAAAAAACTAGGACCATTATACAGAAATAAACAATTTCTCACCAAAGCAGCAAAGATTTCAATAGCAAATTCCCACCTTATCTCCACCCTACTTTATGCCTCTCCAGTATATACCAGCCTAAGGCAATGTGATCTAAACAAGCTAGAGACCTGCTACAACAAAATCGCAAAATTCGCCACAGGGGCATCCTACCATAGTCACCACTGTCTCTCACTTGCTGAACTGGGCTGGCTTGAACTCCCTCACCTCCTTCAGTGGTATCAACTCTCACTCGCCCACAAACTAGTGAACTATCCACTAAATGTCCCATCCCTCCAGAATCTACTCCAACCCTATCGCACCACCAGACCACTAAGATCCAGCAACAAAAATCACTTGCAGATCACTAAAGCCAATAACTCTGCTGGTGAAGCACTATTCTCTTAGCCATAGCCAAATTATGGAACTCACTCCCACCCACAATTACCTCCGTACCATCATGCGCCAACTTCAAAACTTTATTAAAAGGCACCTAAAAACATGCTGGCTATGCCCTTGCAACTCCCACTCTAATATTATCCACCCCATCCAACTACTACCTTTCTTTCACCTCCACTAACTACCTTGATGGTAGCAAGCTCAGATGCTCATAAGCCTAGTACTTATTATACAGCAGGAACTTCTCATTGTTACATTTGTTAATGCCTGTTGTGTACTTCACAGATAAAGATTCTAGTTGTCTACTGATGTACTATGTTCTTCATCTGTAAATATGTTGTAAGTAATTTCTATGTTAAATTGTTAATCACTATGTAATCCAATGTAACTACTGTCTGTTTATTTTACTGTGGAGCTTTTCTCCCTGGGCCTCCGCTGAAAATGGACCCACATAAATAAATCTCTCTGTATAAGTGTTTTTCAGAGGTGTAAATTCTGCACAGTTTTTTTTAATTATTTCTATACTGTATACGCTGGCTATACACAAATCTCTCTTAAAAATTCTTTTTCAGTGGTCTAAATGCTGCAGAGTTTTTCAATGATTCCTATACTGTCTGAGCTGGCTATAAACAAATCTCTTTATAAGGTTTTTTCAGAGGTGTAAATGCACTGTTTTTCAATGAATCATATACTGTATAAGCTGGCTATAAACACATCTCGCTGTATAAGTGTTTTTCAGAGGTGTAATGCTGCACAATTTTTTTAATGATTCCTATACTGTATAAGCTGGCTGTAAACAAATCTCTGTGTATAAGTGTTTTTCAGAGGTGTAAATGCTGCCCAGTTTTTCAATTTTTCCTATACTGTATAAGCTGGGTATAAACAAATTTGAATTTATAAGTGTTTTTCAGAGGTGTAAATGCTGCACAGGTTTTGATTGATTCCTGTACTGTATAAGCTGGCTATAACAAAAGCTCTTTGTATAAGTGTTTTTCAGAGGTGTAAATTCTGCACAGCTTTTTTAATTATTCCTATACTGTATACGTAGGCTATACACAAATCTCGTAAAAAGTCTTTTTCAGTGGTGTAAATGCTGCACAGTTTTTCAATTATTCCTGTACTGTATGAGCTGGCTATAAACAAATCTCTCTGTATAAGTGTTTTTTCAGAGGTGTAAATTCTGCACAGTTTTTCAATATTTCATATACTGTATAAGCTGACTATAAACACATCTCTCTGTATGAGTGTTTTTCAGAGGTGTATATGCTGTACAGTTTTTTAATGATTCCTATAATGTATACGCTGGCTCCAAACAAATATAATTGTTTTTCAGATGTGTAAATGCTGCACAGTTTCTCAATGATTACTATACTGTATAAGCTGGCTATAAACAAACCCCTCTGTATAAGTGTTTTTTTCAGAGCTGTAAATTCTGTGCAGTTTTTCAATGTTTCCTATACTGTATAAGCTGGCTATAAACAAATCTCTCTGTATAAGTGTTTTTTCAGAGGTGTAAATGCACACAGTTTTTCAATATTTCCTATACTGTATAAGCTGGCTATAAACAAATCTCTCTGTGTAAGTTTTTTTCAGAGGTGTAAATGCTGCAGACTTTTTCAGTTATTCCTATACTGTGTTAACTGGCTATAAACAAATCTCTCTGTGTAAGTTTTTTTCAGAGGTGTAAATGCTGCACAATTTTTTACTGATTCCTATACTGTATAAGCTGGCTATAAACAAATCTCTCACTGTACAAGTGTTTTCCAGAGGTGTAAGTGCTGCACAGTTTTTCAATGTTTCCTATACTGTTTAAGCTGGATATAAACAAATCTCTCTGTATACATGTTTTTCAGAGGTGTAATGCTGCTCAATTTTTTTTAATGATTTCTAGACTGTATACACTGGCTATAAACAAATCTCTGTGTATAAATGTTTTTCAGAGGTTTAAATGCTCCCCAGTTTTTTAATGATTCCTATACTGTATAAGCTGGCTATAAACAAATCTCTCTGTATAAGTGTTTTTTCCAGAGGTGTAAATTCTGCTCAGGTTTTCAATGTTTCCTATACTGTATAAGCTGGCTATAAACAAATCTAAATGTATAAGTGTTTTTCAGAGGTGTAAATGCTGCACAGGTTTTCAGTGATTCCTGTAGTGTATAAGCTGGCTATAACAAAATCTCTCTGTATAAGTGTTTTTCAGAGGTGTAAATGCTGTACAGTTTTTCAATGTTTCCTATACTGTATAAGCTGGCTATAAACAAATCTCTTTGTATAAGTGTTTTTTAGAGGTGTAAATGCTGCACAGTTTTTCAGTGATTCCTATACTGTATAAGCTGGCTATAAACAAATCTCTCTGTATAAGTGTTTTTTCCAGATGTGTACATTCTGCTCAGTTTTTCAATGTTTCCTATACTGTTTAAGCTGGCTATAAACAAATCTCTCTGTATAAGTGTTTTATAGAGGTGTAAATTCTGCAAAGCTTTTTAAATTTCTCCTATACTGTATATGCTGGCTATACACAAATCTCTCTTAAAAAGTCTTTTTCAGTGGTGTAAATGCTGCACAGTTTTTCAATTATTCCTGTACTGTATGAGCTGGCTATAAACAAATCTCTCTGTATAAGTGTTTTTTCAGAGGTGTAAATTCTGCACAGTTTTTCAATATTTCCTATACTGTACAATCTGACTATAAACACATCTCTCTGTATGAGTGTTTTTCAGAGGTGTATATGTTGTACAGTTTTTTAATGATTCCTAAAATGTATACGCTGGCTCCAAACAAATCTCACTGTATAAGTGTTTTTCAGAGGTGTAAATGCTGCACAGTTTCTCAATGATTACTATACTGTATAAGCAGGCTATAAACAAACCCCTCTGTATAAGTGTTTTTTTCAGATGTGTAAATTCTGCGCAGTTTTTCAATGTTTCCTCTGCTGTATAAGCTGGCTATAAACAAATCTCTGTGTAAGTTTTTTTTCAGAGGTGTAAATGCTGCAGACTTTTTCAGTTACTCCTATACTGTGTTAACTGGCTATAAACAAATCTCTCTGTGTAAGTTTTTTTCAGAGGTGTAAATGCTGCACAGTTTTTTACTGATTCCTATACTGTATAAGCTGGCTTTAAACAAATCTCTCACTGTACAAGTGTTTTTCAGAGGTGTAAATGCTGCACAGGTTTTCAGTGATTCCTGTAGTGTATAAGCTGGCTATAACAAAATCTCTCTGTATAAGTGTTTTTCAGAGGTGTAAATGCTGTACAGTTTTTCAATGTTTCCTATACTGTATAAGCTGGCTATAAACAAATCTCTCTGTATAAGTGTTTTTCAGAGGTGTAAATTCTGCACAGTTTTTTTAATTATTTCTATACTGTATACGCTGGCTATACACAAATGTCTCAAGTCTTTTTCAGTGGTGTAAATGCTGCAGAGTTTTTCAATGATTCCAATACTGTCTGAGCTGACTGTAAACAAATCTCTGTATAAGTTTTTTTCAGAGGTGTAAATTCTGCACAGTTTTTCAATATTTCCTATACTGTACAATGGACTATAAACACATCTCCCTGTATGAGTATTTTTCAGAGGTGTATATGCTGCACAGTTTTTTTAATGATTCCTATAATGTATATGCTGGCTCCAAACAAATCTCACTGTATAAGTTTTTTTCAGAGGCGTAAATGCTGCACTGTTTTTCAATGAATCATATACTGTATAAGCTGGCTATAAACAAATCTCTCTGTATAAGCGTTTTTCAGAGGTGTAATGCTGCACAATTTTTTTAATGGTTCCTCTACTCTATACACTGGCTATAAACAAATCTCTGTGTATAAGTGTTTTTCAGAGGGGAAAATGCTGCACAGTTTTTATTGATTCCTGTACTGTATACGCTATCTATAAACAAATCTCTCTGTATAAGTGTTTTTCAGAGGTGTAAATGCTGCCCAGTTTTTTAATGATTCCTATACTGTATAAGCTGGCTGTAAACAAATCTCTGTGTATAAGTGTTTTTCAGAGGTGAAAATGCTTCACAGTTTTTAATGATTCCTGTACTGTATACGCTATCTATAAACAAATATCTCTGTATAAGTGTTTTTCAGAGGTCTAAATGCTGCCCAGTTTTTTAATTATTCCTATACTGTATAAGCTGGCTATAAACAAATCTCTCTGTATAACTGTTTTTTCCAGAGGTGCACATTCTGCTCAGTTTTTCAATGTTTCCTATACTGTATAAGCTGGGTATAAACAAATTTGAATTTATAAGTGTTTTTCAGAGGTGTAAATGCTGCACAGGTTTTCATTGATTCTTGTACTGTATAAGCTGGGTATAACAAAAGTTCTCTGTATAAGTGTTTTTCAGAAGTGTCAATTTTGCACAGCTTTTTTAATTATTCCTATACTGTATACGCACGCTATACACAAATCTATCTTAAAATGTCGTCTTCAGTGGTGTAAATGCTGCACAGTTTTTCAATGATTCCTATACTGTATGAGCTGGCTATAAACAAATCTCTCTGTATAAGTGTTTTTTTCAGAGGTGTAAATTCTGCACAGTTTTTCAATATTTCTTATACTGTACAATCTGACTATAAACACATCTCTCTGTATGAGTGTTTTTCAGAGGTGTATATGCTGTACAGTTTTTTAATGATTCCTATAATGTATACGCTGGCTCCAAACAAATCTAACTGTATAAGTGTTTTTCAGAGGTGTAAATGCTGCACAGTTTCTCAATGATTACTATACTGTATAAGCTGGCTATAAACAAACCCCTCTGTATAAGTGTTTTTTTCAGAGCTGTAAATTCTGCATAGCTTTTCAAAGTTTCCTATATTGTATAAGTTGGCTATAAAAAAATCTGTCTGTATAAGTGTTTTTCAGAGGTGTAAATGCACACAGTTTTTCAATATTTCCTATACTGTATAAGCTGGCTATAAAGAAATCTCTCTGTATAACTGTTTTTCTAGAGGTGTAAATGCTGCACAGTTTTTCAATGATTCCTATAATGTATGAGCTGACTATAAACAAATCTCTGTACATAAGTGTTTTTCATACGTTTAAATACTGCACAGTTTTTCAGTGATTCCTGTACTGTATAAGCTGGCTATAAACAAAGCTCTCTGTATAAGTGTTTTTCAGAGATGTAAATGCTGCACAGTTTTTCAATGTTTCCTGTACTGTATACGCTGGTTATAAACAAATCTCTCTGTATAAGTGTTTTTCAGAGATGTAAATGCTGCACAGTTTTTCAATGTTTCCTGTACTGTAAAAGTTGGCTATAAACAAATTTCTCTGTATAAGTGTTTTTTAGAGTTGTAAATGCTGCACACTTTTTCAATGATTCCTATACTCTATAAGCTGGCTATAAACAAATCTCTCTGTATAAGTGTTTTTCAGAGGTGTAAGTGCTCCACTGTTTTTCAATGATTCCTATATTATATAAACTGGCTATAAACAAATCTTTCTGTATAAGTGTTTTTCAGAGGTGTAAATGCTGCACAGTTTTTCTATGAATCATATATTGTATAAGCTGGCTATAAACAAATCTCTCTGTATAAGTGTTTTTTCAGAGGTGTAATGCTGCACAATTTTTTTAATGGTTCGTCTACTGTATATGCGGGCTATAAACAAATCTCTGTGTATAAGTGTTTTTAGAGGGGAAAGTGCTGCACAGTTTTTATTGATTTCTGTACTGTATACGCTGTCTATAAACAAATCTCTCTGTATAAGTGTTTTTCAGAGGTGTAAATGCTGCCCAGTTTTTTAATGATTCCTATAATGTATAAGCTGGCTGTAAACAAATCTCTGTCTAAGTGTTTTTCAGAGGTGAAAATGCTGCACAGTTTTTATTGATTCCTGTACTGTATACGCAGTCTATAAACAAATCTCTTTGTATAAGTGTTTTTCAGATGTTTAAATACTGCAGTTTTCACTGATTCCTGTACTGTATTAGCTGGCTATAAACAAAGCTCTCTGTATAAGTGTTTTTCAGAGATGTAAATGCTGCACAGTTTTTCAATGTTTCCTGTACTGTAAAAGCTGGCTATAAACAAATCTCTCTGTATAAGTGTTTTTTAGAGTTGTAAATGCTGCACACTTTTCAATGATTCCTATACTCTATAAGCTGGCTATAAACAAATCTCTCTGTATAACCCTTTTTCAGAGGTGTAAATGCTGCACAGTTTTTTAATTATTCCTATACTGTATATACTGGCTATAAACAAATCTCTCTGTATAAGTGTTTTTCAGAGGTGTAAATGCTGCACAGTTTTTAATGTTTCCAATACTGTATAAGCTGGCTATAAACAAATCTCTCTGTATAAGTGTTTTTCAGAGGTGGAAATGCTGCACAGTTTTTTTGATGAATCCTATACTGTATACGCTGGCTATAAACAAATCTCTCTGTGTAAGTGTTTTTCAGAAGTGTAAATGCTGCACAGTTTTATAATGTTCCAATACTGGATAAGCTGGTTATAAACAATATTAATGATTCCTATAATGTATAAGCTGGCTGTAAACAAATCTCTGTCTAAGTGTTTATCAGAGGTGTAAATGTGGCACAGTTTTTCAATGATTCCTATACTGTATCAGCTGGCTATAAACAAATCTATCTGTATATGTGTTTTTCAGTGGTGTAATTGCTGCACAGTTTTTCTGTGATTCCTATACTGTACAAGCTGGCTATAAACAAATCTCTCTGTATAATTGTTTTTCAGAGGTGTAAATGTTGCACAGTTTTTCAATGATTCTTGTACTGTATAAACTGGCTATAAACAAATATCTGTATGTGTTTTTCAGAGGTGTAAATGCTGCCCAGATTTTCAATGATTCATATACTGTACAAGCTGACTATAAACAACTCTCTCTATACAGTTGTTTTTCAGAGGTGTAAATGTTACACAGTTTTTCAATGATTCCTATACTGTATAAGCTGGCTATAAACAAATCTCTCTGTATAAGTGTTTTTCAGAGGTGTAAATGCTGCAGACTTTTTCAATTATTCCTATACTGTATAAACTGGCTATAAACAAATCTCTCTGTGTAAGTTTTTTTCAGAGGTGTAAATGGTGCACAGTTTTTCAATGATTCCTATACTGTATAAGCTGGCTATAAACAAATCTCTCTGTATAAGTGTTTTTCAGAGGTGTAAGTGCCGCACAGTTTTTCAATGATTCCTATACTATATAAGCTGGCTATAAACAAATCTCTCTGTATAAGTGTTTTTCAGAGGTGTAAATGCTGCAGTTTTTCAGTGTTTCCTATAGTGTATACGCTGGCTATAAACAAATCTCTCTGTATAAGTGTTTTTCAGAGGTGTAAATGCTGCACAGTTTTTCAAAGTTTCCTATACTGTATAAGCTGGCTATAAAAAAAATCTCACTGTATAAGTGTTTTTCAGAGGTGTAAATGCTGCACAGTTTTTCAGTGTTTCCAATAGTGTATAAGCTGGCTTTAAAAAAATCTCTCTGTATAAGTGTTTTTCAGAGGTGTAAATGCTGCACAGTTTTTCAATGATTCCTATACTGTATAAGCTGGCTATAAACAAATCTCTCTGTATAAGTGTTTTTTCCAGAGGTGTAAATTCTGCTCAGTTTTTCAATGTTTCCTATACTGTATAAGCTGGCTATAAACAAATCTCTCTGTATAAGTGTTTTTCAGAGGTGTAAATGCTGCACAGGTTTTCAATGATTCCTGTAGTGTATAAGCTGGCTATAACAAAATCTCTCTGTATAAGTGTTTTTCAGAGGTGTAAATGCTGTACAGTTTTTCAATATTTCATATACTGAATAAGCTGACTATAAACACATCTCTATGCATAAGTGTTTTTCAGAGGTGTAAATGCTGCACAGTTTTTCAATGATTCCTATACTGTATAAGCTGGCTATAAACAAATCTCTCTGTATAAGTGTTTTTCAGAGGTGTAAATTCTGCACAGTTTTTCAATATTTCATATACTGTATAAGCTGACTATAAACACATCTCTCTGTATAAGTGTTTTTCAGAGGTGTATCTGCTGCACAGTTTTTTAATGATTCCTATAATGTATATGCTGGCTCCAAACAAATCTCACTGTATAAGTGTATTTCAGAGCTGTAAATGCTTCACAGTTTTTTAATGATTACTATATTGTATACTCTGGCTATAAACAATTTTATATATATTCTATAAGCTGGCTATAAACAAATCTCTCTGTATAAGTGTTTTTCAGAGGTGTAAATTCTGCACAGTTTTATAATGATTCCTATACTGTATATACTGGCTATAAACAAATCTCTCTGTGTAAGTGTTTTTCAGAAGTGTAAATGCTGCACAGTATTTTTAATGTTCCAGTACTGGATAAGCTGGTTATAAACACATCTCTCTGTATAATTGTTTATCAGAGGTGTAAATGTTGCACAGTTTTTCAATGATTCCTACACTGTATCAGCTGGCTATAAACAAATCTATCTGTATATGTGTTTTTCAGTGGTGTAAATGCTGCACAGTTTTTCTGTGATTCCTATACTGTATAAGCTGGCTATAAACAAATCTCTTTGTATAAGTGTTTTTCAGAGATTTAAATGTTGCACAGTTTTTCAATGACTCCTGTACTGTATAAACTGGCTATAAACAAATCTCTCTGTGTAAGTGTTTTTCAGAAGTGTAAATGCTGCACAGTATTTTTAATGTTCCAGTACTGGATAAGCTGGTTATAAACACATCTCTCTGTATAATTGTTTATCAGAGGTGTAAATGTTGCACAGTTTTTCAATGATTCCTACACTGTATCAGCTGGCTATAAACAAATCTATCTGTATATGTGTTTTTCAGAGGTGTAAATGCTGCACAGTTTTTCAATAATTCCTATACTGTACAAGCTGGCTGTAAACAACTCTCTCTGTATAATTATTTTTTAGAGGTGTAAATGTTGCACAGTTTTTCAATGATTCCTGTACTGTATAAGCTGGCTATAAACAAATCTCTCTGTGTAAGTGTTTTTCAGAAGTGTAAATGCTGCACAGTATTTTTAATGTTCCAGTACTGGATAAGCTGGTTATAAACACATCTCTCTGTATAATTGTTTATCAGAGGTGTAAATGTTGCACAGTTTTTCAATGATTCCTACACTGTATCAGCTGGCTATAAACAAATCTCTCTGTATAAGTGTTTTTCAGAGGTGTAAATACTGCAGACTTTTTCAATTATTCCTTATACTGTAGAAACTGGCTATAAACAAATCTCTCTGTGTAAGTTTTTTTCAGAGGTGTAAATGGTGCACAGTTTTTCAATGATTCCTATACTGTATAAGCTGGCTATAAACAAATCTCTCTGTCTAAGTGTTTTTCAGAGTTGTAAGTGCCGCACAGTTTTTCAGTGATTCCTATACTATATAAGCTGGCTATAAACAAATCTGTCTGTATAAGTGTTTTTCAGAGGTGTAAATGCTGCAGTTTTTCAGTGTTTCCAATACTGTATATGCTGGCTATAAACAAATCTCTCCATGTAAGTGTTTTTCAGAGGTGTAAATGCTGCACAGTTTTTCAGTGATTCCTATACTGTATAAGCTGGCTATAAACAAAACTTTCTGTATAAGTGTTTTTTCCAGAGGTGTAAATTCTGCTCAGTTTTTCAAGCTGACTATAAACACATCTCTTTTTTTTTCAATAATATTTTTATTATTTTTCCATTCATAACACAACATTTCACCAGAGTAAGTACATGTTTTATACAGTTGTTATAAACATTAATAACACTTACATCATATTTTCACTATTTACAAGAATGCTTTCAACATTTAGTTATTTCAAAGGGTAAAACTTTCTTTCACTTTTTTTTTCCTTGTATTACCCTTCCTATCATGTACTACTACATGTTGTTGTGGGTGATAATTGTGTGTATTATCAGTGTAACCTCTATTCGCTGATTCATGCAAGTATAATGTTGATAATTTGTTCCCAAAGTTTCAAACTCCTATGTTTTTGGCTGTGTTTATTTAATATGTATTTGTGAGCTAAAATATGTTTTATCGCTAAAGTCCTAAAGCTGTTCCATGTAAGTGTAGATGGTGTTAACCAGTTGGTTGCTATGTAAAGTTTTATTAATAAGAAAATATTTATGAGAGTGGATTTCTGAATATTTGATAAATTATTTGGCGATATATGTAAAATTGTAAATTCCCAATTGAGTGTTGACATTTGGTATCCCATTTTTTGAAGTTGTAATTTTAGTGAATTCCAAAGTTTGAAAACACATTTACAACTCCAGAACATGTGCAGAAGGTCAGCTGTTTCATCCTTACAAAATGGACAAATTTGTGAGTTCTTGGGGTTAATTTTATGTAGTCTAAGACGTGTGAAGTAAGCATTGTTATATATCATGAGTTGGGTAAATGTTAGTTTTTGAAGTGTTGTGTATTTTACAGTTAGATTAATCGCTTGCTCTATTCTGTGATTGTCTAACGCTGGTAGTTTATCTCTCCAATATTTAGATATGAGTATATCATCTTGAAATTTCAATTCTTTTATTAGTTTGTATGAGTATGATATACATTTCTTATTTTGTAAAAGAGTTTGCCATAGTAGGTTGCAACTCCTCATATCCTCTTTATTACTCTTAGTATCCTTTAAATAACCTATACATAATTCTTTAATCTGTCTTAGTATTGTCAGATACATCTTTGGAAGGCCCAACTGAGTTCTTATTTCTTGAGCTGAACAATTTAAATATGGGTGTAAATCTTGAATCGTGATATGAGATAAAAGTGGACATTTTTCCAGCTCTTTTATTTTATTATTAATTTTCAGATTAGGGTTTTTATGAATGGGCTGTAGAATCATCATATGTTGAAAAAGACCCATTATTTTGAATAGGTTCTGAGTTAGTAAAACAGAGTTTTTGAGGGGTTCCATTAAGTTATGTGTTTTGATATTTTCACTATTTAAGAAAGGTAGCGCTTTAGGGTTTATATTCAAACTTTGAATATATTTAAAGTTTAGTTTTACCCAGTGTGGAGACCAACTAACTTCTTGTGAATTGAAATTTGCAATTCTTAGTGTTCTATTTGCATTAATAATCAAGTAGTAATATTCGAAATTTGGAAGGTCTAAACCACCTTTACTTTTTGGTGTCATCAGTTTGTCATATGAAATTCTACATTTTTTCGGGTCCCAAATGAATTTAGCGAATTCCATGTGAATTTGCTTAAAAAATTTCTTGGGTATTAGTAACTGTGAAGACATAAAAATGTATAATAATCTAGGCACAATATTCATTTTGATAATTGAAACTTTTGCTAATACTGGTAGTTTCAGATTTATCCATCTCTTGAGATCCAATGGAATGTGGTCCCACTTTTGTTTAATGTTATTAAGATAGAAATTTTTGTTATCTGTGGAGAATATAATTCCTAAATATTTAATTATTTTTTCAGATTTTATTTGTCCCATCAGTGGTAAAAGTGAGAAGGGTTTTGGTGATTTTAACGGAAAAATATTGTTTTTTTTTTTATATTTATTTTATAGTTTGATATTGAAGAAAAGTCTTTAATAGCCAACATTATTTTCTCAGTGTCTGAGACTGGTGTTGTGCAATATACATTGAGGTCATCAGCGAAAGCTGACAAGGATATTGTTGTGTTAAATAATATTGGAGCATTATGGTATATGTTTTGTTTGATATGTAAGAATAGGGGTTCTAAATATAAGTTAAACAATAAGGGAGATAGGGGGCATCCTTGTCTAGTACCATTTTTGATTTGTATTCTATTAGACCAGGTTTTATTGATATATAGAGCTGTATAAGGGTTATATAGTACTTGCAGAGTTAGAATAAATTCTTGAGGAATATTAAAGTATGGTAAAATTTGTAGTAAAAATTTTATGTTAACTCTATCAAAGGCCTTCTGCGCATCTATAATCAGTGCATATATATTTAGATTATGTTGATTAGCATAGGAAATTAATGTGTGTAGAGTTAGTGTATTGTCAGTGGTTTGTCTAGTTGTTAAGAAACCAGATTGTTCATTTGAGATGATAATATCTGTAATTTTTTTCAGTCTGTTGGCCATGATAGATGTTAGGATTTTGGTATCTAAGTTAAGTAGTGATATGGGTCTGTAGTTGTCTGGGTTCTGTATATCAGTTTTTTCCTTAGGTATGAATATTGTTTTGGATGCAGTAAAGTGAATGTCGTCAATTTTGTTGTTCATAATGTAGTTTAGTGTATGAGCTAAGATTTGCACCAATGCACTATGAAATGTTTTATAGAATTCTGTTGTGAGCCCATCAGGGCCTGGAGATTTATGTGGTTTTAGTTTTCTAATTGTAGTAATTATTTCGTCAATGGTTATTGGTTCTATTAGTTCTCTTTTCTGTTCCTCATTAATTCTTGGGAAATTAAGTTTTTGGAGAAAATTTCTCCCAGTATTTCTTATGTTTAAGTGTTCTTGTTCTCTGTATATTTGTGAGTATATGGTTTCAAAAATGCTGATAATATCCTCAGTTTTTGTATAACTTTTATTTTTATATAGTATTTCAGTAATTTGAGAAGGTGTCTTGGATTGATTAATCATTCTTGCTAGCGCCCGTGATGGCGTTTAAATATGGTTAGCATAGTTTGCCATAATTTTAGATTCCTGAAATGATAGGTTGTTGTTGTGAATCATAAAAAGGTCTTTCTGACATTTCAATAGATCCTTTTCCATTTGAATGTTATAGTTTTTAATTAGATCCTGTTCTTTTTTTTTAAAACAAGTTTATTGTTTTTAACATACAAAATAAATATCATAACAATCTTATACAAGCAATTAAAATGTAAATAGTTATAACATTTAATAAAACAACCAAAATATTTACAAAGACATCCACTACAAATCAAATCAATTGATTAAACTGTGATGTCTTACTAATGAAACTAAGATTTTTTTAACAGGTTTTGTAAAGTATCCCATATAGTATAGTAAGACGTTTTTCTAGTAGTTCTTGACTTTATTGTCATTAATTCCATATGACACACTTCTGTCATAACATTTTTAAATTCATTAAATAAAGGAGGAGTATCTGAAATCCAGTTTCTGGTTATTATTTTTCTAGCCACTGCTAGAATAGACCATAACAAGCGAAGTTTAACTTTTTTAACACTTTTAGGAACAGGAGTGTTAAATAATATAAGTGACTTAGAGACAATGAAATTATCTGTGAAAAGAGCCTGCAAAAAATCATTGATTAACATCCAATATTCCTTCAATTTTATACAGTCATATAACATATGTGCCCAATCAGCATTTATTTCTACATTACATCTCTTACATAAGTTGTCTTTATTATTTATTTTATTCATCATTAAAGGTGTATAGAAAGATCTATGTAAAAATTTCCAAGTAAAAAGTCTCCAATTAATGGAAGAAGTAGTTTTATAAGCAGATTCCAATATAAATTGTTTATCTTGTTGTTTTGGTGATTCACCATTAATGGAAATAAAATAATTCCAATAAGTATCTGAACTGTAATGAGTTTCTTCTCTAATAATTTTATGTATGTGTGAGAGCTTACCTTTATCAGAAACCCTATGTTGTAAATTTAATATCAAGTAATCAATCAGAATTGGGACAGATTCTTTAACTGTTAAAGACATTAAATCAAGTTTATTAATAAGATGTTGTCTAAAAGTCTGAATTTCTAACCAACATGTTTCTCTCAAATCAAATTCTTGCTTTAAGAAGTCTAAATTTTTTACTTTGTTGTCAGACAGCAACTGATACCAATACTTTAAATCATTCTCTGTGACTAAAAGAATTCTTTCAGAGGTGGTAGATAAAAGAATACCTTGTGTATACATTATAGGGAATAGGATAAAATTCCATTCCTTATACTTAGGATGCATAAATATAAAATTACGATATCTAATAATAATATTTAATGGGTAACTAGCTAGATATTTTGGTGTAATAGATGAAGTACAAAATTCCTTCCATAACCATAACATGGGGTTATTTACAATAGTATTTTTATGTATTAAGGAGATTTTCATGAAGTGAATGCTAATTAGTTCCCAATAATCTTTCCATTTTGCAACATATGACTGATATATTAACAAAATAATAACTTTTATAATAGAAGAGATAGTATATAAATTAAAGTCTGGGAATGAAATGCCCCCTTGAGACCAGCTATTAGTATGTTTCTTTAATGCAATCCTAGGTCTATTAGGTGCCCGTAAGAAATTTAACATTAGTGAATTCAATTTCTTAATAATTATTTTTGTAGGTGGGAGTATTATTGATTGTATTAAATATAATATCTTAGGGAATATTATCATTTTAATAATTGTGAGTCTCTCTTCCATGGTAAAAAACATATTGTTCCAGCTATTGAAAAGATTTTGCATATTATGAAGACAGTTACTATAATTATTATGTGTAATAGATTTAATATCTTTAGTTAATATTATACTTAAGTAAGTTATCTGACCTGAGTTGGGTATATATTTGTGAAAATCATTAGTGAGGACATTTTTTCATGTGTATATAGGTAATATTTTAGTTTTTTCTTCATTAAATATCAAACCAGAGATATTTTTAAAATCTGTCATTTTATCAAATAATGACTGCATAGAAGAGTTAGTTCCTGCTGATGTAATTAGAACATCATCTGCAAAAAGTTGAATTTTAGATATTGTATGTTCATCTATATCAAATCCTACTATATCAGTGCTGTTTCTAATCAAATTAGCCCAAGGCTGCATTATTAAAGTAAATAATAGTGGAGAGAGTGGACACCCTTGTTTTGTACCTTTTAATATGGGTATTTTTGTGAGACATATGTTCCTATCTTAATGTAAGCCAATGCTCCTTTATATAGATGTTCAATTAGATTCACAAATGCATCAGAGAAATTTGTACACTTCAATAAGATAAACAAGTAGTCCCAACTTACTGAGTCAAATGCTGAACTTATATCAAGACTAATAAGTGTTAAGTCTTTCTTTTTCCTGTTTGCATAATCAATTAACGTTAAAGTTCTTCTTATATTATCAAAAGTATTTCTATTTATAATAAAGCCTGTCTGATCTATATCTATTATACCTGGAATGATTGTCTTTAATCTGTCAGCAAAAATACTCATAAACATTTTATAGTCAACATTAAGTAATGAAATAGGTCTATATGAAGCGCATCTGGTTGGGTCTTTATTGGGTTTTAAAATTGGTGAAATAAATGTGTATTGCCAGGATGGGGGAGTTGTTAACTCATTTTGAGCTGAAATAAAACCCTATGTATTAATGAGTAAGTACTTTTAGGAAGAATTTTATAAATCTCTGGTATAATACCATCATTACCTGGTGCTTTGTTTGATTTAAGTTTGTTTATTTGTGTAATAACCTCTGTATATGAAATATCTTTATCTATTAATTTAGTCTGTTGTTTATTAAGTTTTTTGTTCATGTTTGTAGTTATAAATTTCTTTATTTTATCTTTAGAATCCATGTTAATGTTATTGTGATTAATTTTATGAAAGTGATTTCTAAATTCATCTAATATTTCTGGTAAACTAGAAACATTCTTCTTTTTCCTTGGAGAGAAAATTTCTTTGATATGATTTTGTTTATTCAGCCTTTTTGTTTTATTTTTAAGTCTATGTAAGTATTTGGGAATTATTGAGTAAGACAAAAACTTATATTTCTCTAATGTTTTTTGACTTTATGAGTTAAAATTTCTTTGTAATTCTCATTTAATTTATTTATTTCCTCAATGACTTTTTTGTCCATAATATTTTATTTATTATTATGTTTATATGAGTCTAATTTGCTTTGAATATCTAGTAATTCTTTGTCCCAGGATTTCCTTTTATTATTATACCATCTGATACTTTGTCCATACAAATATGATTTTAAAGCATCCCAAATGTAAACAATGGAGACATCAGGTGTAATGTTTAAGTCTAAGAAATGTTGCACCTCTGTAAGTATATAATCTTTATAGTCCTTTAGTTGAGTTAAGTATGCTGGAATTCTTTTGATCTTGAGATTATAAGTACTCTTTACCATGAATTCAAAGACAATTGAATTATGATCTGATATAGGACATGAAATGATTTTGGAATTAATTAAGTCTGTTACCATTTGGTTAGAAATAAAGACTCTATCTATTCTTGAATAAGTTTTATATCTGTTAGATTCTAAATCATTACCATACACTTTTTTTTCTATCTGATTATTAATATCATTCAAATGATATAAATTAATAAAATCCTTTAAATGTTTTGCATTAGATGTAATTTTCCTCTTTCCTGTAGTAGTAGTAGTATCTTTTTCATGTAGGATACAGTTAAAGTCACCTGCTAAAATAATATCTCCTATAGAAAATGATATAATCTTATTGAGATGGTGTTTCACTGTATTAGTGCCAATTCCTGGTATCCAATATACATTGATTAATGTATATACTTTTCCATTAATCTGTATTGTAACCATACAAAACATTCCTTTATCATCTTTATAAGACTTAATAGTTTTAGGTATGGGCATATTTTGTTCCATAAGATAGCCACCTCTTTTTTCTGTGTGTGTTCTGAGCTAACCAAGACTGTATATTTATTAGTGGCTAATTTATCTATATCCATTTTCAGGAGATGTGTTTCTTGAAGGAATATTAAGTTGGCTCTATGCAAATTAATATATCTCATTAAACTTGCCCTTTTACATAGGTTATTCAATCCATTAATGTTTAAAGAAATTCCTTTTAGAGATACCATGTAACTTCTATGAACATATAAAACATATAATCAGAATAATAATTAACAAAATAAGTATTATTATGTCTCCTCCTTTAGGTGTTCCATTAATTATAGCTGTATTTAATGAAAATCTTATGGAATTTTGTGTAAGTTTTACTTTTATTTGTAGTGACAATGAGTTTATAAAATGTGATGTGGATGTCAAAACTATATACATATAACAATAATCAGGTGAAAATAATGTTTGGATTAAACATTGCACCCAGCCTGGAGTTGAAAACTCCAACTTAGTAGCAAATACCACTCAAGTTATCCCCTATCCTAAGCAGCAGTACTTCAGCTGCCACCAAATTAATTCAATACTAACTATTATTAACTAAAGTTAACCTCATTTAACTTGATTATCTATTATAACAAAGCTAAACAATTTTTATAACAGCTTCATATAAACATATAAAACATTTAGAAACAACTAATATTGCTATGTACATCTATTCTGTATAATACACTCATAATCAAAATAGCATTCTAACAATCTTGATAAAGGGAGCAAAGAAGAGAGAGAGAGAGAGAGAGAGAGAGAGAGAGAGAGAGAGAGAGAGAAGGGGAATATCTATATGGTAGTTTAATAAAAGTCTGTAAGAATAAGTTCTTATTATATGTTTATGTGCATTTGAATTCAATAACATATATTATCTTAGGCTATTATGGTTCAGACATTACTTATATTAGGGTATTCCCACTTTCTGCCATAGTAATACAGTTAAAAGCTCTTAAAACTTTAAGTTATTTGCACCAAAAGCTTCCTTCTCATATTTATTATTGCCAATTAAATAAATATTTATTCTCATGCATAAGTTAAAAGAACATACTGCACAGCAATGTTGATTCCTAGTTATACATAAATCATTGTGATGAAAGCCATCTCTTTTTATATATCTGAACTGCAGCTTTAAAATATGTCACATGACAATTTCTTCTAAAATATAATCATAATGATACATGTACTTGTCTGTTAGTCAAGGCAAATGATTTATAACATTACATATGTTTAAATCATAAGCATTTATATACATTAAAGTGCTGCAGTCATATAAGCTTTCAAAAACAAGTGTACATGTGTTTTACCTTCTATGCCTTCTAAAATATCTCATTAGTTTACTATGTCATATTAAGTCATTTAAAATCATTTTAACTTTTATATTTTATAAATTACATCTTAAATAAGTAAGTTATTATAAAGAAAAACTCACATTTAGATCTCATAAAGTTCGTTTTTCATCACAAAGTCGCATTTACAGGAGTTCTACTTCCTGAAACAGTTTACTTCTTGGATCTGCGATGTGTCAGTGTGAAATCAGGGGTCAAAGTTCAAAATGGCTGCTTTCAGCTTCTCTGTGTGTATTCTGAGTGTTGAAGCTTTTAAAACGACTCGAGGACACTATTCACGAGGAAACCCACATCCCAGATTGTCTCCCATAACATTCTGGCGGGAATTTTAGCAAAAGCAAGTGACTGACATTCATTTTATAATACAAATGAATCTAAACAGTGCAAAACCTTCTCGAAGCATTTTACAAGTCATTACAGTCTCTATGACAGTGAAACCAAGCCTACAGTTGTTTAACATAAACACAACTTATTTTTATATGCCCCATTTCATTTTCTCATACAGATCTTATTACATACACATATCAGTATTATCAGAAGCATATAATTTTATAGATAAGAGAGAGAGAGAGAAAAAAAAAAAAGGGACCTACAAAGAGTATCTACAAAGATATATTACTTGCTGTTTGTTTTTACAAAGATATATTACTTGCTGTTTGTTTTAATAAAGTGGAACATGAGACATATTACTTTCAACTACTTTAGTTCTAGTTAACTGCAATTATATCATGACATGTTATTTGAAATCATGTATTAAGTAATTAAGTCATGGTATAATATTTAGCAACAGTATTTAAACAGCATAAATAATTTTAAAAAACTAATAAATTATTTTTCCCCTTCTTTCATATTTTCCATCAAACCTCTCTCCCTGCCCACCCCTACCCCTCACTGAATGTGTAGTTTAAAGAGAATGCCATTATTTAAAACAAGAAGAGAAAGGAAATGTATCAAATTACAAACCTTAGGTCTCTTTATCACAAAGAGAAACAAGCTGATTCATAACAGGTTATTTGTTCCTCAGAAAGTTTGATTATTTATAAAACAAAATCAGTTCTTTGCACACAAAAAAGTAACTTTGAATAAATCCTTAAGATATTTGTGGCTTTCTTGAAAATGTAGTAACTGTAATTAAAGAGTTCAAAGAAATATAGAACATGTCATTTGTTTTTTAGTCTTTTTTGCTTCTCTGAAGTCTTCCAGGAAATTCCTGTTGCCATCCTCTTTAGCGAAGGGCTTGCCCATTCCATATCTTCTATTTTATCTAATATTTTATTTTTTAATATACAGCAAAGCAGAGTCCAAGTCTTCAAAAATTTAGGGCCATCTGGTAAAAGATTTTAGTTTGGAAGGAAATAAAAGATGAGTTTTGAACTGTGCTTTCTTAAGCTCTCTTATTAATGGCAAAAAAACTTTTCTTTTTGTTATTACCAAGGAAGAATAGTCATCGTCAAAATGCACAGTTGCCTCATTAATTTTTATAGGAGCTTTAGCCCATGCAGCCTTTAATACCATCTCCTTGTCATAAGATGATAAAAATCTTACAATAACTGATCTAGGATACTTTTTATTTGTATTAGAATTATATAAAGAACTATGGGCTCTTTCAATACCAAAAGAAAATGCTTCTGACATATCTAAAGTTTTGGGAAGCCAAGTATTTAAAAAGGAAGTAATGTTGTTACCTTCTATATTTTCTGGCAGTCCAAAAATCCTTATATTATTGCGTCTGAATCTGTTTTCAAGGTCATCTAGTTTGGATTGAAGGTGTGTGTTCTGTTTCAATAAAAATTCAATGTTAATTTCTTCTTCCTGAATTCTGTTGTCCATATCATTAAGAGTCTCTTCTATACCTGTAATCTGGGCTTTCTGATGTTGTAAGTCTTGATGTAACAAATCCATTTGTTTTGTGTTTTTTTTCTATAAAGTTATCAATTTTAACATCCAGTCTGTCCATTTTAGTTGTTAGTTGCTGAATAGTTGATAGTAAAGACTGAAGCTCTTTCTTGATGCTGGAATCCTGACTGTTAGCCTTACTAGAACTCATTCTGAACAGAGGTGATGAAAGAGAAATCTCCAAGAAGATTTCTGACAGGAAAATTATTAACATTTTCTTTCTTTTTTAGATATTATTCAAGATACTAGTATTCCAAACGTTTTTAGAAAGAAAATTATTACATTAGTTGAATTTTAAAGTAATTATTTCCTGTCAGTGTAGTTATGTTGGTGGAGCTGAAGAAATCTGCTGCTATCCTGTGTTCATCCTTGGCCACTAATTAGATCCTGTTCTAATGATTTACTTTTAGCCTCCAGTTGCTGGATTTCACTAGTATGAATCTTATAATAAGAGGCTTTTTGAAGAAAGATACCTCTTATTTGAGTTTTGATTGATGCCCATTCAATGTCGGGAGGGTGATTTTGTTTTCCTAAGTTGGCTGTAGCTATTTTAAGTATGTCTTGAACTTCCTGGATTATGTCCCTTTTAATTAATAGATTAGGGTTTAACGACCAATTGTAACCCCTTATAGGTATGCTACTTTTGGTGTTTTTAGTAATGTTCAAAGTTATTTTGGAGTGATCAGATAGAAACCGAGTGTGCACTGATATTGAGGGGTCAAAATTTTTCAGTTTTTCTGAAATAAGAAAAAAGTAAATTCTCGACCACATTTTATGACAACTTGAGTAAAATGTAAAGTTATTTGGATTATCTAGGTTGTTACTGTAGCTGAAAGGGTCATATATGTTAAAATCGTATTTTAGTTCATTTAATGCAAACATTGCTTGTTTATTGTATGCTGCCTGTGGACTTGATTTGTCTTTCTTAGGATTTTGATATGCATTCCAGTCACCTCCAATTATTATGTAATGGTTTTTATATTGATTTAAAATAGGATACAATGAGGCAAAAAAAAAAACACGTTGGTTATAACAGGGTGCATATAGATTAAACAGTAGAATAGGTTTATCATAGGTAGGAGTTGATAGGATTACATAGCACCTTTATCTTTATCTGTTTTGGATTCTAGAATTTTATCTTGATACTGGTCCTTAATGATTATAGCTACTCCTGCGCTATTGGTTCTACCCTCAGAACCTATAATTTCTCTTATCCATTTCTTCCTTTTTATTTCTGACCATTGCTCTGTAGTTAAATGGGTTTCTTGGATTAATAAATGGGTTTCTTGGATTAATATGCAGCTTGCTCTCACCTTCAGAACTACATGTAGAAACAGTTTTTTTTTTTGATGTTTTAAAGCCCTTTAATATTCCATGAATCTATTTCCCACATCATGAGACTTTTCTTTCTTTTTGTAGTAGTGATCTTGAATGTTTGTGTACCTGTGTTGGGTTGCAATTATTTCTAAGGAGAATATGATACAAAAGCATTCTTTCATTCCCGTCCCTTCCCTGTGCCTACCCACTATACTCCTGGACCAGGAATTAAACAGGGCCTGTCCCAATTTAGATTCTGAAAATATTTGTATTCTTAGTATATGTATACCAAAACTGTTAATATTTGAAAGGTAAGGAAAATGTAATAGCCCTGTAACATCTACCCTCATTAATACAAAGTCTAACCCACTCATTCCCCAATAACACTGCTTTAACAATTGCATCTCCTTAAATGAGCTTTGAAATGAGTTGTCTAAGATTACATAACCTTTATAACCCAAACCTGTTTTTAAATTAGTACAGATTGCCTCTTTCTAATCTACTTGTTACTAAAAGTAATTGAACTTCTAACAACTGTTTACCTCGTTACTCTAGGTTATTAACTGATTATGTCTCGTATTAACACTAAGATTCTTAACATCTCTTCATTTTCCATCCATTCTATACTTAACAATTGTTTTTAATTACCTATAAGACTCTGATGCATTTTTTTAGTGTGACCTATAAGCATACAATCCTGTGTGATCACGTATCTCCATTTGTACAAACATTTAGGTGGGTACCAAAAAAGATATGTACATTTTACAATACTGGGAGCAATAGTTTCTGATCATAGATTTTTAGTTTATGCACCCATTTTTGTAATTACTGATGTTCTTTTCCTCTCATGATGTTACATAATTCAGCAAATCACTGTTTTTGTAACTCACTAGTGAAAATATGAAATTGATAAGCTTAGAATTATTTGGAGATAGTTATATACAAGATACTCTCCACTAAGAGACAGTCCAGTTAGAAGTTTAACATTACTAGAACATTTTAATTTATTCCACCAAACTGATTTTAGCATAATCCTGTGTAAAAAAACAAACTTTAAGCTGTGATGCTAATTACTGTTTTATAAAGCTCTGCAAAAAATATGTAATTGAGTTTGGAGAGTTTAAATGTATATGGAGTGCCAGTATTGTTTCAAAATTGTTTTGTAAGTTCATAGGTTCATAGGTTGGTACTAGGCTATCAGCCCTAGGGCCTATACAAGCCTAGCCATAACAATTCCCTGGCTATTTCTTCCCACATTATTTACTTTCCTGGACCCCTGTCTAGCAGGGCGACTGACGTGATCCCTGGGGTGAATTTCCTTTCTCCCATCCAATCATCAAGGTTCCTCTTGAAGAGGTCCAAAGAGGCACTCTGCTTGACATGTATGGGCAATCTATTCCAGAGTCTGGGGAGTCTCTGGGTCAGAAACCTATCCCTCCAGCATGTTTTGTTTATTGTGATGACAAGGTTTAGACCCCTGGAGCATGTAGCTCTGAGGGATTGGGATTTCTTTAAGTGTAGCATGTCCAACAGCTCTGGGTTTGACATGGCCTTGTATGTTAAGCAGAGATTGCCTCTGAGTAGACGATATGCACAGAGTATAGCTGGAGTTTTTAAGGCGGTCAGCGTAGGGCATCTGCTTTAGGCCTGTGATTCTTTTAGTGAGGTATTTCTGAGGCCTTTCCAGTTGTTGCAGATGTCTTGAGAGGTACATACCAAATGGGGCATTGTATTCTATAATGGGTCCAATGAGGGATGAGTACAGTGGGACAATGACCTCCTTTTTTCTGGATGAAAAGCCCTTCGTGATGAGGTGTGCCACATAGAAGGATTTCCTGACTGTTGTGGCGATGTGGTTATCGAAGGTGAGACCACTGTCCACCTGTGTCCCTAAGTCTCTTATCACACTTTCTGTGTTTAGTGTACTGCCACCTCTATGGTAATTCATGGATACATGTTTTTTTCCCAAAGGGGATAACAATACATTTCTTGGCATTGAGCTTGAGCCCATGGCTCTGGCACCAAGCATCTGTTTCTGTAAGGCCCTTTTGTAGAGTATCCACATCATTTGGGATTCAATAATGGCTCCCAGTTTGCAGTCATCTGCAAACTTTGTTAGCCAGAGTCCCTTAGTGTTGACCTGTACTTCAGAGAAGTAGATGCCAAACAAGAGCGCCCCAGGACTGAACCCTGAGGTACTCCACTTGTCACTTGTCTGGAGCTGGATTTGGAGTTGGCTACTTTTACAGTGTGGGTTCTATCAGTAAGCCATTTAGCAACCCATTGGGTGACATAGGGATTAATGCCCAACTTAGTAAGTTTATCTATGATTCCAGAGTGGGGGATGGTGTAAAAGGCCTTGGCAAGGTCTAGATAGGCTGTGTGGACCACCTTACCCTTGTCCATGGCTCTGGAGACTTATTCAAAGAAGTCAATCAGGTTCAGGAGACAAGATCGGCCCTTTACAAACCCAAACTGGGTGGGGTCCAGTGTTTGAAGGTTGCCAATGTCTTTGTTTATAAGTTCCTTGATAATACACTCCATGGCCTTGCAGATAAGGCTTGTTTTGATTACTTGGCACCTTTATGCTTAAAAACAATGTATTGGCTTATACATTTGCCACAATGATAGTATTGAAGAAATCCACTGTAAATGGTGTTTTGGTTACCAACAGCGAATTACCTCAGAATTTTATACCATTATTTGCTTATTGGAATGAAGGGATAATATAATTGATGCATCTGATATATTTAGCACTGAAGGAGGTTTGGTGTCTGGTCTTGTATGTTTGTGAGTAGCTTAAATTGTTTCATGTGTAAGTGATTTATTGTACAAGTCACTTTGTTTAGAGGGAGTCTACATGAAAGGATTAGAAAACATGTCTGCTAGTTGTAATGTTAAATACCTGAATAACTGCAATGATTTTTTCTTTTATTTACAGTTTCTTCAGTTTTTATGTCAGACTTCAGGGAGTGCCACCTCCTCAGAGAGCCCTCAGAAGCCGGAAATCAGTTTACAGTTCCTTGCGTGGGAACGCTGGACAGTCCTCGATGGTGTAATTTTCTTAGCGAGGTTCACGTAACTCGCATAGCAAGATTTTTTACGCCACTTTAAAAGTGGGGCCTTGAAGCTGGATAAGGTAAATTCAGGGAAAAGTAAGTCCTTGACTGTTTCCATGATATGAAACAGAGTTCGGAAGCCATGCCAGGTCCATCGGAGGGTGCGCTCAGCTGTCCAGGTCGGGAACTTTCTTGAAAACCTTCAAAAAGGTAGATTTTGCTTCTTTTCTGTTAGCGAATGTATACTTAATCCCCTCCACATAGAATATTAGAGAAGTTGGGTATTTCATTTGAAATTATTGTTTTCTGTCTATCAGAAACTTACAGTAAGGGGATAGCAGCTGTCTAGCTTGTCTGACTTGAAGAGACAGGTCTTGGGTTAGGAAGATTCTGTTATTATTCCATAGTATAGACCCCCCCCCCATGTTTCTTTGTGTTTGTTAATATTTTGTTAACATCTTGGAAGTTCAGCAACTTGACGTATATTGGTCTTGGTGTATTAGTGATTTGTGATTCTCTCAGGGCTCTGTGCACTCTCTCAATTACTATTTGGTGTGCTGTTTTTTGGTCATTTAGAAGTGCTGCAAACACATCAGTTATGGAATGAATCAGGTCATTATGCTGTATATTTTCCGGCATGCCTCTTATGATTATATTATTTCTTCTGGATCTTGCCTCAAGGTCTATGATTTTTGCCTGCATGGTTTGTATGTCTGCTTCATGGGATTCTGATTTTTTGGATAGTAAGGCTATTTTTCCTCATTTTCCACTACTTTGGCTTCAGAGTTATCCATTCTTTGCAAGATTTGATTAATGGAAGATCCAAATGTCTGCAGTTGAATAGACAGGTCTTTAATTGCCTCTTCAATAGGTAGTAAAGCTATTTTTAAATCATCCATGTTTGCCAGTTGATCTGTTTTATTTATTGTCCCAGATTTTGCAGCATCTTGTTGTCTTGCTGTTTTCTGTTTTTTAGCATTTAAATCTTTTTCCGGTGATAGTAACTCAGAGAGTTTGTTTTTTGTTGTTGTGAAGTCCAATTTTTTTTCATCTTCTTTGGACATTTGGTGATGATAAAGCATCTCAATTTGAAGGTGGATTTGCAGTAAGCTCTGAGCACATCGTTCCCTTCCTTTGTTTCTCAGTTCCAGTTAATCCTCTGCAATCCAGGTGTAATTGATGCTTCTTTTATTTTAATTTCTCCTTCTTAGGGTATCTGGAGGATAATTGTAGTTGTTCACTCAGTATGTATTATGAAAAGGCGCAGGTCTCCCTTCTAGGTTGATTATTAATCAATAAGTTTTGGAGAGCTATGCAGTAGCAGTGTTTACAGAACAGCGGCCATCTTTTTTTTCCCGACTATAAACACATCTCTATACATAAGTGTTTTTCAGAGGTGTATCTGCTGCACAGTTTTTTAATGATTCCTATAATGTATATGCTGGCTCCAAACAAATCTCACTGTATAAGTGTATTTCAGAGCTGTAAATGCTTCACAGTTTTTTAATGATTACTATATTGTATACTCTGGCTATAAACAATTCTATCTGTATAAGTGTTTTTCAGAGGTGTAAATGCTGCACAGTTTCTCAATAATTACTATACTGTATAAGCTGGCTATAAACAAACCCTCTGTACTAGTGTTTTTTTTCAGAGCTGTAAATTCTGCGCAGTTTTTCAATGTTTCCTATATTGTATAAGCTGGCTATAAACAAATCTCACTGTATAAGTGTTTATTCAGAGGTGTAAATGCTGCACAGTTTTTCAATGTTTCCTATACTGTAGTTTCCTTTTAAAAACT